>NW_009953651.1:3967881-3984732 GCF_000747805.2 Chaetura pelagica | reverse complement strand
ATTCCTGCCACAACCTGAGACAAATGTGTGCCTAGTAACCTGTAGACTTAATTTAACTGGAGTGATTTCCTCTGCATTTTCCAGCAGTGGACAGCCAAAGTGCCCCAGCTAATTGTATTATAAATCAGAAGCAGTGGGATGGAAACGCTGTAGGAATCTCAACACATGGATACTCATAAATCCCCATTTGATGGCAACGGAGGGGGCCAGAAGAGGGGGGCAGAGGAGGCTGTTGTGGTGCTTTTAGGACTTCCCATGTTTATGACAACAGGGCGTCCTTATACCCGCTTACCCGTGGTTTGGTTTTTTTCCTCTTCCTTCGGCCTTCAAAATTAAACCTGGCTGCACAATGAACATCGTGAGTCTCCTGCTGCTCGTGTTCAATTTTCAAACAGTAGGAGGAAAGTGCACAGATAACAAATGCTCACTGTGTACCAGGTCCCTTCCAGTTTTGTCTTCCATTAGCTGGAACAGCGGCCACATGAATTTAACAGAAGCTTTCCAGGTGCAGAACAAGCACACAATTCAGCTTTCCCTATGAGGTTCAGGTCCTTGTGGCCTCAGCTTAGGGTGTCCAGTCTGCTTATTGCCACTGCACCAGCAAAGGGCAGCTGCTGTGTGGAACTTCTAGGGCAACCTTGCTTAGCCTACAATAACTGGGAGAAAGAAGGGAGCTTTGTAAATGGGCTTTGGAAGTACCTCCTTCTTTGGGTGGACCTGTGAGAAGTCCCTCAGTGAATCTGGCTGCCATAGTGATTTTTTTTAGCAAGAAAAACTTGCTAAAACTTCACTGCTACAGCACACTCTGGAAGAATGTTTTTCTTTGGAATAGGTGGGAAGATAGAAACCCGTAAGGTGTTTTTAAGACATATTTGAGTTATAGTTAGAAGGTCAGAATGGTTCCAACAACTGGACCTTTTTTTAAATTTATCTTAAAAATAGAATCTGACTTGTGTGTATTTTCCACTAATTTTAATTTTAAAATGCAGAGTTTCATTTTAAAGCAGCTGTTGTGCTTTGCAAACCAAGCTGTATTTTTGTAGTCTTGTGCCATATGAGAAAGGCTTTCCATTTAGTAGCTAACAATTGTCGTTTGTCTAAATGTTGGAGAAACCTATATTTTCAGTGCTAAAGTATTTTCAAGCATGTTGGTTTTTTTCCTGACCCTAGGTGCCTTACAGCATGTGAGCACTAAAGAGAAATATGTATTAATAGAAGAGATAGGGCTCACTCTACTTGCCTGGTTTCATTTCCCCTCTGACTGAGGGGGCCACTGCTCTCTCTTGCAGCAGTGTAAGCACCAAGAAAAAATAGGCAATACAAAATGGAAAGCAAAGTGGATTTGCTCTGTAATATCCAGGATCTTGACTTTACTGTCTGTTAATTACAGTCTGAACTCTGGCCAAATTGTCATGCCATTTCCACTCAGCCTCAGAGCAGAATGCAGACTACCTATAAAGAGTGCCCTTTCTGGTTCATATTTCTAGAACTGCTTAAGAGGAGTGATAACTGTGTCACTGGACTTTACAACAGGCTCTTTACTGTCTTCCAGTATTGAGCTCTTTCATCTTTGACAGTGGCAATGGTGCCAAGTCTTGAATGAAAAGTTCTTATCTCCCTCCCTGTAACCTATTTCATCTGCGAATGCTGTGATTTTTGGGAAGAGTTTCACCATGGACCAAGAAAGACAGTTCTCCTGTCAGCCTCACAAGACAGAATTGGGTGGTGGTGGGAGCTTGGTTTGTTCTGCAGTGTATGTCCAATATTGGGATTTAAGGAATAACAGGGTCACTGTAATATGAACTTCCTGTGAACCAAATACTCAGATATGGCAAAACCTTTACATTGAAAGGGTTTAATTTATGCTGTGTGATGGTGAGGTACAGTGTACCTTATGTGCTTTACTGGGAAATTAATGTAACACTGGAGTCCAAGCCCAAGTTCTTCTTCCCTGCTCCGTCCTAGGTGCCAGCAAGTTTGTGAAGTAACCTGCTGTGTGTCCCACTTGCATTTAGGAGCATTCTGGAAGAGTCTTTCGACTTCAGTTTGACGAATTCCAGATCGTCAGCAGCTCACATGATGACACCATCCTCATCTGGGATTTTCTGAATGACCCAGCTGCCCAAGCAGAATCGACTCGTTCCCCGTCCAGAACGTACACCTACATCTCAAGATAAATAACACTACACTGTACCTCACACTCGCACAGGTAAAAAAAAATGTTAAAAAATCAGAGGCTCAAAGATGACTGTGAGTCTAGTTTGAACATGCTGCCTGAATAGCTAGCTGAGTCTGTCAGTATTTCTCATCTTGGTTGGACAGTAATTACAGTGTCCTGTAAAAGGACAGGAATGGTTGTGATACCTTAGGATAGAGACTTCATTTTAGGATTTGTGGCATGTGGCACCTGTGAGTTCCCCTGTAGAACTCCTCCTCCCTCTGTCCATCATCATCAATAATTAAATCAACTATTGCTGCTGTCCAGAAGGAAGAGGGTTTCTGCAGAGCGAGTAGAGCAGCTGCTGCCTAACAAGGGGATGCAGATGGCCTGACCCTGGGCAGTTGTCACCAGGCAGAAGGGTTTTGCCAAGAAGTGTCAGCTTTTTTCCCTCCCTCTGAAGTGGTGACCATTCTTCTCACTCTGCAGCAAGCTGATTCAAGAGAACAGTTTGACTAAGGGAGAAGACACCGAGGCACAAGCCCAGGCAAATTAAATCGAGATGCATTAATGTGCAAAATAGTTTACTGATAGTGCCTAGACCTTGTTCTCTCTAGCACACAGCATGGATGTTAAATTGCTCATGTCACAGCCTGGCTGGTTTGCTCATCACCTTACCCTTTCGTCATGGCCCAGCACAGTGTGGGGAGGACATAATGTTCCATATATTTGGGTCAGTTGTAGAGAGGATTTGATGTATAAGAGTGAAGTGGGATAGCATGATTGCCTGCTTTGGTGGGTACAAGCACCGCTACTGTTAGTAGCTTGAGAAAAATGGCAGAAGAGCTGACAGGATTCTGCAGGGCCATGTCCACAGTGACATTTTTCCATGAAAATGCTCTGTAATGGGGGCACATCCTGTATCTCGTTTGATTGATAAATATACAGTGCTGCTCTGTAGCTCTCAGATCAGCCATCTTGGTTTTCTCAAACGCTCTGGTCAATCAGATGTTCTTTTAAATGATTAAAAGGCTTAGTATGAATGGGGTTTGTTTGGTTTGTTCTGTTTTTTGTTCCCAGGACTCACTTAAGCTGCAGTATTTAAATTATCTGCCAGTGCCAGGACAAAAGAACTATCCACGTAACCAATACTTGCTGAAGAGAGAGGCTCTCAGACTTGTTTCTGGAACAAAGTTGGCATGCGGTTGATCTCAGACAGGGTCTACTCAGCGCGGCTGACTGCTAAAGTGCTGCTATATCAGAAGATGACTTTTATCTTTCATGAACAGTTAACATTTTTAAACCTTCCCATCCTTTTCCTCCCTTGTTCCCCTCTTCCTGTTCACTCCTCTTCCCTTTACCCTGTTTGGTTCCCCTCCAAACCCAGTCACAGATGTCCTATGAATATATTTAAGATGTTGCCAGAATGTGTTGCTTTGCTGTTAAGCAGAAGACTTATAGCCACAGTGCACCCTGCTGAGAGAGTCACTTCAGGGTGGGTGGGAGGGAGAGTAGGAAGGAGGCTGCTACTCTCAGACTGAAATCAATATCCATTGCTAGGCCTTTGAAAAAGCATTCAGCCCTGAAGAGCAACAGAAATACTTGTAACAGCCAGACCAACCCCCCCACCCTAACTTCCCTGCGGCTTTTGGCTGTTCTGACTGCAGACCTATTTTTTGTGATGAGAGGACCCTTGAAATTTTACTATTATGAGCCAAATCCATCTCTTTCCTCTCCTGCCTGCTCTACTAACCCTTTGGAAGCTCGATGTATATTGTAGTTTCCCTTAACATCTGCTTGGCTGAGGAATGCTAGTCAGTGAAAAGTTAAACTCTCTTCTGCCAAAGTCCCAAGCATGATGGACTGGGGCTGAGATCCTGCCACCCCTGCCCCAGATAAAACATTGGCCCAGGATAGTATTTCACTAGCAAAGGGATTTTCTGTACCATCTTCCTCCTGCTGCTCTCCCTGAAGACAGTGTGGTGTTGATCATTCTGTAAATTGGAGGAAGTTTGTGGCTGGGGTGAGGAGAAAAGCTGGACGTTGCTCCTTCCCATTCCTTCTTCCCTCAGAGAGGCTGTAGGTGGATGCTGGAAGAGGGAGCTGCTAAAAGCTTTGTGAAACTCTCAAGATAAAGCCACCCTAGTGTGGAGACACTACACAAGCACTCTGACCATGACAGTAAGTTTTTGCTCACATGAGCACTGGTGGGGCACAGTCCGCTGTTGATGGCAGGTGGGTGAAATGACTATATATGTCCATGAGTACAGGTGGGAGTGGCTCCAGGCCAGCTGTACAACATTTCTGGGGCTAGTCTTGCTAGAAAGCCTTCAGAGGGAGGGCCTTTGGTGTGCTTCTCTCACGTGCATGCTGCATTGCCATTTATGGACATAGGCTGATGAGTCCCTTTGCTGATAGCTGAGCTGGATCTTTGCTTTCTAGCTGAGACTTTTGCAAATTACCATTGTTTAGAAGATAAATATAGCCCTGAAGAGGACGGGCATGAGAAAGAATTCTGCATGTCTCTGAAATAGGCAGAGATGTCTGGGGGGAAACAGCCGTTTTTACAGAGCTGGAAGGAATTGCAGTAGGCCTGCATTTGGATGAGGAAAGACTGTAAAGCAGTCTCTGTCCATTCCAGGTTTAGGCCCAAATATTCCACTTTAGGTCTTTAATAACCCCGAACTGGGGACTTGCTGCAATCCCACAGTAGGAAATCACAACCCTTATTCTCCAGGCTGGAGGGGTTTTAAACAGGCTTTGTTAAAACCCTCTAAACTTGGAGCTTGGCAGATAGGAATTTTTTTAAGCTATTCTCTTCAACTTCACTTTGCTGGGGAAGCAGTTGAATTGTTTCTAATTGCTTCGGATGCGCTTTTTTGACCAATGAAATTTTGCAAGGAGCTGGGCCAGGCATCCCCAAAGAGCAGTCCAGAGGGCTTAAATCGTTTTGGTGACAGCTAAGACAGACAAGAAGGCAATGGAGTTATGCAGGAAGGGAGAGCTGGTGCCTGGTGAGTACCTAGTGCAGCTCCTGAAGTCTGTGGGCAGCAGTGTTGAGCACTCAGCTCTCTGTATTTTCATTGAGCCTAGAAACTACATCAGTTCTGAAGTGCATTTCAGAGGATCTGGTGACACTCCTGTTTTCTCTTTGAACTAGGACTGTAAAAGAATCAAAAGGTTAACAACTTGACTCTGGTCAGGTAACACTGACAGTGTGACTTACCTCTGCAGAGTCATAAAAGTTCTGTTTCACGCTGTTAAGTTCATCCACAACTAATTTTGACTAATATGTAGGCAGCTCCTACATATTAAACATACTGCAGTCCCAAAGCCAAAGTGGCAAGGGAGCAGAGGGACTCCAAGTTTACATCCCAAACTTTGCTGATTTGAAGTTCTGAGCCTTATTCTTAATGTTATTTGGACACTTACTCTAACTTCATTTATTGTAAGATCTGCAGCATGTTTGCATATCACCATAGTTCTTTTCCTCAGTTTGGTCATCCTCTGTCTTTTACATTTAGGTTATTGTAAAAAACAATGATCTGCTACTCCAGCCTCTGAAGGCTGCAGAAATTCCTACTGTTTTAATTGCATCTTTGTGGGCAGTACCTGCAAGGATGTATTTTATTTTGCTAGTTGAGAGAATTTGGGAGAACTGGAAAACTGGCTGACCACACAGGCAACCACCTCTGCAGATTGTCCTGGGTTGTCGTAGCCCTGCTGCTCCATGCTGCTATTCTGTAACTTCTAAGCACTGTTGGGTCTTCAAGCGGTACCGTAGTTTCAACTCTGCTGGGTAGAGCTGTTTAAGGTACAGTTAGTGAGCAACAGCTGAAATCTGGTTTTGGCACATGGTAAGAACAGTGTCTTACCCTCCAGGAAGGACTGTGTCTGGGTACTTCACACAGAACCGCAGAAGGGTGAGGATTTCTACCCCACTCCCCAAGATGTACACATTTTCTGATAGCTAAGAAGGAAACTGAAGTTAACTGATCTAACTTGAACTTGAAACTGCCACAGCCTGACATTTGGTGGTGTTTACTGTGCACCCAGGGAGGAGCAATCTGGTAAGTAGATCTCCCAATGTCAGAAGAAAGTGGCATTTTCAAACATCCCCCCTTAGGATATGTGTACGCGTGTGTGTGAGTGTGCAAGAGTGCATGTGAGAGAGAGGTTTCAGCATGAAATGGATGGATAATCCCTCAGCCAGGTTGGAGTAATTGCAGAGTTTATAATGAACTAGAACGTGCTTGCTGAAAGGAGATAAAAAAGGGCTGGAAGTGTCTGTGGGCTTTAAGTTTTGCACATGGCTTTGAAATGAAATGAAATACCTCTGCTGCGTAGACATCGGCACGTCTCCCACAAGTAGGAAGCTCACACTAGCTTTCCTTCTTGGACTGTGGGATGGAAAGTACTGGAGGTGTGGGACATTCAGAGCAGGACAATCTGTAATGGCCACATCATCTCCTGCTTGTGACTCCTTTGCAATAGGGCACAGTTCTGCTGCGAATATTTCTCATCCTCAGAGGAGTACAGCGCTTGCTTTGAAATATGCAAATAGATAATGAAGGAATTTGCAGCGAGAAATCTTCTGCAGCTGTCTCCTCTGGAGCAGCTCCCTCTGCTCCCTGTTAACATTCAGGGACAGACACATCCACTGTTGGAATGGAAGGATTCAGGTGACAAGTTGATGATCATCGGAAACATTGAAATGCTTTACACTTCTTTCTAAACTGGAAGCTGACTTGGCCCGCTATGCTCCGTGTGCCCACCACCTACTCCTGCTCCAAAGGATCCTTTTTTCTTTTTCTTAATTTTTTTTGAACATTGAAAAAGCTGGAGAGTATCATGTGCATTTCTCCACTCCCAGGTATGTGTTTCCTGCCCATGACACAGGAACCTTTCTCAGGCTGAGCAGAGCTCCAGGCTTGGTTCTAAGTTTTTTGGCATCCAGACTCCAGTGGGAAGCACATCTCCAGGTTGGGCTCTTTGCCTAAATTTTTTAGCTTCCTTTAACACCATTTTGGATCTGCCTTTTGTGGCTGATGATTCCTAAGTTCACTTGCAGGGGAAATATTTGTGTTTGATAAATCACAAATTCTAGCAGCTCTTCCTAGTTAGAGAAGCAGATGAGAAGGAGCAGCCAGCCTTCCTTCTGCAGGCTGGCTCTTATTTGTGGAGGAAAACTAGGAGACAACCCAAATGGTTGGAAGCTAGGAGGGGGTGCAGGGATGGAGACAGATCTCTATGAAAGTGGGAAAAATGCTGAAAATAGATCTCTTAGCTTGTGTAGTTGACTCAGAAGAATAGAGGTTTTCTGTGAGAATATTGGAAGTCATCAGGAGGTAATCAAGTAAGGCCTCCAGCTGTTGAAGTTGTCAGTTGATGCCCCCTTTAGGTTGCACTGGGGGATGAGGAGAAAGGGATGGTCTAAACTACACTTTCCAAGAGAAGAATTAAATTTGCCAGGGTCTCCAAGTGGCATGCATGATGCATCTGACATGCTGAGCCTTGCCCTACTCTTGTTCCCCCTGAAGCAATAAGCAGCAGCTTCCCAGAAAGAGGAGGGAAAAGCAGGTGACCCAGCTGTCCCCAAAGGAGGTCTTCATATGAAATCCCTCCATCCTCCTGCCAGCGGATCCCTACCAGATTGATTGGCACAAGGGGTCACAGGTTTTCTGTCCCCACTTTTAATTCAGAGACTCAGAGAAGCAGCAGGTCCCTTGGGTTTGTTCCTTCTCCACAACCCTAGCAGTGGGTTGAGGGGAATGGCTGCCCACTGTGGCTGAGCAGTTGTCTTCTCCTTTCTCCCTCACTCCAATTTTTTTTTTTAATGAAGTGTAGCCAAACTACTGGCAGATTCTCAAGGCATTTCTCCCAGGGTGAGCCTTGGCACACTGCCAGAATAAATCATCCTTTGTCTTGTCAAAGAACTCTTCCTGGGACTTTGTGCTTGTTCCCAAAGACTGCTGGGCTTCCACATTTGTTGTCCAGCTGACATCCCATGGGAGTTGGTCACACTGGTTAATCCTTAGTGATATTCTCAAAATCAGAGGGATGTTGATACATATGGATGTACAACAAGCTCTTTAGATATTTTAGCCAAATCCTAAATAAGTCCCTTTTTTTTTAGTAGCCTGTTGTCCTAAAAATCCTGCTTTCTGCTCAAGCAGGAGCCAAGTGCGGCTGTGACCAGATCAGCATGAAGTACCAACGTTCATCACAGAACATGAGCTGTGCTCATACCTGTGTGATGAATGAAAATCTGTTGCCTTTACAGGCAAAGTGTTTTAGTCTCTGGCACTTGGGCATTGGTTTATGTCAGAGCAGAGCTCCACATGAAGAAGGAAGGCAGGTCAGCCTGTCCAGGGCTATTTGCAGTGGCTTTTACGAGCAGCGAGCTGCAAGAATTTTTGGGCAATTCAGTGTGAAAATCTGGAGCTGCTTTTGAAGGTAAAACTTTGCTTTCAGCTACTTTGTCTTTATCATGTGAGATGTTGCAGGGCTCAGCCCAGCCACCATTTTAGCATGGCAGAAAAATAATATTGACCTCAGCAAAGTGTAACAGATCCAGTTTCTCCCAGTCACGTCACAATGCTAGTTTTAGGAGAGCTGCACACCTGCCAGGCCAGCCTGTGCTGCATCACTCCTGCCTGCTCAGGCTGAGGTGGGTGTGGAAGTGGGAGAGGTGAGAAAGAACATGGTTTCTCCAGAGTTTTCTGTTTGTTACTCTGCTATATTTGTTATCTGGATTCTTAAGTAATGAGTGCTTTGAATTTTGTGATTATGTTACGGTGATGTGTAGTTAATGTACTAATGTTCACTTGAGCTAGGATCATGGTAACAGTGTGGTTTGTTGGTTTGGTTTTTTTTTTAACTGTTCAGAAAATAACTTAAATACAAATACAAAAATTAAGCTGTGAATCTCTCCTGTTTTCCTTTTGGGGTGAAGGACACTGTTAAAATATTGAGCCTGTATCTTCCTCAAGCCTCATGTGTGTGAGTCACACTTCTGCTACCTGTGCACTCTACATGACATTTGCAGCATGAATACCTGGAAGTGCTGCAGCCATTAAGGCCAACAGCTTTGCCCCAAGACCTGGGTAGATGCAGCTTCACAGGACATAAGAGTCTGCAGTGGCCAGTCCCACCTCAGAGCTGCTGATCATTGATGAATGCAGCATAAAAGACTGCTCTGGCAGTCGTGGTGGGGGGGAACCCACCACTTATTCCTAAAACCACAGCATACTTTTTAATTAACCAACTCTCCATTCATAGCTGATGGCCTCTGGCTGGGGAAAATGATTCTGTCCTGTAAGCCCAAGGATGGATGTGACTGACACGGAAGAGCTGGAGCCATCCTGCCCATTAAAAAAGTCGGGGGGAGAAGCTATAAAGACTTGGTGTTTTTTCTGGGTAGTGTTGCAAGATCCTGGTAGGAGAAGCACAAATTTGTTTTATAAGCTAATCAGAATCCTGCTGTTCAATAATGAGTGAGTAATTGACATATCTCAGCACTGCCATGCAGCGCCATGACTGGGGATGCTGCCATGCTTACGACTTGCCCGAATTGTAATGCAAGCACCCTTGCCCTCAGAATACCTTTCTCTTAAAAGTGCTCCTTGGATAGCAGCCTTGCATCTTTCTGTTTTACTTAACAGCCCCTTTTAAAACAAAGGCCACTGCAGTTTTAAGATCCTCACTCCTGGGGTGGTCAGAAAACAAACAAACCCTGCGCTCCCATCTCTCTCTCCCTGCTGGCTCCATTCTTGGGAGCCAGCAGGGGACTGGAGATTGCAAAGACTCCTGCTTTTCTGAAGCGCTGGGAGCAGGATTCCTGTCACTTCCAATCCCCGTCTCTCCTTGTGACAGGGTTGCCAGCAGCTGCGTGCTTTGTTTGGCAAGAGTTTGGGTTTTAATGTGTGAGTTTATATGTGTATCTTAAAAAAATAAATGTATATATCTGTATTTGCACCACTTTAACCTTTTCTGTTGCCTTCCTGCACTTTCCTTCCATCAGATAATAGGTTTGCAAGAGGAATTTCAGTGACAGGCTTTATTGTTTTGGATCAATCTGTAACACAGGATGCAGATTTACTGAAACAACCTGTGACTGCCAGTGCACACAGTGAGACTCCTCACCTTTCATACTGCCAGTCCTGAGTCTGTGTGTGCCAAACAACACACTGCCGAGTTCTCTGTGAAACAGGTTTTCTTTGTGTGTTATTTCTAGTGGTTCCTTAGTCCTTCCCCTTCTTCTTGATGTTTAAAGATGAGAGTCAGGGTGTTTAATGCAGTTTTCTAGGACTGGGACAGTGCTGTGCTGCCAGGCAAGGGCTGGAAAACTTCTCCAAGGAATTCCAGTATCAAATCCAAAAAAACCTCAAGTACTAAAGAGAGTCTTTGAGGAAGAAAAGCAATCTCAATTGTAAATTTCCACTGGAAAAGAATGAACACCAGACAGCTTATCTTAAATAGATTCAGTGGTTAATTACCCTTTCTGTTTAAAAATGTGTGGCTTATTTCCACTTCAAATGAAGGAGGAAAGTAATGTTTACCATAGCTTCAAATTAACAGCATTTGATCGACCTACAGCTTTAAAATGAAATCTTCTGTTGGGGCTTTTTTATTATATAAACACTTTCAAGAGTATAGTAAGGTAGGTTTTGAAATGGTGAAACTGGCCAGTTTAGACCTGCTAGGCTAGAATTAATGTGGTTACTACAAAAAAATGTTCAGGATTAATTTGGCAGTTTGATGGTGCTGCTGCATTGGTTTGAAGAGGGTTGGGATGGTGAGTGCTCGGCAGAGGAGGCAGCATGGCCAAGGAAACAGAAGCCCTGGGCAGATAGAGATGCTCTAGTGCTGCCATTGGTTTGGTTTCTGTGGATGAGCTGTCCCGTTGTCCTGACAGCCCCTGGGGTGTGGACTGCCCTGGGCTCCAGCAGCATCCTGCCCCATTTTGCCAAAGGCCATATACTGCAGAGCTCCAGACGTGAGGGCAGACCCATGGGTGCCATGGAGGGTGTGGAAATGATTCAGCATTTGATGGGAGTAAGATGCCCCTTATGAGATTGAGCTCCTGTTCTTCACTTAACCTGCAGGTTTTTCTGTGTGCTTAATGAGGCTGAACTTTTACGGTGATGTGTAGTTAATGTACTAATGTTCACTTGAGCTAGGATCATGGTAACAGTGTGGTTTGTTGGTTTGGTTTTTTTTTTAACTGTTCAGAAAATAACTTAAATACAAATACAAAAATTAAGCTGTGAATCTCTCCTGTTTTCCTTTTGGGGTGAAGGACACTGTTAAAATATTGAGCCTGTATCTTCCTCAAGCCTCATGTGTGTGAGTCACACTTCTGCTACCTGTGCACTCTACATGACATTTGCAGCATGAATACCTGGAAGTGCTGCAGCCATTAAGGCCAACAGCTTTGCCCCAAGACCTGGGTAGATGCAGCTTCACAGGACATAAGAGTCTGCAGTGGCCAGTCCCACCTCAGAGCTGCTGATCATTGATGAATGCAGCATAAAAGACTGCTCTGGCAGTCGTGGTGGGGGGGAACCCACCACTTATTCCTAAAACCACAGCATACTTTTTAATTAACCAACTCTCCATTCATAGCTGATGGCCTCTGGCTGGGGAAAATGATTCTGTCCTGTAAGCCCAAGGATGGATGTGACTGACACGGAAGAGCTGGAGCCATCCTGCCCATTAAAAAAGTCGGGGGGAGAAGCTATAAAGACTTGGTGTTTTTTCTGGGTAGTGTTGCAAGATCCTGGTAGGAGAAGCACAAATTTGTTTTATAAGCTAATCAGAATCCTGCTGTTCAATAATGAGTGAGTAATTGACATATCTCAGCACTGCCATGCAGCGCCATGACTGGGGATGCTGCCATGCTTACGACTTGCCCGAATTGTAATGCAAGCACCCTTGCCCTCAGAATACCTTTCTCTTAAAAGTGCTCCTTGGATAGCAGCCTTGCATCTTTCTGTTTTACTTAACAGCCCCTTTTAAAACAAAGGCCACTGCAGTTTTAAGATCCTCACTCCTGGGGTGGTCAGAAAACAAACAAACCCTGCGCTCCCATCTCTCTCTCCCTGCTGGCTCCATTCTTGGGAGCCAGCAGGGGACTGGAGATTGCAAAGACTCCTGCTTTTCTGAAGCGCTGGGAGCAGGATTCCTGTCACTTCCAATCCCCGTCTCTCCTTGTGACAGGGTTGCCAGCAGCTGCGTGCTTTGTTTGGCAAGAGTTTGGGTTTTAATGTGTGAGTTTATATGTGTATCTTAAAAAAATAAATGTATATATCTGTATTTGCACCACTTTAACCTTTTCTGTTCCCTTCCTGCACTTTCCTTCCATCAGATAATAGGTTTGCAAGAGGAATTTCAGTGACAGGCTTTATTGTTTTGGATCAATCTGTAACACAGGATGCAGATTTACTGAAACAACCTGTGACTGCCAGTGCACACAGTGAGACTCCTCACCTTTCATACTGCCAGTCCTGAGTCTGTGTGTGCCAAACAACACACTGCCGAGTTCTCTGTGAAACAGGTTTTCTTTGTGTGTTATTTCTAGTGGTTCCTTAGTCCTTCCCCTTCTTCTTGATGTTTAAAGATGAGAGTCAGGGTGTTTAATGCAGTTTTCTAGGACTGGGACAGTGCTGTGCTGCCAGGCAAGGGCTGGAAAACTTCTCCAAGGAATTCCAGTATCAAATCCAAAAAAACCTCAAGTACTAAAGAGAGTCTTTGAGGAAGAAAAGCAATCTCAATTGTAAATTTCCACTGGAAAAGAATGAACACCAGACAGCTTATCTTAAATAGATTCAGTGGTTAATTACCCTTTCTGTTTAAAAATGTGTGGCTTATTTCCACTTCAAATGAAGGAGGAAAGTAATGTTTACCATAGCTTCAAATTAACAGCATTTGATCGACCTACAGCTTTAAAATGAAATCTTCTGTTGGGGCTTTTTTATTATATAAACACTTTCAAGAGTATAGTAAGGTAGGTTTTGAAATGGTGAAACTGGCCAGTTTAGACCTGCTAGGCTAGAATTAATGTGGTTACTACAAAAAAATGTTCAGGATTAATTTGGCAGTTTGATGGTGCTGCTGCATTGGTTTGAAGAGGGTTGGGATGGTGAGTGCTCGGCAGAGGAGGCAGCATGGCCAAGGAAACAGAAGCCCTGGGCAGATAGAGATGCTCTAGTGCTGCCATTGGTTTGGTTTCTGTGGATGAGCTGTCCCGTTGTCCTGACAGCCCCTGGGGTGTGGACTGCCCTGGGCTCCAGCAGCATCCTGCCCCATTTTGCCAAAGGCCATATACTGCAGAGCTCCAGACGTGAGGGCAGACCCATGGGTGCCATGGAGGGTGTGGAAATGATTCAGCATTTGATGGGAGTAAGATGCCCCTTAAGCTCAGGTTTGAGCTCCTGATACTAGCTGTGCCTGCAGGTTTCTCTTTGCCAAGTAGTCATTTTGCTTCACATCCAATGCACACCCTGCCTGGGGTGGTGTTCCAGGAGAAAAGCACCTGCACTGCTGAAGGAGAAGACTAGCAGGGGGAAATAAGATCCTGCTTGTGCAAATCTAATAACAGGCTGCAGCCATCCCAGGGCTCAGCCTGTCCCCTCTGCTGGCTGATCCTTCCTTGGCAAGTATGGCTGAGGACATCTGATGGACAAGGATGTGATGCCCATCTAGCAAGATCCCAGCAGTGCATGTGTGTACCAGCTGCTTTTGTTTGCTCTAAGAGAACTCAGGCACACATTCATTATCTCCTCAAGGGATACTTTCTGTTTCTCATCAGTGTTTTCTTCCCATCCTGAGCTTTGTCTCCTAATGCGGATGTACACCTGGCTGGTTGGAGCAGCTAGAAATCTCCAAACCAGCGGGGAGTTTATTGAACTGTGGAGTTGTTCTGCTGGTCATTACTGAGGTTGGATAAGGAATATGACCAGGAAAACCTAGGCTTGTACAGGTAAATTGCCTTCCTGCAGCTGGAGAATGGGGTTGGATGAGCTTTCCAGTGCAACAGAGAGAGCAGCCTGAGCAGTGCTTTCAGTAGGGACACTTCTGAGCTACTTCTGAAGGCCACTGCAGTTTGCAGAAACTCAAGCCTCTGGTTAACATCACGCACCTGATGTCTCCAAAACTCCCTGTCCTGTGCCCAAAGAACCCTGCTGGCATTTGCAAAGGCAGATCTCTGAGGGGGAGTGAGAGAGAGGCTGCTGGACCATGTCCATTTCTGCTGTGTCAACTCTGAAAGGGCAGTGCTGGCAAACTGCTCTGACCTTTTGAGCTGTGATGAGCTTGAGTGGCTGTGCCTGTGGTGCCAAGTTCCCTGTCCTCCAACGCAGGGAAAGGGGTCGGTGGCTGCTAAGTAAGACATCTTTTTGCCTACATTTATTTGAGCTGCTTATTGCTTTCTCTTAGACTTTGTTCTAGTTTGGACTAGATGGTGCTGGGCAAACACCAAGAGGGAGCAGCGAAGACCAGTACCTCTTCAAGGGATTTCCAGCTTACCTTGGGAGAGGGACTCTCCCAGTGCATCTTCACAGATGCTGCATTCTCCAGTCCTAAAGAAATCCTCATATCGTTTTTTGCAAGTGTTGTATGTCTTCAGTGTGGAGTCCCACATTGCTGACAGTGCCTGGCCCTGGAGAGCAGGACAGGGAGGCAGGAGGCACCTGGTGCTCTGCCATTGCAGCAGGCCTGGCCCTGTCCTTCCCCTCCACACAAACTCCTTGGGGGAGGCTGGATCCTGCCTCTGCGCACACACCATGGGCGGCTTGGCTCTGCTGGGAGCCTGCACAGCACTGCACCATCAGCTCAGGTGAAGCTCTAAGGAGAGCACGGGGCTCCCAACGGCATCTCCATCCTCCTGACCTTGGCAAATGCTGTCACTTTGTGCTGGATGTGTGCTGGTACCAGCTCTTCTCACTGCTCTGCCTCTCCGGGTCCTCCTGGGTTTCTCTTCATGCCCCAGGCACTGTGTGTGTGACGCCTGGAGGGGAGGAGGCGTGTGATCAGCCCACGGTGTGGAGAGCAGAGATGGGGACAGCCCCATGGCTGTGTCTGGGGACTGGGGCAGCAGCAAGGTAAGAGTGGGACAGGAGCTCCTGGCAGTGACAGAGGGGTAAGGGTGGCTTGTGAGCTTACAGCTGCTTTCCCAGCTGAGGGGGTGTTTCAGCCAGGGAGTCCACACATGGAGGTGGGGAAGTAACAAGGACGTCTGTAAATTGTGGAGACGAGCTCCCTGGCAGCACAGAACAGCAGGTGTTTCTCACCAGCAGTCATCCCTGTCTTACCGTGTGCTACCGTCACCAGGTCAGGTCACAGGAGGGTTTCCAATTAACCCAGCTCCCTGGTGGCCCTTAATTGGCACCCCAGGCTTTCCTCCTCCTCCTTCCTCCCTCACCTGTACATCTGCTTCTGGCATCCCCATCGTTGCTGGGAACTGGTGGCAGTAACCCAGATTTGTCCCCTAAATCAAAGCAGCAGCCACCCCCCTGCCTTGGAGCACCATCCTGAGGGTATGCCTGCTTGGTCCCCAGCACCAGGCTGTGTGGCTGGAGGGGGCTGTTTGCACAGGGCTTAGGATGGGTAAGGGCCTCAGTGCAGGGGGGCTGGGAAGGGTTTTTAGGTGGTTACTTGCTAGGATGGCTCAGGATGGGGAGGAGATGGCTGATGCTGTTTCCTCAGCTTGCCGTGACAGAGAGCACTGGACTGGGCACATTTAACCCTTCAAGTGCTAGTCCCAGAGATATGCCATGTACCTGGATGACCAGAATGGCTGTGGCACACAGCATGGGCTGGTTTATTGTCCTGTCCAGGGTTTCCTGCTTTGCTCTGTCTTAGCACAGGGTTTGGGGTGAGTCCTGGGGATGTTTCAGGCTGCTCTGCATCACTGCAAGGGCTTTGGGCATTGCTGGTACCCACTTGCTGTGTGTCCTCCTCCGGTTGGGTCATCTCAACCATGGGCTTGTCCAATGGATTTTTATCCTGCTGCCCTGGGAACAAAACGGTGTCATACCCTGAAGCCCATTGACTCCCTACAGATCTCTCCCCACAACAGCCCTGTCACCAGGGTCTCAGCAGCTGCCCAGCACACCTGCACGAGAGGAAAGGTGATGCCCCAATCAAGACATGGAGTCTGAGCAAGAAAGACATAGGAGCTCTTGAGCAGGTGCCTGCCCTGGGAAAAGCTGAATGCCAGCAGGCAGGGAAGGGCTCATGGCTGGGGCAGAGGGCACAATGGAGAGCTGAAGGCTCTTGTAGAGAGAGGAGATTAAGTTGCAGCATCCCGTGTGGGAGAATGAAGCACCTGGGCTCTACCTCATTGGAGACAGCCTGGCTGGGGTTGGGCACGGCCGGCCCAGAGGTGCCCGTGGGGCTCTCCCAGCCCAGCTCCTCTGCCCCCCGGGGGTGGGGCCAGCCAGCCGGGGCCTGTCCCTTTTAAGCCCTTGGAGCTGTTGCCAGCCGTGGCTTAGTGGGGTCCCCATCCTTTCAACTGGCTGTTCGGCAAATTAAGAGCTTGCTATTAGGCTGCTAATTAAAGGCACTTCATTAGCAGCAGGGGAGGCAGCGCCTGGCCGCAGCAAAATTGGATTCCTCTGAGCTGCCGTGAACCCAGCCTCTCCTCTCCGGGGCTGCACCCTCCGTGTCCAGGGACGGCAGCTGCCCCTGGG
>NW_009953651.1:3965587-3967335 GCF_000747805.2 Chaetura pelagica | reverse complement strand
CCCTCACACCCCCTGCTCCTTTCCCGGCTCGGGATTCCAGGTGGGATTAGCGGGGATTTGCTGTGCGTGAGCCGGGAGCTGCTGGGTGCTACGGATCTGGCTACCGTGCTGCGGGGGGAGGAAGGGGTGCCCTCCCCGCTGCAGGGCTCAGGTTTGGGTGCTGGGGCGGGGGGTTGCTCCCCGGGGTCACAGCCTCACCCTGCCACAGCCTTGTCCCTGTGGGGCTTGGGATGTTTATTGCCGCCGGGGAGACAGCCGGGTGCAGCACCTCTGCTGCTGGGGGGGTGGGCTGAATGCCCCTGGGGTCCTGCTTGGCACCCCGATCCCCGGCTGGGCTGGCCTCAACCTTCTCGGGCTGGCTCGGGACTGCAGGGAGTCCCCCGCAGCTGGAGCAGGTGACAGAGACACTGGTGAGGACAAGGGTTTGGGAGGTGAGTGCATGTGGCATTTTGGAAGGGCTGGGACTTTCTGTGGAGAAGTGCACCTTTCAGAGGTGTGGGTCCGCCAGGTGGGGAGGGGTGTGTGGGATAGCTGGCAGCAGAGACATTCGGGTGCCCCAAACGGACGGGTGTCTCTCCCTCCTTCACCTGTGCCTTTCTGCTCCCTCCCAGCCCAGGGCAGGGGTCCCTGGGCCAGGCAGCCTGAGCTGGGCCACTGCCAGTGTCAAGTTTCAAACCGCAGCCATGAGACCAGCCGTGGGGAAGCCAGACCTGCTGGGCTGGATGCTGGGTGGTGGCATGAAGTGGTGCTTAGCACAGGGCTCTGTCACACTGGGGTCTTCAGTCAGGGCCAGGGACATCCCTACTATTAAAGGAGCAGGGATGCAATGCAGCTCATACCATTTGTGAGCTTAGCCCTGCCAGCCAGGGCTGTGCTGATCCCTCATCCTCTTTCCCAGCATCTCACCTTTCCCTTGCTGTCAGTCACTCTCCTGGTGTCCTTTGGCTCCTCCATGCTCTATGGCTACAACCTGGCTGTGGTGAATTCACCAGCAGAGGTAAGAGACAGATAGCATCTCCAGGAACAAGGGGAGGGCTCTGCATCCCTCTCTGAGAGTGGAAGGACTGCTGCCCAGCAGACCCACATCATATTGCTGCATTTCCCTTGGGCAGTAGCCCACAAAAAGCAGCCCAAGGAGAGGGACTGCGTGGGAGGGACATAGGAGCCTGTGTTCTTGTACAGTCCCTGGAAGGCAGGGGCTGGGGAAAGCTTCCCCACAACCTCCTTCTACCTGCCCCAGCTCTGCCTGTGGCATCTCTGTGTTGTCCTTAAGCTCCTATGGTGCTGAGACTGGCTGGTCAACCAGACCAGCACATCCCAGTCATCCCCAGTCATCTCCTGTCCTGCATCTCCTGCGATGCTGTTAAACCTATGTCATTTTCCCTATGGGGCTTGCCTTCCCTTGTCTTCCCCTTTTTCCCTGTGTTTGGTGCCCATGTGTCTCTCTCTGCCCTGCAGCACATAAAGGCTTTCTACAATACCACATGGTCCCAGCGGTACGGGCACGGGCTGGCTCCTGGCCCCCTGACCCTCCTCTACTCCCTAACTGTCTCCATCTTCGCCCTGGGTGGGCTGTTGGGCTCCTTGCTGGTGGGGGTGCTGGTGGAGCGGTACGGCAGGTAAGGGGGTGGCATGGGACAGGGTGGTCAAGGGGCAGGTCAGGGCTGCTTGTGTCCAACGGTTTGTGCCCTGCCAGGAACGGCACCCTGAGCCGCAGCTCTCTCCTCGTCCTCCTGGCTGGCGGGTTT
>NW_009953651.1:3954356-3965262 GCF_000747805.2 Chaetura pelagica | reverse complement strand
GGGGTCTGGGGTCCCCTGAGATGGTGATCATTGGCCGCTCCATCACGGGGCTCCACTCAGGTAGGTGCTGTGGGGCTGTGTGGGGCCCCTTCCTCGCAGCACCGACCCTTACAGTCCATCTCCAGGGGACTGAAGAAGACTCCGTATAACCCCCTGCCCACAAGTTCTATGGTGGGGTTCTCCATGGGTCAGACAGGGCCACCTCCTTGGCCATGGGTTGCCCACTGTGGATGGTGCTGGACATAGGAGAAGGTGCACCGTGATGCCTTCTACCCCCCTCAGGTATCTGTCTCAGTGTGGTGCCCCTCTACCTGGGAGAAATTGCCCCCAAGAACCTGCGAGGGTTCCTGGGCCTCATGCCCAGCATCTTCATCTGCCTGGGGGTTTTCTTCGCGCAGGTCCTTGGGCTCCCAGAGCTGCTGGGCAAGGTGAGCACTATACCCCAGCCCACGGGCACTGGACCATGCTCTGCCCTCCCTCTGACATGTCCTATTTTGACTCCCCTCAGGACAAGTTCTGGCCCCTTTTCCTGTCAATGGTGGCCATTCCTGCCTCCCTCCAGCTCCTGCTGCTGCACTGCTTCCCTGAGAGCCCGCGCTACCTGCTGATAGAGAAGAATGACATCTGTGGGGCCACCAAGGGTGAGGGGATGTCCTGGGGAAGACTGGCTCCAGGAGGTGATGGTCTGAGGTCTTCCAAGACCAAGATGCATCCTCACAGCATCCTCCTGCATCCAGACCTGATAGCCCACCATAGTCCTTATGGTTCAGCCCCTCTGTCACACCCAGTTGTGCTGTAGCATTTTTGGTGCCCATCATAATGGTGAGAGGCATCTCCTTGATTCCTGTGGATGCTCAGCCCTTTGGGTCAGGAAGGTCTTCTGGGAAGGATGAGCCAGGGCAAACCCAAGCTCTTGCCTCTACCATACCTGTGAGCATCCACCCTGTGGTGAGCAAATGCATCTCCATGACTCCAGCTCTCCCTGCAGCGCTGCGCCGGTTCCTGGGGACGCCTGACGTGCAGGGTGTGATTGAGGAGATGAAGGAGGAGCAGCAGTCACTCTCCTCTGTGGAGATGGTTTCTGTCTGGCAGCTGCTGCGGGACCGCTCTGTCTGCTGGCAAACCCTCTCGGTGGCAGTGGTGAACGCTGGCATGCAGCTCTCGGGGATTGACGCCGTAAGCCCTGCGGGGTCCTGGACCCGGCTCTGCAGAGGGCTGAGCTGAGACCTGGCAACTCATTTCCTCAAGTGCTCCGTGCTGCCAGCTCACGCTAAGTCACCTCTTCGACAGATCTGGTTTTACACCAACACCATCTTTGAGAACGCCGGGATCCCCGTGTCCCAGATCCCCTACACCACCGTGGGCACCGGCGCCATCGAAGTTGTTGCAGGACTTGTTGGGGTGAGTGACGGGTGGACAGACAGACAAAGCCCCTCAGTGCCAGGGCCCTGTCCCCCAGCACCATCAAATGGGGGGTACTGGTTTGACCCTAAATGCCATCTGTGCCACATCACAGCCCCTTTGCTGGGAGGTAGAGGGTTTGGTAGGGAAATGGGGTGGGGAGATGGGATGAGAGGGGCTCAATTTGTGGTGCCACCTCTAGGGGGAGTAGGAGAATTTTGGGGCAAGTGGGTAGCAGGATAGCTGGGGGGAGATGCCAGGCAAGGAGCAGGTTGGGGGTGAGGGAGGGGACTAAGGGGTTCCATCTGGCTCCCTATTTCATTGTCACTCAGTTATCAGAGCCACATGTCCCAGTCTGCTCCCCCCGCCCCCCTTTAGCCAGCTACCAGCCTGGCCCTGGGCTAGCAGCCCTGGCCCCCCCAGCCAGGCCTCATTTAGCTGGAGAGTTAGCACTGGGCCATGCAGATTTATGGCCCTTGTCCCATCTGCGAGTGTCACCTGGGGCCAGCCTGAGCCACCCAGCACTAAATCTGCTCCCTGACAATTAGAGAGATGGATGAGGGGTGGCTGCTCCCAGAAAACGGGCTGAGAAGGAGCTGCTCCCCTTTCCTCATAGCTTAGCCCACAGCAGAGTGGGGCTCCCCAGGTCCCCCCCCTGCCTCTCCAAACTATGCCCCCTTCTTCCTTTCCCCCCTGCCCAAGCCGTGGGGCTGCCCCAGCCCTGGGCAGCAGCCCAGCCTGCAGCTGGATTGCTCAGGAGCAGCCCCACAAACGGCCCCCTATGGACGTGCTGAGATTGGTTATAAAATTACAGGCATTTGTTCTGCTGTCAATACCCTTCCTGCTCCAGCCACCATCGTGCTGCCTGCCCAGACCCTGCCTCCCCTGCCCAGCAAATGCCCTGTGCCCAGCTCAGCACCTCTGCTCAGTGCCCATGTAAATGTGGCCGTGAGGCCACCCCTGAAAGCCCTGACCCTGCACCCTAAGAGGGCTTTGTGGGACCTCACTGCTGCCCAGAGCATGCTCACCCCAGGACCCCAGAGACCTGGCTGTTCCCATGACCCACCCCCAACCATGGAGCTCTGAGCTGGGGCTGTCCCTCCCCTTAGATGCCAACAGGAGCATCCCTCCACCTGCAGCTAGATCTGGGGTTCAGGGGGTGCCCCTGTGTCGGTGACAAGAATTCTTTCACTGTAATTACATCTTTAATTAGGATTTTAATGGCTCATTGTTCACAAACAAGGGTGAATAGGAGTTTTAAAACAAAAATATGTATCTATTCTGGGCGAGCTGTAAGGGCCAATCAGGGGCTACCCTCCTCCTTCACTTCTTAGCACTTTTTGTTTGTTTGTTTATCCTTGTCCTTGGAGCATCTTCTATAAGAAGGACCCCTGGGTCTCTGCTCTCCCTTGGCAGTGCTTCACCATTGAGAAGCTGGGCCGGCGGCCACTCATCATCACCGGCTTCTGTGCCATGGGCATCTGCTCTGCTGGCATCACTGCCTCCCTGCTGCTGCAGGTAGGGTCCCACCACTGCCACCACCTCTTGGGTCACTGACGTGGCTGGGGCTGGAGCCTTGGGCCCTGTAACGAGGGCTGGGTGATAAAGGGGTGAGTATCACCTCGGGAGAAGCAGTGTGCATGGAAATGAGAGGTGAACCAACTCTTTCCAAGTAATGTTTTCCCTTCAAACTTCAAGGGAAGGAAAATTCAGAGCAAAAAGCAACCAAAAAAGCCTAATCCAAGTAAGAAAATTTCTACCACTTCTGGCAAGTTTTCTGCAAAAATAGTTGTCCCCAAGGAGAAAATTGTGAATGGCCAGGGGAGGTGGAGGGGTCTGCTGAGTTCTTCCTCACCTGCCTGCTCCTGAGGGATGTTCCCACAGCTCTAGGGTTGTCTCAGTATCATAAGGCTGAATCTCACCAGCTTTGCTCCACGTGTCCTGTGCAGCCACTGTCCCCAAGGGCTACTGCTGAGCCCAGGGGAAGATGTGAAACCCCATCCCAGAGACACTGGGTGTGAAGGTCAGCTCTTTGTCCCCCTGCAGACCTCCCTGCCCTGGATGAGCTATGTCAGCGTCGCCTGCGTGGTTGGCATCATTGCTGGCTTCTGCATGGGACCAGGTGGGTCTGGAGCTGTCAGAAGCAGGAGGCAGTGGGATGGAAATGGGCACCTGGGAGTTGGGGAACAGCAGGGTTTGCAAGCAGGAGGCCGGACTGGTGCTCTGGCCCCTTTCCTGCAGCCAGATCCTGGTTTATTGTGCTGCACCCTTTGAGTGAGGCCCCGTCACAAGTCCCTCCAGCCCCACACATCCTCGTGGTGTGCTCCACCTCCTCCTCCTCATACCTGCTCCCCAGCCAAGTAGGGAGAAAGCCCTGGCAGCCTTTCCTAGACCTCTCTGGAGGTGTCTGGTGAGCATCATCCTGCCCTTGAGTCTGGGAAAGAGAGTGGGCTTGAACAGTGAGGAGTGAAACCTGGACTGGTTTACCCAGTTGATGTATTAGCAGAGCTGTTAACAGATCTATAATTCATCCTCAGCCCAGACCTTATTCACTGTAATTACATCTTTAATTAGGATTTTAATGGTTCATTGTTCACAAACAATGATGAATAGGAATTTAAAAGCAAATATCTATATCTATATACTGATAGATAGATCGATCGATCGATCGATCGATCTATTCTGGGCAAGCTGTGACTAAGAGTCCAACAGGAGCTACACTCCCCCAGCACCAACAGTTTGGCCCATGGGTGCTGCTGGGCTCTAGCCCTTTGGCCACAAGGCTGAGAAAGGCAGGACGTGTCAATGTGGGGGTTGTTCATGGCAGCCTGTCACCCACACCCTTGATCTGTCCCCTCTCTCTGCAGCTGGTGTCCCCTTCCTGATGACAGCTGAGCTCTTCACGCAGTCACACCGCCCGGCTGCCTACATCGTGGGAGGATCCCTCAACTGGCTCTGCAACTTCACCATTGGCTTCATCTTCCCCTTCTTGCAGGTAGTGGTCTGAAGGGGCCATGGGAGGAGGGAGGGATGGACACAGCCCTGTTGCTCCATCAGGACAGGGTGTCAAGCCAGACTTAACCCCAGGGATGTCCATGCTCCTGGCTTGGCTGGATTCTGGCCAGAGCCTGCCCAGGGAGGAGTAATGGGAGGGGACACTGCCTCAGGCTGTGCCCAACTTGGAGATGCCTGGATCTCTGTCCCTTCCCTGCTCTCTTATTGTCCCCAGATGTCAACTGGTGCCTTTTGCTATCTGGTTTTCTGTGGTGTCTGCCTGCTGGTGGCCCTGTATGTCTACTTCATCATCCCCGAAACCAAGAACAAAACCTTCATGGAGATCAGCCACATCTTTGCCACCCGACACTCCCTTCTCTCCATCCCAGCCCATCTCACTGGGATGATGAAGCTCGATGGCTACGGAGCCTTGGAGAGCAACTCCTTGGAGGGTTCAGGCTCCAGCCTGCCCTGATCTGGGTGGGCTGGGGGCAACAAGGATGATGAAGGAGGCTGGAGGCTGGGGAGTGTAGTGGGGGTCAATTTGCTCAGACTCAATCAGCTCTGCATCTCCCAGGACATCCCACCACCATGCAGCTGGCAGCCAGGGAGTTCACGTCACTCCTGATTATGTGAACATGCCAAGAGGTGCCTGTGTGAGGTGCTTAATAAAGATAATTGCCTCCAGAGCCATTATTTGGTAAGTGCAGCCCAGGACAGCAGTGACTCAGAGTGTGCTGACACAGGTGGGTGCTCCCCTGGTGCCAGGAAGCAGCAGGATGGGATGGGGGGCTCATTGCCCTCCCTGTTGTGCCTGGCTGGTCATTTTCTAGGAAGGGTGGCCAGGATGGCTCTTGGATTCTTGTCTCACCCCGGGTTGGTTATGCAGAGGCTGCTGCAGAAGGGACAAGGAGCAGCTCAGAGCTGGGGGTGACCTTCCAGCCTCTGTGCCCCATGCCCAGCCTGCTGGCAGCAGGTGGGGGCTGCCCGTTTTCTGGGACTGCTGTGGGCACAGCACTCGTGTGGTCCAGGAACCCCACAGCAGCTTCCACGAACACCTTGAAGCCAGAGGCTCCCAATTCAGCAGGCCTCAGGAAGCTGCTGTTTGCAGGTTAAGTACAGTATTTTCTCTGGTAAGAGCTAAAAAGTGGGTGGTGGCGAGAGCTGCATGGCCAGAACACTCTAGTGCCAACACAGATATGATTTATTTAACTGCAAATGATTTTGCCCTTGTTTTTCCAGCTCCCCACCCTGTGATGGGCCCAGAGCCTGCATGTTTGGTGCCTGTGGTCCCTTGTTGGTGTGGCAGGCTCCAGCCCATGTGAGGAGCTCACCTTTTATGCATGACTTGGCAAAGCCTCAGGGTGCCTCGTGGGGTGAGTGGGCGCTGGGCCCACGAGGGGCTGGGACACTGCACTGGGCAACCCAGTATGGCCCATCCTCAGCAGCCAGCCTGGGGCTCTCCAGCATCTCAAGCTGTTTAAAGGACATCAGCCAAAGTGGGGGTCATGGCTCCACAGCATCAGCCACTTCCCACCCTGTCTCCCTCCCAGCCTGGCTGCTCTCGGCACAGAACAGAGCGGTAAATATGTGCAGCATTACATATGTATAATGGAGTGTAAATAACCCCAAAAAGTGCATTGTAAATAGACTCCAAGTTTATCCTTTATTAATGAGGCACTGAGTGCCCTGCTGTTTTAGAGCAGCGAGACTTTCATAATATCAAAACCTAAATTACACTTGTGTCTCTCATTCCCAGCAAACGACAGCATCATTTCAGGCCTCTTTGCCACTTGTATTTATTTATTCTGGTATTTATTTATCTCTCCCACCCAGCATGCAGGGCAGCTTGGAAGATGCCCTCTGCCAGGGAGGTAATGGCCCCCCTGGGAGCAGCTCCCCCCATCCTGGAGACCTGACATGGTTAAGGCCAGTGTTGCCTTATGGCCAAGGACTGCTTGGTGCTGGCTGGTGAGATTGGGTAGACCTGGGAAACATGGGGCTGGGATCCCTCTCTGTCCAGGGCTTCAGGCACCTCCAGAGCCAGACGTTCCATATTTCCAGGGTCTGGAGGTCACTCGCAAAATCCTATGGTGCATTTTGGAAATCCTCGTGAGGGTACCATGCCAAGGCACACATCCTTCCTCCTTCCATTAGGACCTGGGAAGGCAGGAGCAAGGAAACTGCATGTTCATTGGACCCAATTTCTTGTCAGCTTTTTCTTTAGGAAACTGAGGCAGGTTCTCTGTTTAAGGCTGTCAGTCCAAGCTGGCCTAGACACCCCAGGTATGGTAACCTTGCAAAAGAGGATTTGGGCTTCCCCTCTGCTTACCCTGCCCAGGAAAGAATTCCCAGCTACTCCGTGGCAGGCTTCTTGGGAAGGGAATGGTTGCGTGCACCCCAAGTTGCTCCCCTGTGTCCAAAGCAGCTCTTTGGATTCAGGCCTCCCAAATCACTGGTTTGGTTTGGTGAGGATAAGGCTGTATCCTCTAGCATGTCCAAACAGACCTTGAACAATGGGAGAAGGTCCAAAGAAGAGTAAGAAGAGTCCAAGAAATTAATGTTGATGCCTGAAACTACTCCTAATTCTCTTAAGGTCTGAAGAAATTAAGATGAAGGTGACTTCTTCCACGTGTAAGTACCTTCTTGTGATGTACCCAGTGCTCAAGGGTACACATCTTCAGTTAATGCATGGGAGGGCAAAAATAGGGGAAAAGGGTCCCCTCTTTTTGGAGACAGGGTTTGTCCTGTAGGAGCCCCTCTGCCCTCCATAATGTCCCTGGAGAGGGGTTACAGAGGCCCTGACTGCACTTTGGTGTTGGCAAAACTTAAGCCGATGAGCTGTTGTGCCCCCAAAATTAGGTTTTCCCCCCAAAATGAGAAGTTTTGGGCTGGAGCAAGAACATCTGGCTGGGAAGGGTGATGTCAGCCAGGAATAGAACCTTTTGGTGCCTTTCCCTTGTCTTTGCTTTGCACAGTGGGGGCAGAAGTCCTGCAGGAAGGAGACAATGATGTGGTGGGGGTGGTGTGCCCGTTCCAGGTGCCACAACCCTGTGTGCATCCTCACGCTGTGGTAAACCTGGCTCACTCCCAGCTGAAAGCCATCCTGCAGCAGGGGTCTCATCTCCTTGAAGTGCAGAGACAGCTCCATCTGAGCTTGCGGTTCATATGGACTCTGGTCAAGGGCCTTTTTGCAGGGAAAAACCTAAAATAGGTAATTTTTTTAATGTGCTCCAGATAACAGGCACTCAGCTGAAACCCAGCACTTCAGAGGAGTGAAGAACAGTGATTTATTTCTTTTAAAAGCCTAAATTATTCCCTCAGTGCCAACCACACCCCCTAAAACCTCTTAAAAACCAAATCAATAAATACATATAAAATGAACAATTTAAGGGTGTATTTGGAGGGGAAACGGGAATAGGTATTTGCTACCTTATAGAAAAAAAATAATTCTACCTGTATGTCAGCAGATCTATGGCTGGAGTCCTACAGGAACAAGTCTCTGCAGAGGGCACAGGGTGCCAGGGCTGATCCTGGAGTGGGTGCCCGGGGTCGAGGTGGCCGAGGTGAGGGTGCCCAGTGGAGGGTGCTGGCACCAGCAGATGGCACTCCCAGAATTTATTGCTACAGCAAGCTGCCTCTCAGAGAGCAGTCATGTAGGAGATGTCCTATTATATGGGCAGTTGACTTTAATAGTCATTGTGTGCTTAAAGCACAGCAAAACAACAGTGGGGGAAAAAAAAAAAAATTAAAAAAAATCCCCACTCCACTTGGATGGCCCTTTTCCCCCCAGCCCTGCTAGTCTATTTGTACAGTAAATTAAAAATATGAATCACTTCTCTCTACTGCCTCCCCAAACACTCATCCTGTCAGGCTCTGTGTTGTCTTCATTTGTATTACCTTAATTTAATGTTAATTATGTTCTTCATTTACAAAGAACAAGCATTTACACTCCCTGTCTGGGGATTTTCCACGCTCACGGTCTCCACAGACTGGGATGTGAAGGGGAGCAGTGGAGGCAGTGGCACTGGGAGGGGGCTGTTAGCAGGGCTGAGGGACAGGGGGGAGCAGGGATGCTCCTGTGGCACCCCCGGACGGGCTGGGGACAGTGAGCGCTGTTGCTTTTCGATTTATGAAACCTATGGCTGCCTGTGCTGAAATCCCCCCTAATAAATCCTTTTAAAAAGGTCCTTGGCCAATGGAGGGCAGTGATTTATGGTGGGGACCAGGGGTGGAGGGGTTTGATGCCAGGGGAAGCTGGGGACCTGGCTGGGGATGTCACAGGGCTGGGAGCACAGCCACCGCTGGGCAGTGCCAAGGAAACTTCCCAGACACCTTTTCCCTGACATCAGGTCATGCCAGACTTGTCAGGTGATTTGGTGATGGGATGACCTGTGGAGGAGGACTGCAAGTCTCTGCTCTGTGCCTCAGTTTCCCCATCAGCACCTGCACACAATTAACTCTCTCCCAGCCCTCCCCATCCCAGAAATTCCTGGCTGGGGTGACAGCCCCAGGCACTGGCTGAGGACCCAAACTTTTTGGGACACTAACAGAAATGTCTCTGTGTGTGTGTTTCCCCATGTGCACATACATAAAGTGCCCAGATCTCAAATAAAAAAAGCCACATACCTCTCACCAAACCTGATCCTCCTTGGAACAGAGCCTGTGTCTGGAATAACGAAGGCTGGAAAAGAAGAAGAAAAAAGAAGATCAATTAAGGAAACCACTAGAAGCCTTCCTGGGACTTGGGACTCTCGTGTCTCCCTTCACAGCCTGCCCTGGCCCATCCCCTAGGATGGGTGGAATGTGTTGGTAAAGGCCCATTTTCAAACCTCGTGCCTCCTCTTCTGCACTAAGCAGGGTTTGAGCCCTGCCCACAGCTGGCTGCTCCTTACCAGTGTCTGGTCCTTTGCCCCATGTCCAGCTGCAGGTCAGACACATCAGGGACTTCTCCCGGGGAAGCTGTATGTTGGATTTGAGCAAAGGAAGAAGAATTTTGGACCTTGTTTCTGGACAACCTCCCTGGTCTGTGTCAGAGCTCCTGGAGTCTAGTTTTCTATGTAAATCAGGGTTGTACCAGGACATGTTGGGAGCTGGGATGGGAGCAAGCAGTGCTGTCTGAACAACATCCACCCCAAAATCCTCCCAAACACCCAAAAACTGAGGACGGAAAAAAAAAAAAAAAAAAAAAGGCACTCAAATCTTCCTATTCTGAATGTTCACAGGCACCACCACAAAAGCACAGAAAACAGACCCACCCCAAAACCCCACAGTGCCACACACCCTAGGCTGCCCACACACCTTCTCATCACCACCACCTGTTTCCATGGCAACAGCCAAATATGATGAGGTGAGAACCTGACCCCTTTCCTCCTGAGCCAGCCCAAGGGCCTGGGGCAGGTCTCCTCGCTGGCTGCTCCTGGGAGGTGGGTCATAGGTTTGGCCCTCCGGACTTTGCCTGCCTCTCACTGTGGGTTTTCACCCTCCCAGGATGCCCCCTTGTAGCTGCAGGGCCCGGCTGTGGGGTGCTCAGCCCCCTCTGCCTTCCTGCTGCCACGCAGGGCTGAGGCCACTCACTTTGTGTGCTCAAATAAAACCCACAGGACAAAATCCCCCAGGGGGCAAGGTGGGAGGGGGGGGCCACCATCTCCACCCTCCTCCCCCGGCCATCCCTGCACCCTCCCTGCTCCCCTGTGCTCTCCCTTATTAACAATGACCTTTCTTCCCCCCACGCTCGCCACCGATTCCCCAGCCCCAAATATCTTTTAAATGGCACGCCACAGCCCCCCGTCCCCACGCCCTGCCACCCACGCCCGCACTAACATTTTAATTAATGACAATGGCTTTTTTTTTTTTTCTTCTTTTTCTTTTTTTGCAAACCATCCCCATCTCCTCCCCCCTTTCTCCCCTCATAAGCACTTTAATGTGTGTTCGCAGCCCGGCTGATCCCCACAGCCATGGAAATATTAGGTTGACGGATGTGGTCTGTCGCCAGTGCTCCCTCAACGGGTCCGCCTGTCAGCTCGCCGATGATGACATTAACACGGGAAGAAAGTGATGACAAATGCCCGTTATCAGGGAACGAGGCCTGTGACAAATCGCACGGCGCCTCGCGAGCAGCCCCATTACGCTGTAATAAAAAAAGATGGATGGCTCAGCGCACCGGGGCCCCGTGCTAATGCGATTTCGCCTGGTCTCTCCGGGTTCTAATTAAGGCAGAAAATGGAGAACGAACAGGAGTCCCCGGTGCCCGCCCCCTCCTCCCCTCTCCAAGCCCCTCCAACACCCTACAGCGATGGGTGCTCGCCCTGGGGGACGGTGCCATCCCAGTCACCCCAAGTGTCCCAGCCACCTGGGAGAGGGGTTTAGGTGGGGATGCAGATAGACAAGAGGTACAGATGCCTGGGGGGGCTCGTGGTAGAGGTGGGAGCTGGGGTGGACCCTCCAGCCTATGCCTGAGTGTCCTGCCTCTGCTGGGTGGGCTCGAGGCTCCTCCCTCCCAGGCGAAGGG
>NW_009953651.1:3949953-3954209 GCF_000747805.2 Chaetura pelagica | reverse complement strand
GCGAACAGTGCGTGAGGGGTCCCTCGGTTGCTCAAGGGAAGCAGCAACTTGCTTTGGGACAGGGGTGGGGGGAGGCAGCTGCAGGGGGGTTAGACCCTCTTGGGGGACACAGCTGTCTGTACCCACTGAGCACACTGCTGGCTATGCCCTTGGTGGCAAGGAGGTGGCCACAGCTGCCAGCAGGGGTGGGAGAGGGACATACCCAGCACCTGCTGGAGGAAAGAGGCTGCAAGTCCCCCCAGTGTGGGGTGCACAGTGAGGATGAGCAGCCCCTGGCCCCGGGATGGGGTGCCCAGGCTGCAGATGCAGACATTTCTTCCGATGGACCCTGCACCTCCCCTCTGCCACCCACCCAACTGCCTGTGTGCCCCTCATCCCCACCCAGCACCCCAGCAAGTGGGTAGGTCCCCTTTCCACACTTTTGCCCACGTGTGGAGCTGACAAGTTATTTACCTTGTGCCAGGCAGTCTGTAGGCTCAGGCTCTCCATTTCTTTTGCACCTCCAGAACTCCAGGCAGGACACGGAAAGGGGATGTCACTGTCCTTGGGCTAAGGATGCTCAGATGAAGGTTACTCCCTGCCCGAGCACCATGCAGCTCTGACCACCCTTTTGAAAGTACTTTTTCTTTGCGGTGCAGCACTGGATTTCTTTTGGAGGGATCTGCAAGTGATCCATGTCATGTCCTGGCCTTCAAAATGGGTTTGACAAATTTGAAATATTGCTGGAGCAAAACTGACTCCAAATGGCAACTGTTCTCAATGGGAGCATCCCAGCTCTGCCAATCTGGAGCCAGACTCACCTACCTGTAGCCACCAACTTTTACATCCCAGATCTAATTTTGGGTCCGTTCAGAGTGAGAAGCTGAGCAATGTCCTCCAACAGCTTCTTCTGAATGAAGTTCAGCCTTTGGTGCAGCCAAAGGTTTGACCTGCTCTTCTGAAGCCAGAAGCAGCACAGAGGCCATGAAAATTATTTCAAACAAATCACCTTTGCTCAGAGCTGCTGGGAATGCACTGAGCTTCAGCTTCTGCAGCAGGTTCAAGCCAGGGTACGTCCTTCCACAGCTGGGCTGAGCTTTCCATGAGGCATCCAGACCTGTTTGTGGCCAGTGCTCAAGGATGGTACAAGCCACACATGTGGCTGCCTGAATCTGGCTTAGTCCTAAGAAAGACCCTGAAAAAAAAATAAATCACTCTCAAAATGCTGAAAAATGCCTTGCAATGGGGTCATGTGAAGGACATGATAAATATATTGGGGATGGGTTGCTGGCAAGGACACAAGCTTTCACTGGAGCCTTGCAAACAGGGAGCAGAAGTGTGTGTTACTGGTTGAGTGGCACAAGTGTCAGTCCAGATACCAACAGATCCCTCAGCTTTCAAACAGCAGCAGGAAGCCTGGTGGGACCACAACAGACCCATTGAATCAGCAGGACAGCCAGGCAGGGACAGGAGAGGCTCACAGAGCCCTGCGTGTCTGGCCAAGGGGGTGGCAGCCAGCATGGCCCAGCCCTTGGCAGGAAAGCCCACCAAAAATGAGCCCTTCCCACTGCAGGCAGCCAGACAGTGGTCTCTGGGGAAAAATTCTAATGGCTACACAGATAGGGTTTGTCACCTTCTCATCCTTCCCCAGCAGAAAGCAAAGGCTGCATCACACATGCAGCATCAACCTGAAATCTGGACAAGACCTGTGGCATTTAACTCCATTCAACAGCAGTACAAACATCAGCAAAAACCTGGCCCCAGTCCAGGCTGGGGAGTGATGTTAGGAGGCATGTTTGTGCAGACATCTCAGGGGGATGCATTTGTCACCCCAGGGAATGTCTCTTAGCCTCAGGACCCTGCACTGCTCCTGGGACCCCACATACCTCCCTGTGAGTGAGTCCAGGGCAGGGGGTGAATCATTGTATTGTTCAAACACTTCCATAGAGCTTCAAGAGTCAGCAACTTTGTTCTTCTTGTGCTCTTCTTTTTTTTAATGTTCTCCCTTATCACCAGACAGTGGAGAGCTCTCAGTGTGTGGCCAGGAGTGGGGCAGGTGACTTCTATAGCATCTCCAAGGGCTCCCCCAACCCACTCAGACCACCTAGACTGGCAGGTCAGGGCGGCATCATCCCAGGACTGCTTGGTGGGTACACAAATATCAACACTAACAGCTTTTGCAGGCAGGGATTGGGGTGGCAACTGAAATAGGTGTCCCTAAAGCTCAGCTCCCATAGTCTGGCCATGTTGTTGGGCTCATTATCTAGCCCATCCTGAAAAGCCAACAGGGCTTATTGCTAAAACACCACAGAGAGCATGCTGTGGTATGGCTGAGTGACCCACAGTCCATGTGCACTGGGGTTGGGGGTCTGGGACCTGAAGGGACATGTGGGGGAGGTGGGAGGAGTGTAATCCCTCATGGGAGATTTCTGCACCCCAGAGCTCATAGACCATAGAAGATGGGGGGCAACAAACCAAGGGGGATGCTTCAAGGCCACTCAGTGTGGGATGGCACTCTGCTGTACCTGTGTCAGGTCCTCCTGGTCCCTCATCCCAGCCCATCCTGGGCAGGGGTTGGGCTTAGATACCTGGTGTCCACTGTGGATCTGCTGTTGATGTTCATGAAGTTATCAGTCTGTGGATGCCTCAGCTTCCTCCAACAAGGAGCCATTCCACCAGGCTTGATGCTGCTGATCTGGGACCTGCTGTGGGTAAAACAGGAAAGCATATTGAGAAAGGACCCTCAGGAGATAAGACAGTGACAGGGTAGAGGGGGACAGGCTGGGAACTACATCTGCTCCAGCCCTGCAGTCCCCAGCTCTGGGGAGCTGTGCCACTGCAGCCAAGAGCCTTGTCATCCTCCCCATGCCCTGTGTCCCCCCTCCCTGGACCCCACCACCCCCTTCACTTTCACTGTAGCTTTGCTGACCTGCCATTAGTTATAATGCCTGAGCCAAAGTAGGAGGTCAACACAGGCTGGCCCAGACATAAATCAGCTCCCTATGCGCAAGGAGGCTGGGGGACAGCAGTGACAGGCCCCTGCCACATACTGCAGGAGCCCCCCTCAGCCCTGAGATGCTGTCCAGGGATGGAGGCCTTACCCCTTCCCCTCCTCAAGCCCAGCCAAGCTCCTTGGGGACCATACTGTCCTCCCAGCAGACCCTGAGGTTGGTGGGAAACACTGTGCCACCCATCCCCGGGGGGGTTAGAGTTACAGACACAGAACATGGTGTGGTCCAGCCAGAGAAGCTGCATGGCCTCCCCAGTGAAGCAGGAGAGCTGAGCTCCTAAACGCCTAGAAGGGGACGGAGGATCAGCTGGGGAGGCGTTCTCAGCAGAGCTGGACAACCACACGGGTGATGTGCCCAGAGCTGCGCCAGTGGTGGCCCCACGGGGCACACGGGACAGTCTGCAGGCTGGGGCACCTCCCGCTGCCCTGATGGGGGAGCCTGGGGGGAGATGGGGCCTCCCCCCTCACGGGGCTGGCCGAGCTGCCCAGGCGGAGGGTCCCAGCGGGGGTCGGCGCTGCCTGCAGCCTGCCCATTGCTGCCTATATCCAGTCCTCCAGCTCCCTCTGCTGCCTGCCAGGATGGCGCTGCCCCAGCGACAGGGCGATGGCACCAGCATCCCCAACATCCCCCTAAGCCTGCCGGCCCCGGGAAGGGCTGGGGGAAGGGGATGGTCCTGGCACGTTGCAGGGACCATGGGGAACTGAGCAGCCCCCAGTGAGAGGGCTGGTGGGGGGCAGCAGACGCCAGAGATCCCAAGGAGGGACAGACCGCAGGGAGAGCTCAGCCTCAGTACTAGACACCGGAGACTCGTTTGTAAACTGCTCCTTTCAGCTTAGGTGATTTTTTTTTTTTTGTCCTCCAGGTAGATGCATGTGTCCATGCACACACGCTGCGAGTGTCAGGAGCTGCAGAGCAGCCAGACTATTTCTTTTTACAACTTGACACAAGCAGGTAAACGATCCCCAATTAACACATTTACCGTGAGAGGGGACACATCGGCGCTGCCTCCACTGCCAGAGCAGGAGTCCCTGCCTCCCGTTCCTTGCAGTTACAGGGAGCCTGAGTTGCAGCCCTGTTGGAGAGACAGTAGGTTTGTAAGTGCCACTGTGCCATTTTCCAGCCAAACCAGAACCCATTGAACACCAGGGTAGGAGTAAAGCCAGTGAAGAGAAGCAGGAAAGATAAAGGCAGAGGCACATGGCACAGGGCTGGTGCATCTTAGTGGGATGCCTTGTCAGGAGCTGGGCACATGTAGGGATGTTCAGT
>NW_009953651.1:3941215-3949788 GCF_000747805.2 Chaetura pelagica | reverse complement strand
CCCTGCTGGGACACCCCTGGTCTGAGGACACAATCTGCACCTTTCATCCTTTGAAAAAACTGATCATTTTGGACCCAGTCAGGGATTGCAAAAGGATTTGTGTCAGGATCCCACAACACTACAGAGTGAAAGTTCCTGTACCAGGCCTATACAGATGGAGAGCCTTGTGGCACACACATTCAGTGTGAAACAAGGCTGGTCCCAGGGCAATGACCGAGCCTTTATTTGGCCATGTATAATGGCTGCTAAATGCTACAAAGGCTCCCTGGGAGCTGGGATGCTATTTGTACCCAGAGAAAACCAGACCCTGCCCTGAGACGTGGGGAGCAGGGGAAGGTGGCAGTGGGCCTGACCTGGCTGAACCAACCTGCTAAGCTACAGGGAAAGTCACTTGTCTACGTCATGTGAGGCCCTGTACAGACCACCCCCATGGGATCATGGTCAGCATCCCCCATGCCAGACTGGGGGACAATCCTGGGGTGCCCAAGATGGCACTGGCTCCAGGCTTTGCTCCACCAGGCACAGGCTCAAACTGACCTCCAGTTCCTGCCATGGCCTCCACCATGGCACATGGCACAGCATCCTATCACATATCCGTGCCATGTTCCCATCAGGGCAGCCAGGCCATCACCTGGGTGGATCTCCTTCCAGCCAGAGACCACCAGTGCTAGAAACACAGACTGCAATGCTGAGCACCAGTGCCAGGACATGGTGCATCGCCTACTGCATTCCTCACTCCTGCTGCCCCCCCAGGCAAGCCCCTCACTCTGCATCCCCTGGCCCTGGGGATGCCCTGCAGGGAGCTCTGCCCCCCTGCCAGACCCTCCTGCCTGCACCCCAGCAGCCCTTCTCTCTTGCTCCCTGCCACGCTGACATTGCCACGGCCATCAATAGCGCTTGGTTAATTAATTTGATGGGAACAGCAGGGACTGCACTTTGCATTTAGTGAACTTCCGAGAACTTCCAACCTCATCTTCATAATTGGCCTCATAAATTTGAGGAAAGAGAGAAATCAGCAAAGCCAGAGGAGTGCAGGAGGCGGGAGAGGCCCCGCACGCGGGAGGGCGGGCGGGCGCGTGAGAAGTGACTCTATTTGGTGTCCTTATTTAATTTTATTGCACAGATCCATCTTCACCCGCCCCCTCCCTGCCTTAGCCCTCTCTCTCCCGCTCTCCCTGCTGGGTTCACCTAATCATGATAAATTCATATTCATTTCCCTGCCTGCTCCGGCGGGGGGAGCAGCTCCCTCACATTCGCCCGGCCGTGCTGCCATTAGCAAATATTTACTCATGAATACCAAGTGCCAGCATTAGATGCCAAACCAGCCCCTTTGCACCCCTCTTCCCACAGCCCCAGCACGACCCCTGCACGAGGACAAGCATGATGGCTAAGGAAGGGTCTTCTCCTCCCACGGTTGCTAGCAGGGTGGGAAGAGCTGCTTAATACTCAGAGCTGCAAGGGCTTGGCTCAGGTTTCTTCTTTCTTTTATTCCTGGGGGGCAAAGAGAAGTCTGATGGGAGGATGGGAATTGCCTCAGGCCCCAGTTTGGACCCATCTTGGGGGTGCAGGGAAGAGGTGGTGGGAGTGAGGGGCTCTGTGGCAGGAGCTGAGCCCTCATCCCAGTTCCCTGACTTTTCACTTAATCTCTAATTGCTGCTGTGTTTGGGTTTATTTTTAATTTTCAGGATGATCAGACTCACAGCTAGGGAGGGTGGGAAGGGGGTGCAATGGGGAGGAGGAATAGCCAAAGCCCTTCCTGGGAAGCAAGAACCAAGCAACAACTGATTAGAGATACCTAAAACCACCTTCACTCACCTTGCCTGCATCCATCCTGCATCCATCCTTTTGGGCAGAGCACCCAAAGGTTTTAGATTTATGTGAGGAAGAAGAAGAACTGTTTCCCACACTCCTCTTCCCAGGCACTCCAGGAGCCCCATCATTTGTACCTTCTCTGGAAGTGTGGCATCCCAGGGTTCAGATAAGGCAGAAGCTGTGCTGCAATAAGGGGGTGTCCAGGTCCTGCTCTGCTGCGAGAGGGATGCTGGAATTAACCCCTGGCTTGGGGTCTGCAGGTGACTGGGAGGGTGGAAGGCAGGATTAGGGGCACAAAGAGGAGGCTGTGCTGGACAGCTCTGTGCCCTCCATCCAGGGCAGGAGGGACTGACTCACAGTGGGCAGCACAGCTCAGCCCCTCAATGTTTCTGCACTTACACCAGGACAAGGGAGAAGCAGGAGCCTTCAGCATCCAGAATCCAGAAATGTCCTCCCTGCGGCTGCTCTGGACAAGCTCCACGTGGTGCTCCTTCACCTCCTGCATCTTTGCATCTCCCAGAGCTGCACCCACGGAGGTGTCCCTCATCCATTCTTGGCTCACCTGACTGCAGCTGGCCACATGAGGGCTCTCTGCCCTCTCCAAAACTCGTGGGCAAGGATTCGTGGGGTGGGAGGGGACAGACAGACAGGAGAGGGCCCCTTCCCTCACAGACGACTGGCAAGACATTTCCTCCAGCAGCCTCCACAGGACAGTATGCACTAGGGCATACCCTCACTGCCATTTTCCAAGGGTTTGGGCAAACAGTCCTGCTCCTGGGCAGCCCTGGCCCCACATCTCCCTGTCTGGCCTCCTCCTGGGTAAAAGCAGCACAAACAGCAGGATCAGGGCTTTGATGTGCTGCGGCAACAACTCGATTGGCACCACAGTGTGAATGGTGTCCCTGGAGAGGAGGGTGATAGAAGGGATGGAGTTTGGGGCCTGCATTCCCACATTTCCCCCACCTCCAGTGATGTCCCCAGCACGTGGCCCTGGTGACAGAAGCAGCCCCAGGATTCCAGGAACAGCAATGCCAGGGAGACAGGGAGCCCCTGTCCAACCTCCTTTTGGGGCTGGAGCAGGACTATCCCCAGCCCTGGACAAGGCCAGCTGTGGCCATGCCTGACCAAATCTGTCTGATCCCAGGGATGGGGATGCCCTCCTCTCTGGACTGGTCCCTGGGTTGCACAGCCCTCTTGGGGAGTGTGTGCTCCCCCTTGGACCTCCCAGGCCCTGGTCTGAGCCTGACTCCCCTTTGCTCTTGGATAACCCAGCCCAGTCCTTGCCAGCTCTGCCCCAGCAGCTCCTCTCCAGCTTCTCCATCTCTCTTTTAAGTGAATTGCTCTTGCTGCTCATCTCCACATGATCCATTGGCTTCCAGGCTGTTCAGATTCCACTTGGACAACCAAAGGATTTCCAAGTTCAGGAGACTGAGCTGTGTTCCAGGCAGAAAGCAGCAGCCAACTCCCATAAACCCCAGTCTTTGATGAAATATGGAAAAGCTGACAGCAATCCCTTTCTGTCTCCACACCTGAAGTAAGAGCTCAGCCAAGGCACAGAGCTCCTTTCTCTAGGCATGGCAAGCCCCAGCTCAGCCACGTGGACAGCTGGATGCTGGGACAGAGCCAGGTCCTGCTCTGCCATGGGATGATGGTGTCTAGCAACTCCCCTCCCTGAGCTAAAGTGTTGATTTAACAGCATGAAGGTCTCCACCACCTTCTCCCTGCCTGTACTGAAAACAGGGATAGACCAGCACAGAAGGGGCTCCTGGTCAGCCAGAGGGAAGAGTCCCAAGAGCTGCAGGACAGAGAGCAAAAAGACAAGATATATCAAGGAAAAAGAGAGAAGGGATTTATTATACTTCACATTTCAAAGAACCAAGACATTAATTTCCATCAGGTGTTCAGCACAAAGGCTGGGCTGACAAATGACACCTCTAGGGTCACCTAGACTGGACACCACAGACTGGCCAGAGGGAGCCCTGGAGTCCTGGCACAGAACACCCACCCTCCTGGCAGCTGATGCCACAGAGCAGCAGCTCTGCCAGGAGCAACCACTGCAATACCCGTAAGTGAGACTGAGCACCGAAGGTCTCTGGGAAATTCATCTTCAGAATATAAAAATAGTTGAGGTTTCCTGAGAAATAAAATTAACTCCCATGGAATTGACGGGGCCAGCCACATGTAAATGTATACTCAAGTACACACACACATACTCATGCTCTCTGATCTAAGACCAGATGAATCCCTGGCTTCCACATGTACAAAGGGAAAGCTTCGCTTCACCAAAGTTAGAACTAAACCATCTCCTCATGTTTCTCTCCGCCTCCATTCCTTCTATCCATCACACAGCCCTGCCAGGTCACATTCAGTGCTATTACATTCAAATCCATCCTGAGCACAGCTCCCTGAGCGAGGCAGTCCAATCCTCTCCTGCTGCAAAAGGAAAGGAGTCCTTGGGGTCAGACCCAGGGGGATCGCAGCTCCCTGCACCGGAGCATCTTCAGCACAGACAGGCTCAGAGCTGGCAGGCACAGCACGCTGGGTCCCTGCACCTCCTTCAAGGCTTACCTGGCACCAGAGGAAGCCCAGTCCTGTGCAGAGAGACCCACCAGAAGACACAGATCAGATCAGATGGAGGGAGGACACAGCAGCACAGGGGGACCCTTTGTGAGTGCCACTGGTAGCAGCTGCTAGCAGCAGTGAGAAGGGGGAAGGCCTGTTCCAGGGCCAAGCCAGATCCTCGCTGCCTTCACACACAGTCCAAAGATTTTGGGGTGTCTGTGCACAGACACAGAGGAAGACACATCCACATCCCCTGTTCCCAAGCACAAGGAGGGGCTGGATCATAAGGCTCTGCAGCTGAGCCTTCCAAAGCTTCTGCAGGAAGAGCAGGGCCAGTGTAGCTGATGGGCACCGTGTCCTTTTGGTAGCCAAGGCCTGTGGCATCAGGCAGAGCTTCCAGCACAGTTACAGCCCACAGGCTCTGCTCAGTGAAGTCACACAGCTCTGCCAGCAGCAGGACCCTGCACTTGCAAGGAGCTCCAGTTTGCTGGGATATGTTCCCCAGCCTGCAGCCACCACAGAACAGCACTCAGGAAACCAGCACCCTTCAAAACAGCAGCATGGCCGTGGGCCCAGGGTGACAATCGGGTGTCACCAGTCCCGTTCTGAGGGCTCCCGGTAAGGCAGCCCCAGCTGAATGAAGACATCCCTCTCAGTGGGAGTGGGCAGAGTATGGCCAGGTGACACCTTGACACCTCCAGGGCCTCGCACCACGGCCGAGCTGAGGGCATGCTCTGAGAGGCTCATGCCCTTGGTCTTGGCCAGGGCCCGCATGGAGCGGTTGAAGTGAGCGGAGCCGGTGAAGTAGAGCAGGGCACAGGCGAACTCCTGGTACGGCACCACGATGATGTCCAGCCGGCGGTGCTGCCGGGCGGGCCCGGGGAGGCGACACACCCCCAGGTACTTCTTCTGGTCACCGTTGTCCTCCTGACTCACCAGGTCATCTGTAAGGAAGCCTGGAGACAGAGAACAGGCAGAGAAGAGCTGAGTGGTAGAGACTGACACCTCCATGACAAACTCCCTGCTGTCCAGCCAGCAGCTGAGGTGTCTCATCATGTGTTATAGGACCCCAAGGGCATCCCAGCCTCAGCCCTGACAGCCTCATGCAGACAGGAGAACCCAGACTGAGCTGCAGCAATACTTCCTCCTTAATGCTGGCTGCAGGGCTGCCACAGGAGGAGGACCAGGGACAGTCATCTAAGGACTCACAAAATGTCCTGTCCTTGGGAAAAGCAGTCACCTGCCCTTCAGTGAATGCCAGTCACCTCATTGCCTCCCCAGTCTGGTCATGCTTGGAGCACCATGGGCCAGTCCCCAGCCCTCTTACCACTCCTGCGAAGGCTGTCAAGCAGCTTGCTGAACACTCCACGGTGAGACTGTCCATCTGGGTGAGTGACCAGCACATCCACATCTCCACAGGTGGGCTTCCCCCGACGGTAGGAGCCACATGCCACACACACAAGCCCAGGCTGCAGGGCCAGGGCAGCTTGTCTGACCTCCAAGAGAAAGAGGGATGAGGAGTCAGAGACCAGTAATTTCATGCCCTTTCCATCAAAGCAACAAAGGATCTTGTGCCTGCCTTGCAGCCTGTCCTGCACCTCAAGGTCTCCATACAGAGCAGACGCTTGGCAGACATGGCAAATTGCCCCACCAAGGAAGCATGCCTGCTGTCAGGAGCCAAGCAAGCTGGGTTGGCCTTCACCCAGTCCTGCAAATGCCCAGAACCCTGCCACACAATACAATAATCTATCATGGTGCTACCATCAGTCATCAGGTCCTGGGGGCAACAGGCTGGAGTTGGGTTGGGGCAAACAGAAAGATGCAGTGATGTTCAGGAGGCAAAGACCAGCACAACCTTGCAGAGCCTCTGGTTTCTGAGACAGGGAAAATAAGTTTTTCAGCTTTCCTGTGGGCAGGAGGGAAAAGCTCTCTCCACAAAGAAAATAAGTTCAACACAAGATAGTCTCATGTCCTGTTTCAGAAGCAGCAATAAGCTCATGGAGAATCTCCCCAGCAGGACCCAAGGCAGCAGAAAACCTGCAGGTATCCTTTGGAGTCCACTCCTGTCAGGATCTCTGCTTTTGCAGGAGAAATAGGCTTTGTGACATGGAAAAACCACAAATGCCCCAGCATTTTAGACCAAACAGATGCCAACATGTTGCTGCCAGCAATCAGACATTTATAATCAGAACTCCTCCTAATGCAGCCACCTCCAGGCTGGACTCCAGCTCCTATTTTGTGCAGACAGTGCTAATTCTGATGGCTTCATTCATTAAATACTTTAAAAAGGCTCCCAGGTCCTTGGACAAGAGTAAAGGATTCTTGGTCTGATTGTGCCAATCACCCTGCTGGCAGCAAATAATTAGGGGCTCAGCAATTCCCAGTGATGAGGCCATCACAGAAGCTGGGGTTCAGGAAAGCAGTGTCCATGCCCACAGCCCCTTGTCACTCTTGGGGATCATCCTTCATTAGCAAGAGATAAACCCATTAACCTTTGCCCCAGAGGTGCTCCAAGGAGCCACAAGCCTTTCTCATGCGGAGCAAGCCCTCCTCTGGTGCCCTTGCCCCCATTCTGGCTTTAAATGAAGATTTCTAGAAAACTCCCAGCCCCACCTGAGAGTCTAAAAGCTCCTCAGATCTCACTGTGACAGGCAGCACAGACAGTGACTAATCCCTCATTCTCTCTCCTGGGCCTGGATCAGAGGTGTGTGTGTGTATGGAGAGGAACGCAGTAATCCCATCAAGATAACAATAGACCCACCCCCAAGAGCCAGCTTCTCGACCCAGCCTGCCTGGGAAAGGGACCACTCGCCACCGAAATGGCTAATCCGGCACACGGGACTGACACCCCAGCAGGAGCCTGGCAGGAGTGTATTCTTCGTGGCCAGGCCCTGTGGCCGAGTGACAGGGTCACACTGGCTGCTGCTTCCATGGTGATCAGAGAGCACAGGGGTAGCAATGACAGTGTTCCCCCCACGGTCTCCACTCACATTAGGGTACACTGGCTTAGCACCCTATAACCCTGGAGCGCTGTGGCTTCCCAGAGCAAACAGCACCCATCTGCAACCCATTCGCATCCAGCAAGGATATTAATGCTCTGTCCTCCCACTGACAGGCAGCTTCACAGAGTGCTTGCAGCTTCCTTTGGAGAAGCAGCACCTGAGAGACAGCTCAGGGCCTTGGGCTGACACCTCAAGAGATAAGACAGAGGAGCTGGGTACCTGCTCATCTCACCATGCCACATGTAGCCTTTTTCAAAGTGGTGTATAGGAATGACACCTGTGAAGTGCCTCCTTCCTCACCAGCCACTCAAACTGAATCTTTCTACCAGGCGAAGTAGGTGCCTTGTGTGCCCTTGCCCAAAAAAGGTCCCCCAAGCACTGATCCTGCTCAGAGGAGAGGCTGAAGAGCTCAGCTAGAAGAGCGAGGGACACTCCCACAGCATGCACCCTCCTGCCAGGTCCCAGATACTCCACTCTGAGGGCCAGGGGCTACTCACAGTCTGCTCTATGTCTGCAGCCTCCTCCCGGGGCATGCGCTCCAGGAAATCCGAGTAGTGCTTCAGCCCCACAGCTTGCTGGCTGGTGAGGGTCGCCTTGGTGCGGATATCGTCCAGCGTCCGGAAACCCTAGTGCACAACACGTGGTGACATTCAAACATCTACTGAGACTTTGCTCTTCAAATACTTTCAAGCAAGATCTGGGGAGATTGCACTTAACCTGTCTCAAGCCCAGGCCAGTCAGAGCTTCTGAGATCACATGTAGAGACCACTTAGGGTCTGGTTCCTAAAATAAGGGATTTAGGCAATCCCACTAACCACACACTTCTAATCTCCACCCCACAATGACTCTGAATCTTTACTAAACCTGACAGAAGGCTCCTGTTCCTAAGGCACTGTGTTCTTCCAGCTTGAAGGAAAACAAGTGACGCAGGTAAAGGAACAACATCCAGAATATCCCAGTGAGGGAAAGCCTCGTTGTGGGAACACAACTGTATTTTTAAGACAGTAAAATCCAGTCACAAAACAAACACTGCAGGAAACCAGACTTAATCAGTTCTGTGCTCAGGAAACATAGCTTTTAAAGAAGGAACCCACCCAGTGGCCTGGGTTGCTCATGTTGGCACAAGTACTTTAAAGTCATTTTTATAGCTGCCAGACGAGGTGGATGGCTGCTCTGACAGCTACAGGAGCCAGCCAA
>NW_009953651.1:3935063-3940932 GCF_000747805.2 Chaetura pelagica | reverse complement strand
GGGCCAGGCCCTGTGGCCGAGTGACAGGGTCACACTGGCTGCTGCTTCCATGGTGATCAGAGAGCACAGGGGTAGCAATGACAGTGTTCTCCCCACGGTCTCCACTCACATTAGGGTACACTGGCTTAGCACCCTATAACCCTGGAGCGCTGTGGCTTCCCAGAGCAAACAGCACCCATCTGCAACCCATTCGCATCCAGCAAGGATATTAATGCTCTGTCCTCCCACTGACAGGCAGCTTCACAGAGTGCTTGCAGCTTCCTTTGGAGAAGCAGCACCTGAGAGACAGCTCAGGGCCTTGGGCTGACACCTCAAGAGATAAGACAGAGGAGCTGGGTACCTGCTCATCTCACCATGCCACATGTAGCCTTTTTCAAAGTGGTGTATAGGAATGACACCTGTGAAGTGCCTCCTTCCTCACCAGCCACTCAAACTGAATCTTTCTACCAGGCGAAGTAGGTGCCTTGTGTGCCCTTGCCCAAAAAAGGTCCCCCAAGCACTGATCCTGCTCAGAGGAGAGGCTGAAGAGCTCAGCTAGAAGAGCGAGGGACACTCCCACAGCATGCACCCTCCTGCCAGGTCCCAGATACTCCACTCTGAGGGCCAGGGGCTACTCACAGTCTGCTCTATGTCTGCAGCCTCCTCCCGGGGCATGCGCTCCAGGAAATCTGAGTAGTGCTTCAGCCCCACAGCTTGCTGGCTGGTGAGGGTCGCCTTGGTGCGGATATCGTCCAGCGTCCGGAAACCCTAGTGCACAACACGTGGTGACATTCAAACATCTACTGAGACTTTGCTCTTCAAATACTTTCAAGCAAGATCTGGGGAGATTGCACTTAACCTGTCTCAAGCCCAGGCCAGTCAGAGCTTCTGAGATCACATGTAGAGACCACTTAGGGTCTGGTTCCTAAAATAAGGGATTTAGGCAATCCCACTAACCACACACTTCTAATCTCCACCCCACAATGACTCTGAATCTTTACTAAACCTGACAGAAGGCTCCTGTTCCTAAGGCACTGTGTTCTTCCAGCTTGAAGGAAAACAAGTGACGCAGGTAAAGGAACAACATCCAGAATATCCCAGTGAGGGAAAGCCTCGTTGTGGGAACACAACTGTATTTTTAAGACAGTAAAATCCAGTCACAAAACAAACACTGCAGGAAACCAGACTTAATCAGTTCTGTGCTCAGGAAACATAGCTTTTAAAGAAGGAACCCACCCAGTGGCCTGGGTTGCTCATGTTGGCACAAGTACTTTAAAGTCATTTTTATAGCTGCCAGACGAGGTGGATGGCTGCTCTGACAGCTACAGGAGCCAGCCAGGCCAACAGGCCACTAACTGGATCAATAGCTCCTGTGGCCAAGATGTCCTGGCTGCTGGCTCTTAGCAGTGTCACTGCAGTGACCAGTGTGAGAGAAACTCCAAGCAGCTAGGCCAGCAGAAGTGGCAGTGTGTCCCCCACTCCTCTTAGCACACATCTTTGTCCTCTAACCCCACCCAAACTCAAGTCTCAGCTGGGTGCACTGCATTCTCCCCAAACACACACAAAATGGGACCCAGCCTCCCAGTTCCTCCCATCACACCAGACCCAAATCCCACTTCAGGATACTGACAATTGAAAACTATTTGTGAAAATAATTCTCCTACACTCAGCAGCAGGCTTCAAACCCTGGTCTAAGAACCTCTTGTGTAAAACACTAAAGTTACCTGATGGTACCACATCTGAGCTGTCTTGACCCCTACTCCCCAGATGTTGGAAAACAACTCCAGCACAGGCACACTCTCACTGATGTGATCCAGTTTGCGCAGGTGGCCACTCTCCAAGATCTCCATGATCTTCTCTGCCATCCGTTTCCCAATCCCAGGGATTTTACAGGCTTCCTAGCAAGAAACCAGAGCTGCTACAGGAAAAGTGAGGGCTACAGACCAGCTGGGGAGCTGCCACCCACTCACAGCCCTGTTAGTCATTTGATCAGTGATCACCAAGTGGCAGGACTTACTCTGCCTGATGGTCTCTTGTCTAGCCCAGGCTTACACACGTTACATTGATTCAGTGCCAGGTGGAAAATCAGTGCAGAACAAGGACTGAAACACTAACACACTGGACTGTTAGACTGTTACAGCCAATCAGGCCTAGATACAGTTAGCTTTATGTATTATCTTCAATGGTGGTACTTGCTGATGCCTAAGACGAAGATGAAAATGTCCCTGCATTGAAACTGGAGAAGGTTTTTTTATCTCAAGGGGGCTCAGATCTGGACCTAAAAGTCTCAGACTCCCCTTTTCTGCTCACCTGAAAACACCACAGGTGGTCAATAAATAAAATTTGCATTTGCTATACAACTTCCATCAACACTCTCCCACTGGACAGATTTACCAAGGCCTGGTCCCACATACAGAATGGATTCTGCCTCAGAACAAAGCTAGGATGCTGGGTCTATCTCCCTGCTCCATCAACCTCAGAAGGTGTTTTACCTGGTAGGAGGTGACTGGTTTGTGGTAGCTCTTGAGTGCATTAATGGCTTTGGAGTAGCCCAGAGCTCTCCACTTGTCCCCTTGGACAGAATAGGCCTTTGCCAGCACTTCCAGCTTCTCTGTGATGCACTGGTTGTGATTTTCCTTCTTGTTGTTGGAGGAATGGGCACAAACCCACTTGCTGGTAGGCTGGGCCACTGTGGAAGAGCTGTCACTGTTCTCCTCCGACAATTTCACAGGGTAGCAGCCAGAAATCAATGCTTCCAGATCTCCCTGGGTGACATTAGCTTCTTCTCCTTCACTGTCTTCATCATCAGAGTATTTCTGCAGGGACAGGTAGAAAAGCAGCCATGTGAGAATAAGTGCATGGCTCACATATGTCCCCTTGGCACAGGCTGCTCCTGAAAGAAGGAAGTCAGAGCACTAACCAACCTCCAGGGCATGCAGGGCTCAAATTGCCAGCTCTAGAAGTGGTTGCTTATATGCACACCATAGCTCTTCATGCCTCAAGCTACACATGCACCCCTTGAAGTTCCATGAACATCTCAAAGCACAGGAGACCAGAGACTGCTGTCCACCTGTGATCCAAGCACACACAGACACCCCTATAGTCAAGCTCCTGAGACCTAACTGAGGTAAAACACTGGTTAAGTGAACAACTGCTGCCAACAGCATGGTATGACAATGCTGAAATACCTGACTGGGGGAGTTAGTGACTCCCTGCTCCCACTGGGCAGCTGTCTGTTGGCTGCACAGACACATCTCTCACATTCAGACTCTGCACCTTCCACTCCATGATGCAGATGACAGGAGATAAGCACTGTTTTCACGTTACAGACACAAAATCTTCACAGGGTAGTAAATTACAACCCCCCCATTTTCCCCATGGCTATCTGCAAGAGAAAAGGAGGAGGAAGGAATGACACAAAGGACTCCACATTCCTTAGTGACAGAAGAAAGAACCAATGTATACATTTGCTGATACCCTCAGCATTAGGATGCCTCTGTGTAGACTTAAGAAACAATGAGCCTTGGCTTCAGGTAACTAACAAAAGGGGATAGAAGTGGGAAGCTGCAGAAAGGCTTTGGAGGCTGCTTTGCTCACTGGGGTCCCCTCTCTCTCCTGATGTACAAACACAGGAATTGTGCAAGCAACCCTGAGTGGCTCAGGGCTGTTTGGGATCAGTCCAGCTATTACATGCAGCACACAAGTCCTGTTAGGAGTTTCTGCAGAGTATCAGCCTAATGAAGTCAGAGCCATATCCTTATAACCTCTGGTTATAGACTAATGAGGTCTGACGATGATTCCGGCAAGATACAGAGCTGAAGTCTTTAGGCAGAAGAGGAAGGATGTTTCCCTTCTGTAATCTTGTTTTATAACTCTGAAAACTAGGTCAGACTAAAGATTTGTTAGACTAAAGCACTTTTATTTGCTTCGCAACCCTTGAAATGCAACTCCCTTAAGACACTGTTCCCTCTAAGGGCAGCAAAGCCTCTAGAGTGTTCAGATTGGATAGAAAGCCCCTTAAAAGCAGTTAAGGAGCACATTACCCAACCACAATGCAAACAACTCTGCAGCTGGATCATGCAATTCCCACCCTCTTAGCCAGCAGTCACATAGGTGAAACAGCAACACAAGCGCCTGATTCTCTACCCTTCACCAACAAAGCTGATGGACACTTTTCAACCATACATGGAAAACCAGTTAGTCCCATTAGCTTCTAAGATGCTCCAGGATCCTACAGCAGCTGACTTGCTAGGGCTGGGTGAGACTGGGATGCACATGATTCGTCTGGAGCACAGCACAGGAGCTGGGATAGCAGCTGAAGCCCAGTAGTTGAGGAAACCTTCCTGAGAGGGAGGCAGGCAGCCAGGGGCAACATCCCAGGGCCCAGCCAGTGAATAACTGGCACCATTTGCACAAGCTGCCTTGCAGAAAACCACTGCTTCCAGGTGCCAGTCCCAAAGTGGGTGCTGCAGTCTGACTGAGTTCACATGCCACAGCAGAACTCCCAGAGCAGCTCCTGTTCAGTATGAGACACTGGCACACTCATCATCTCCTAGAGAAAAAAAACATCCACCTAAGCTAGAACAGACTCTGTGGTTAAAAGGAGGGTACTTCTAAGCTGATATCTCAGCTTCAGCTTTACTGTTGTAGCCAGATCTCAAAAGTAGTTGTGACTATCTTTAAAGCATATCCTATTGGTTCTCCTCTCCTCCCCAGACTCAGTCCTAAACTTGGGAAGAAACAATTTTACTGAAGTGTCTAACAAATATTATTTTTGTTCACAAACTAACAGGAAATATCATTGCTTGAGGAGACTTCAAAGAAAAAAAAAAGGCAATAAAGCTTCAGACTCTAGCAGCTGTCTCACCATCCAAAGTAGAAGAAGGTAGGGCAGATACCACAGGATCCCTAACAGTACAAAAGATCCTTTCTCCCATTAGGTGCAAGATTTGTTAATAACGATTGCTACTAAATTAGAGTTGCAAGAAACAGCAAAGATGGGGTAACTGCGAAGGTGATGCAGTTGAGAAGCAGCCAACTCTGCCTAGAGCACACTGGATAGTAAGTCTGGGGAGAAAAGATCCCTCCTGCACATATTCAAGAGGAAGCCTAAAACAAAGGAACCCTCAGCAGGTTGCCAGTTAGGGAGTAAATACAGGGTTTTGCACAAGACTTGGGACTTCGTTAGAAAACAGATGACAGCTTTACAAGGCTGCTGGTCTAGGGGGCCTGGAGTAATTTTGCTACTGATAGATTTGAATTGTGCTAACGCCCCAAAAAGAATTCAGCAAACTTAAGCAAAAATACAGAGAAAGGAAAGAAAGCTGACAGCAGGTTGGAGAAGCTGACTCACAGCAGGGGCCACTTAATAACCCAACACAGATATTTTAAGCACACCACCACGAGCATTTGAGTGGCAACCTGATCCACTGCACATGTGTCTGAACAGGGTGCTTGCCAAGGAGTGTAGAATGGGTCACTATGGCTCAGGCAGGAACATGGGATGAAATATCGGAGACAGCTTCCTGAAACAGAGATATTCTCAGCCAGGGAATATTCCTGAAAAGGACGCAGGGGAAACATGATCACCAGAGTGAGCCCTTGGTCTGATCAGAGCACCAGGGCTGCTTCAGCTGCAAATGTTCTGATGGGGACAGGAATTTAAGGGGTGTTGTTTCTACTTTTAACACCTAAAAGGAACAAAAACAAGCAGCAACCATGTCCACAGCCTGAGTCTGCCAGCACCAAGCTGCTGAAATACCCAAATGCCTTCCCTTGGCAGAGAAAATCTGTCATTGTCTCCCACAGGGACACTCTTAGCCAGGAAAAGCAGCATGCAGGACCTGTTCACAGGGAGAAGGGTCATGATGGAAGACTCACCTCAGCAGGA
>NW_009953651.1:3931873-3934763 GCF_000747805.2 Chaetura pelagica | reverse complement strand
ACTGCTGTCCAAGGGTGTGCAGGACTTGCTTTGAGGAATCCCCAACCTGTGCTTCAGTATTTGATTTCACTGCTCTGTCCTCTGCTGGGGGCTGGATCTCTTCAGTGCCCAGGACAGGCTGCTGCTGCTCTTTTTGCACTTCTTCCTCCTCCAGGTACCTGCCATGGATCAGATGTTTTAGTATAGGAGAAAAAGAACTTCTCTGCTCTCAGAGAGACTGAGAAATCCTTCTACATGTTTTGGGATGGAGCCTATCAATTACTCTGGTTTTGGCTCAGTTCCCCAATTTCCACCCACCTTGCTGACTTGCAGCTTCTATTCTATCTACCTCAGTCTTACTTTTTCTCCAAAACATTTTTATCATAACCTGTGGCTGCCTGCTGCTCCATTCCTTATTTCCCTTTGTGCCTAGTTGTCAATTCTCTCTCTATTTTTCATCTGCAATAAGTAACAAACAGCATTTAATCCTCAACACTTTTGGATGAAATCTTGTTATCACTGATGGATTAGGAAAAGGTGCCTTTTAGCACCGGCAGAAAGTGACAGGACTCCTTTTAGCACTGCTGGGCTGTATTCCATGTTTTGCTACCACACAGAATAGGAACTGCTCAAAAAGTCACAAAATTTCACAGTCTGAATGGGGAAAAGGGACTTTGAGTCACATGCCCAGGAGCTGCAAGGAGCTGCCGTCTAAGATTTTGAGCAGAGGTCCAATTTTAGTGCTGTTCAGCTTAGGATAGAAGCGTTGTAGGGAGGAAGGGCAGAACAGCATTTGCTTACCTGTGAGGGATAAAGACATGGTAGCCAGAGGTACTCAGCAGCTTCTGGTCTCTAATACAAGCACTCAGCCAGGATGCCTTCACCAGCTGCAGCCCTGAAGGCAGCTTGGCTAATTTAAGGAGCCGAAAGGCCCGGTCACAGTCCATGTCTTCAGCCACAATGACGTGTGTCACCTCTGAGGAGAGCTGGTAGTGTACAACACCTCCATTCTGGACAATCTGCTTGTGGAAGATCTCTGCCCTGGCCTGGCCAATGCCCGCTTGCAGCACGAAGGCAGTGACTGGTTTCAGCCACTCTGCTGAGGAGAACACAGGGACAGGTGCTCAGTGACAGGAGAAACAGCACCCCAAACCAGCCGGGGTACATATCCCACATAGGAGCTGATGGCACCAACAGTGGCAGGCAGTCTTTGGGGGGAGCCAGCTGGACACATCAAAGCAACCTGGCCACGACCACTATAGAAACTTCACAGACCTTGGACCCAGACTTTCCAGCCTTTGGGAGAACAGCACGTCCCCTTAATAAGCAGAGGTAGAAGTACTATATTCTATGTCACAGGCACACAGGACTTACCCTCAAGTACTTCTGTTCCTTCCTCTTTTGGGATCTTTGGAGAGACACTTTTATCTGAGTTACCCTTCACTCTCTTCCTCTTGGGAAAGGCTTTGACAATCCCTTGTGGCTCCATAGGCCTGGTGGGAATTTTAGCTGCAAAAATACAGGTAAAGAGGAGGGAGATTGCTTAGAACAATGTTACACAATCACAACTTAAAAGTTGCTCATTTTGCTCACTGTCTTTGTTGGTTTGGGGTTGTGTTTTTTTGTTGTTGCCTTCCAAAAATGTTCACCCTGAGGGAGGTGCCTGGAAACAAAAATAGCAGCCCACAAGGTCAGAAACCCCCAAAAAGCCACTTGAGAAGACCCTGCTTGAATACTTGAGAAACCACTAAAGCTAGGTTCTTACAATAGAAAGTGTTCAACTACTATAACATTTTTTAGCTCCTTCCTGCCAGGCTAACAGAACCAACCTTATTTCCCAGACACTTCTTAAGCACATTCCCAGCTAGGCAATGCCTCTCCGGCCAGGGCTGATACTGAGTTGTCAGTAAGATGAGATAAAGTAGCTGATCAATACCTAGTGTTTCATCCAGTCATGGGTGGAAAAGCCCCACCCTGGCTTCAAACAAATATAGCAAATCAGTAAAGCTTAACTAGCCAAGTCCAATATAGCTACTGCTGTAGCTTCACCATCACAAAGGCAAACTTTGGAGCTTGTTAAAGCTCAGAGTTTTAAACCTACCGGGCCCAGTTACGAGGAAGTTTGATTTTCTGTAGCCTGAAGAAACCCCTGCCCTGAATCACCACACATCCCAACAGCCCCCCTGCCCGGCTGCAGCGCTGACCCAACACCAAGGAGAAGGTTTCCTTGTGCAGCACTTCACATTTTGCTTAGAGGTTTCTCACGCACAGGTTGGCACAAACCCATCACATGAAGCTTGGCAGAGCTGAAAACTGTCCCACCTCACCCTGTGGTCACTTTTTCCTGCAAGTGCTAAACAAAACCCTCTGGGAGACCAACCCGGAGCTGGACTCAAGCCTTTGCTTCTGCTTCAGGGCAGAAGAAACTCGACTACACTACTAAAGCTCAGCCTCACAGAAACGTTTGTTTTCAGGACATTTGGACCAAAAAAAACCAACCCACTCATCTGAAATAGTAATACCTGCTATTATATAAAGGAAAACAAACAAACAAACACACCAACCCCCCCAAAAGTTTCTAGGTGCTGAAGTCCTCTTCGGGACTCGGAAGAGTGCTTCTTTAAGTCATTTTTTAGCTAATATCAGCCAAAACCACACAGGCCAGGCACCAGGCTGGCCTTGCCAGCACCCTCAGCCCCTGGAGGCCCCGATGCCACCAGCCCGGACGAGCAGCCCCCAGGACCGCAGAGGCAAGAAACGATCCCCCAAACCCCGCAGCGGGACCGAGCCCGGGGGAGCCCGGGGAGGGAGGCGGGAGCCCCGCACGGCCCGGGCGGGAGGGTGGCGAGAGGCCGAGGCCCGTCGGGGGGGCGGCCGGAGCCGCCCGAGGCCCCAGGAGGAGAAGGGTCTC
>NW_009953651.1:3906702-3931558 GCF_000747805.2 Chaetura pelagica | reverse complement strand
TTCCTGTTTGCCCTGACCGCCTGCCTTGTCCCTAGGGAATCAGAAGATCCACTACCTGTTCGAGGATGGGAAGGAGATGGCTGAGGAGTACACCCTGAAGACGGGCCAGTTAGTGAGTAAGTGGTGCTCTCAGCCGGTGCCCAGCAGAGGTGGGCCAGGGCAGAACTGCACAGCAAGAAGCCTGCCCTCACAGGACTGGGGTGTTGACGTGGACTGCCTGGTCAGGGACAAATAACCCCTGGAAAATAATCCTGGCTGTAGCTGAACTCTGTAGGGGGTTGCCATCTCGTAGAGCCCGGCCCTGAGTCTGTAGCACATGCTGGGATGAAATGATGCTTTTTCGTGGTTTCTGCAACCACAAAACAGCAAGGTTTCTATTATGGCTTTTGTCCAAAACCACATCAGCTGTGGCACAGCACCTGTTGCAACCCTAGTGTGGCTTCAGGACCAAACAGCAAAAGAAAGGGGCGGTCGGTACAGAATGTGTGACTTCAAGAATAGGCCAGTTAACAGATCCAGTCACACCAAAGTGGAGATGACTGGAATTAAGATGTGTATCTTTATATCATCTCAGTTTGCTGGGCAGCTTTGGCAGTCATTCGCTGGGTTCTTACAGAGCAGAATAATGAAAAACCTGCTCCCTTTCACAGGTAGAAAATGGCGAGAGAAAAACACCCTCGGGGGCTCTGGCAAGTGGCAAGTTGAAGTGGGAGAGCCAATCTCACCACTCCTGGGAGCACTGGAATCGGAGCTCATAAAGGAAAGCAGCTCTAATGTACATAAGGGTCTGCAGGCAGCACCACACCCAAAACTACCAAGTTTCATGCTTACAGCAGTAGTTAGTAGACCACAGATCACTCACAGCCCCAAGCCTTAACATGCCCAGGACCCTGCTACAAATTATCCCAAAAGTGCAGAGCTGGGTAGAAAGAAGGCACAGCTTAGAGTCTTTTGGGTTCTTCACCATATCTGTAGATTTCTTAACCAGACAAACTGTACTGCTATTCTGGCTTCCAAAAACATAGGCTGAAAGGAAGGCCAGTACCAGGACAAGTCAGTGGGTGTAACACCGAAGTGATGGCAATGAAAGGCCAACACATGCAGCACATGGCAGGCTGCTCCTTAACATGGCACAGCCCGTTTTATCTTCATGTTCCACTGGCTCAGGGGACAGAGGTTTTAATCTTTCACCATCTTTCCTGCAGACCTGAAACACAAGCACAGCCCCGCACAGCAAACTGGGGCAGAGCCAGGGCTGAATCCAGCAGGTCCCTGGGGTAGGCAGAGCTCAATATTTAGTTGCCTGTGAGGAAGAGGCCCACTTTCCCTGTAACCCTGCACTGCAAGATTCCCCCAGTGAACACTTTCAGCCTCCTACAAAGCAGGGCAGGCAGCACCCTGGGTAAAGGCAGAGCAGTGTTAGCTCTAGGAAGGTGATCCTTAAGCAGCTTCTTGAGTTACTTTCTAATGCTCCAATGTGGAGGGAGAGCAACTCCCATGTGGAGCCTCTCAAGGTAGTACAGAAAGAAGGGGACAGGGAGGAGGGGAGACAGCTGGAGGGGCCTTGCTAAAGGTACTTTTTTGCTGTAGCCTGTCTTCATGAGGAAGGATACCCTCAGCAGCTTCCAGTGGCGGATCCGTAACCTGCCGTATCCCAAGGAGGTCTACAGTGTCTCTGTGGAGAAGGAGCAGCGCTGCTGTGTCATCCGAACCACCAACAAGAAGTCAGTAAGGATAGCACTGCCAGTGCTGACAGTCCCTCGGGGTCGGCTGGTACAGAGGGCAGGCTAGGGATTGTGCAGGGGCGTTGTCCTCTCCTGCCTTCTGTCCCTAGCATGCAAGAGCTGAAGGGCCCCACCTCACAGCTGTGTCTCCTGCTGTCCAATTTCCACTCCCAACTGCCCCAGACAAGTTTCTGATAGAGCTCCTCAAGCTTTGCACTGGCCTTTGCAAACTTACCTCACAGCTCCAGTAGTGTGGTGTTTGCTCTGTTCTTTCCCTGTGAAATGTCATTCCCTTAGAAAGATGAAGTAAGAGCCTGCAGACCTTCTGAAGCTAGAGCATCCCACCTCCTCCCTTTGACATGATACTTTGAGTCAGTGTATCTCAGAATACATTAAGATGCAGGATTTAACAGGTACAGCAAAGTCATGGGTGCCCAGGCAGACAGATCTCCCTGCACAAACCTGTCCTGTAGTCACAGTGCCAATGATGTGATCTGGAGGTAGCAAGAAAGACAGACAGAATCTGGAAAGGAAGCACCCCCATATTCTGCCTAAAGAAATCCGAGATAGGAGGGAAAAAAAGGGAAATTCTTTTCAGCATCATCTTATACTGTGTCAGTACATGGCATCTCTCATGGCACACATGGTGCCCCAAAGTACTTACAGACTCAGCAAGATAAGCCAGCATGAACAATAGTATAGGGAAGAGAGAGAAAGGAGTATTAGGAGAACAAGGGAGGATATTGGAAGATAAGTGAGAGCTGTTCACTAACTGGGATAATACACCAGTATGGAAAGCTGCTTGCCTTCCCTCCCAACACTGCTGCAGAACAGAGAAGGGTCAGATTTATGGATAAAATCAGCACCGGTGTTTCCCAACCGATCCCTGCCCTCTTTAAGCCGCTCTTTGTAGCTGGCTGTAGGTGGTGCTGTTGGCAAAGAACTGCTCCACTGTGGCAGCTAAACGCCTGTCGCGGGGCAGAACCCTCAGGTCTTCAGGCAACTTGATAACATCAGAGGCTGTGGCAAAGGGATGCTGGAGCTCTGCACAGGAGCACACCTGGACTTGAAAGCAAGGGCAGGCTAGAAAGGAGAAAAAGGGAGTCTGCCCCACGAAAACAGCAAACAATTTCAGCTCTAATACAGAAAGATGCTGGCCTAAATGCATGCAGAGACATTCACAGGAAAAGAGTGTCACTTTAGCAGACAGATCTGTCTAGGAAAGATGAATGAGATTCCCATCAGCCACATGTGGATGCACATGGAGCTAGGGCAGGAAGGGTATGTGATCCTAAGTCCAACCACATAGTATCACAGAAAGGCTCATCTACTCCCAATGCTACTACAGTAGTCTGTACGTGGGAACTTCCATGCCTGCATGGGTGCTGTAAGGTTATAAAGTACCACTGAGGTTTCACCCATGCCCGACCAGACTTCAAGATTTTTGTACCACTCTCGGGAAAACAGCAGCCCCCCACAAGCAGCCAACACTCGCACACTCATGGGCTCGAGTCAGAGCTGAAGGACCTGACAGTGGCTCAGGGCCTGCACATGAAAGTTAAGGACTTTTGGACTTAAAAAAAAAAGAAAGTTGCCTCATCAAGGACAAGAACGACTTTGCTGTCAATAGGGAGCAGGGACAGACTCCAGCACCAAAACACTTAGTACAGGCTCCAGGATATCTTATATCATTTCTCCTGGGTCTCAGCCAGGGCAAGGCATCACTCAGCAACTAATTCCAAGATAGCAACAAAAGCATAGAGTCCACAGAGAGAGTGCACATCACTATGAGAGAGAAAGGAAGCCTCGGAGCCTCTCCAGCCCTTGGAAGTCAGCCATACTGCTTCTGAGCAATAGAGCTGTGCTGACTGCCAGCCAGAGGCACGAGCAACGGAACGGGCTGCCAAGTCACTGCTGTGTAGTTCAGCTCTAAATTCTCCACATTCCAGTAGCACTTTTTCCTACCGGCTGACAAAAAGTGGGTTTCCAGTAGGAAAATAATAGAGGTGACTTCACATAAGCATTATAGATCTCGGGCCAGGACCCTGGCTCAGAGTGCAATACTGCCCTTGGCCATGGGGTGAGAGGCGAGGGCAGAGAATCCAGCTGCCTCGGCAGGGATAACCGCCCATCAGCTACCTCCCCAGCCCAGACAGGAGCTCCTCACTTGCGTTCCCTATGGCCACGGCAAGGGCTGCTCAAGTGGGATTTGCCTAAAACCTCTTGCTGTAAAATAAATCCATTAAACTAAACTCTAAAAACAAACCCAGAAAGCCACCTCCCCAAACGCCAAACCTGATTCAATTATTGTAGCAAGAGGCAGTGGTAATGTTAGGAGGAGGAGGAGGGGGCCAGGCAGATCTGGTTTCCTTTGATCTTGTCACAGATTTTAGTTTGAAGCCAGCCAAAGCCATTCTTCTCCCCTTCTCCTTAGTCCTGGGGCAGCAGAATGCTGCTGTTTCATTGATGACTCCCAAGGCCCTTTGAAACAGTGGGTTTTTTCTGTGTACTGCTTTTTTTTTTTTTTGTCTAATCAGTAAGAAGTTAACACTTCCTTAACATGTCTTTGTGTTCATCTAATCTCTGCTGTTTAACCTTTGACATCTCCCTTATTATCCATGTCTGCCACCTTTTCCAAATACCGACAGCAGTGACAACACAGAAGGGTTTGAGCCCTGCGGTAACAGGCTGCCTACATTCCTCCCGCTACACCAGGAGCCATTTGCCCTTTGTAGCTGTTTTCACCATGACTTGGAAAATAAACTGCAATTTGGGCAGGGGTAGCTAGAGAGGCCAAGCCTCACACATGGCCAGCTGAATGCAGAACCCCTTATGGCATGACAGCAGCTGCTGCCTGTTCCCACTCTGCTCTGGGCACCTCAGTACCAGCTACAGGCCAGTTCCTTGGAGGTGATTGCCCACAGGAGTGCTGGAACAGACTAAGAACCCAACCACACCTCTACATGGGTAAAGGACCACCAGCTAGTGTACTTGGTGCAGCCACAGTGAGAAGCAACAGATGCAGGGCCAGCCATGCCAAGGAAGAAAGGTCTCAGGCAAACACAGATCTACAAAGTTCTGGTCCCAAAGTCTTAGGATATCTCTTAGCTGCCTAAAGAGCTTATAACTGCTCCAAGTGCCGAGACAAATCCCGTTTCCTTCATTCTGAGCAAAGCCCAAGGTTTGCTCAGAGTAGACACACAGACTGGATAGGGAGCTGGCAGAAACCTCTCTGTCCTCTGCCTGAATGTGAGAGATGACTAGGAGACTGGGATAAAGACCAGGAAAAGAACAACTAGGGGAGCTGGAAGTGCAGAGGAGCACCACAGCCATCATGGGGGCTGCATGGAGATGCTGCAAAACGGGCACAGGTGACCTGGAGCATGCCTAAGCATGACCATGCCACCAAAGCAGGAGGTGATCTAGGTAACACAGCAGCAGCAAATGACAGGCCAAAAAGAGGAGTTTAGGAAGGACTGCAACACAAAATAGTGCAATCAATCAGGGAACATAAGTCACAGGGCACAAGGGCTTTGACAGCTGTTTTGACAAGACCTAATGGGAGCTGGTACTTAGAGGGAATGAGAAGCTGTGAGCAGGGACCAAGGGATATTTCTCAGTAGGGCTGAGTACTCTGTCCCTAACCACGTCTGGCACTGCTCAAGGGCAAGCTGGAGGGAACAAGCTTGCTCTCACACACCCAAAATCCTTTAAGACTTGTTCAGTATCAATTTCTAGTTTGGAGGTTTGTTTCCAATGCTCCTGCCAGTCTGGCAGCACCATCATGCACAGCATGGCACAGTGTTCTTCTGCCAACCCTGAGAGGTCTGTTGTCCACATCTACACCTTGCAGAGCAGCACTGTGTACCTCAGCACCACTAGCAGAGGAATAGGAACCCCACCTTCTTTACTTGTGTCTCCTTTCTTGTTTGAAGGTACTACAAGAAGTTCTCTATTCCTGACCTGGACAGATACCAGCTCCCCTTGGATGCAGCTGCCCTGAGCTTCACCCATGCCAACAACACCCTAATCATCACGGTGAGGTTTTAGCTACACAAAACTGCACTTTGCCTTTCTCTTTAAGTCTACAATGAAGTTAAAAATCATACATGTAGGGAAGCCCAGCAGAGCAGGGGGATCTGCTGAGGGTCACTGGTGAGCCCCTTTCTCTGTCACACAGTTGGTGGGAGTTTCAGATTACACTGGCATGCTGACACTAGCCAGGAGAGCCCAGCCACAGGAGAGGCCCTGCTTGCTGCTGAAGGTGACTTGCACGTGGGAGAGTGTCTGTGGTGTCCTGTTTCTATGGATCCCCTCCCTCAGGCCTCAGTAAGCCTCCACTCTCAGTGACAGCATGTTTCTTGGAGAGGACACATGGAAAGGACACACTACCGCCACACACATGGTGGAAGTGAGTGACTAGTGAAATGGGCACTTACTTGTTGGAAGAGGCAGACAGATGCTTAAGAGCAGCAGGTGCTTGTCTTCTTAAATGCAGAAGTCAGCTACCCAGACATCCCCTCTGAGGGAAACCTTGCAGCAGAGCTGGGGGTGCACGTGCAGGGGAAATGAGCCAAGAAAAGAACCTTGAGTCCTTCTGAGCTTCTGTTTGCTACAGGCCAAACCCTTGCCAAATAGCACCTGCATCCACCACCGAACTGCATCTGGGTTAGTGGACTCTGAGGACAGAGGAACTGCAACTCTTACCTCTGTCTGCCTTTTAAAAAATGCACAGTGTGAGCATACAGTCAGTGAGCATACCATGGATCTGCATGGCACAGCTGGCCAAGATATTCCAGAGGGGCTGGTGGGGGCCAGGACTCCACATCCAACTAGGAGCTTTTACTTGCACTGTAAAAGACACGCCAGATCTTGGCAAACATCCCTAGCATTATGGCACCACCTCTCCAAATGGGCTTCAGAAGTAACTGGTAACAGCAAGGCCTCCGTGGACAGAAGGGCCCCAGTTTCTTTGGAAGCAGCTGGCCCTGGATGCTTGGAGCAGAGGCTGAACAGAAATGCTTAGGGCATTTCTCTCTTTCCTACAGTACCAGAAGCCAAAGGAGATCCTGGCTGCAGAAAAGCAGCTGCAGAAGGAGCTGAAGACGATAAAGGCCGCTAACAATGAGGAGTGCAACTGTAAGACCCAGTAGGCAATGGCTGCTAAGAGGCTGAGGTGGGGGGCAGCTCTCTGGCACAGTTTCATGGTATTTATTTTGCCTTTTCTAATAAAAATTGGTCCTGGTGTTAATAGAGCCACTTGGAGGATTCATTGCAGGCCCAGGGGGATGGTGGGGCAGTTGGTCTCTTTACTGCCTAGTCTGCTGATTTACACAGACACTTGTGATCTTTCTAGGAGTTGTGGGAAGCTGCAGTGCACAAAGGAATTGCAGCCCTCTCCCCATCCTCCATGAGCAGAACAGACACGAAAGCTGGGCAGCTCCCCTTGCAAATTCCCTCTGTCTGCCACCATCTCTCAAGGCAAGAACATTTAGAAAACAAGAACACCCTCCTTGCACCCCTTACCTGCCTGGGATGTGCTTGGAAGCAACTCCCCACCGCGATGTTGTACGAGGTCCTTCGCAGTTAGAAGGATGCTCTGGTGACCCTGGTATCTCTGCAAACAGTATCAGTGCTTAGACCTGAATGGGCACAGCCTATGAAAAGGGTGAAGAGGGGGACACCAGACTGCTTCCTCACCACCAGCCACGCACAGTATGACATGCAGAACACAGGCGCTGAAACACAGCTGCCTTCATTTGCATGGCATGAAGGTGAAAGTGGTGATGGGCCACTGGCCAGCTCAGGAGTAGCAGCAGCACATCCTACTGCACACGAGGGCACAAATGTAGCCTATCAAAACACCTCACTGCACAGGGACAGCCCCAGCAGTGCTGCTTTAGCACCCTGCCCTCCAACCAGCTACCATCTCTAGCCTGCACCAGCCATCCCTGTGCTTAGATTTCAATCCCAGTTCATATTTGAATGGCTCCTACCCAAACAAACCCTACTTTAAAGAGAGCAGCCTTGGGCTCCCAGCATAGCTCCCCTGATGAGGACTGCTTTCAAAGCCCAAAAACTCCTTTTGCCTGGGTGGAATCCCCAGTTAGAGCCTCACTGCTGGCAGCTCCAGGACCCCCCTGCAGAGTCCTCCCAAAACAAGGGAGACACCATCAACTGGCAGAGCTCATCAGAGCCAGTGCACCAGCACTACTTGCAGATTACTCATTCCTAAACGTCACCTGAGATGCAAGAGTACATCTTTCTACCCACCAGTGCTGGCACTATCATGGGGTTGTGGATCTCCACCAGGCTTCAGTCAGGAAGGACTTAAAGCAGCTACAAGAGTTCAGGACCCACCAACATGGGCTGCAGAAAAGAACTGGCAGGACTGGCAGCAGCAGTGATGCAGGGAGGAGTCTCCTGCACCCATAATACTTGGTCACCTGCCCGGCTGATGTGCTCATTCCTACTCTGAGCCTTGCCCAAGTCTCAGTGCAATAATGAACTCCTCCCTCCTCACAGACACTACTTCCTTCACAGCCCCTCCTTCGGGACACTGCCAAAGACATTGAATATATCCATCCCCTCCTCACAATTTCACTAAAGGACCTGTAACAGACCAGAATGTGAAAAAAACCCCAAACAAACCAGACCTCCCCTCCTCCCATGCTCTTCCTCTCTGTCTTCTCTCTCATGCCTAATCACTTATCTAACACTCTCCTCACAAGCAGAGCCCAGAGTGCTCCAAGCAATACAGCAGCAGTATTTAGCAACCCCTGATGGGGGTTTCAGTGTTACCAATAGCCCAGAGGTGCCCCCAGAATCATTACCTTGGGTCTTTGGATCTACAGCTTGGAGCTGATAGAAGACTGTTCCATCCACAGAACCTTTTTACAGCAGTAGATCAGTGTGTGGCGTACTTAGATGTCAACTCTGCTACTTACACAAGGAGAATATGCAGCACCACAGTAGCTACAGGGAAACTGGCAGGAAGCAGGCATGAGTAGCTGCAGAGGAACAGGCACAGATCAGGAACTGTGACAGGGAGCAGTGCTGGAAAGATCCTTGCCAGAACGTGATCCTGCAGCAAAACCACACTTTTAAATTACTTTGCACCCTGCGCTGCTTTTTCTCACATCCACTGGGACTGCAGGGCTCCCTTCAAGCAGGTGAGGAGCTTGCTGGTGCCACTCCCTCTCTGCTCAGGCAGGGGCTTCAGCAAACGTCCTCTTCTAATTTTTGTGCATCACAAGAGAAGAGCAGCCTCTTGACAGTGGAAATTACTTATTAAGTTGTAACAAAGCACCACACTGGGTGCTTTGCCCTAGAAGTGCTCCCAGTTTTCAACACAAAAACCGCTCCTTTACCTGTCCAGGATACTCAGACTCACAGTCAAGTAGGGTTCATGCACCTCCTTTCCCCAAGGACGGCCAGACCATGACACTGGTGCATTTGCCCACAGCACACTGATACACAGACATCCTCACTCATCCAGACAGCACAGAGCACGATGAGAGCTGTGGTTGCTCTGAGACTCAGCTTGGGTTCACAAGGCTGACACAAAGAACAGCAGAGCCCACTTACATGTGCTTATAAGTTCCCTGTAAATCACATCAAGGCCTTGGCATTTGCACAAGTCCAGTTTGCTGCTTCATTATGCAGACAGCAAATGAATTGCAGAACATAGTTTTGGAACTCTCGTTTGAAAAAGTGAGTCAAGATCCAAGATCCCAGGAACTGCCTTCAGCACAGCAGCATCACAGGGTCTAGCCAGGGAGAGAGATCTATTAGATATGCAGACAGAGTCTGAATGGTCCCAACCTCTTTTGCCCAGCCAGGCCTCTGTATTTAGTGGGTAACATCACAGCCCCTTTGGAAGTTGAAACAAAACATACAGTCTCTTTTGTTTCCCTCAGAGTTTTATTTAGCAAAACACGACTGTTTCAGCCCTGCCAAGTGCACAGTCTGACCTGATGGCCAGCTTGGGGAGGCATACACTGAAAGCAGGGCTGGCTCTGCCTTTTAGCTCAATTTTTGCTCTTGGCTGCAAAGGACAACACAAGCAGCTGTCAGGAGAGCAAGCGCAGGTGGAAGGAGAGACCCGCTCCAGGCACCTTTCCCTTCCACCAAATCAGTCCACCCCACACACAGCCTAGACTTGCTTCACATGGCTCAGAGCTTGGCTGATCTCAACCTGACCAGCACACACAGCTGATAGGGCATCCTGGCTCAACCTGTCCCTCAAATGCTGTATCCCCGGAAAAAAATTATAAAAAAAGAACACAGTTAATAAAACAAACCCAAACTTGTACAAAATAAAAAGTATAAAGGACAATTGGCCTTTATTTCCACTAACAGGCAGGTTAGGCTGAGAAGGTCTGGCCCTTTGTGCACACTTCATTGTAGCTTTCTGGCAGGCAAAAAAAACCAAAAACCCTTCAGAAGCCTTGGGGGCCATTCTCACCTCTCCTGCCCTGCAATTCCCTGAGCCAAGTGTCAACTCTGCTGAGTTGGGGTGACCAGAAGCATCTGTGGTGCCCTTCACGGGGCTGTGAAGTCTAGGACGTGCAGGGCTGATGCCAGGGCAGCGTACAGGTGGGTGGTACTGAAACGGAGGCAGTACACTGGGCTGCTGGTGGGTGAAGACAGGTGAAAGCTCTGCAAGAAAATAGGAGAAACAACCTTTCAAAGAAGTGGTCAGCCCAAAGACCCCAACCAGCGTTGCAGACCTGAAGGCAGAGATGCCTGAGCAAAGGTGGATTCTAACCAAAGACAGCCCCGCACTTCTTCTTCCAAAGACAGAAGGGCACAGGGCTGCTGGAGGACAACTCAGCAGCTCTGCAGCTGTCTGGCCTCCAGTTGGCTCTCACCTGCAGGCACCGAGTCTGCCGCTTATCCCAGAGGCGCACCACGCCGTAGTACGAAGAGCCGCTGGCAATCATATGGTTCTTATCGCTCCTTATGCAGTACAGGGCACTGTCATGGGGCTCTTCCCACTCCTGGACACACTTCCTGCAAGAGCAACACAATCAGAGAGGGGTTGAGTCTCCAGTCCTCTGCAACTGGAAAAGAGGCCCAATTTGACTGAAGGAGCTAATTCAGCTGCAGATGGGCCCCCATACACGGCACAAGGAGAGCCCAGGAGCCTCACACAGGCCCCAGATACGGCTGGGCAGGCTCACCTGGTGCTGGTCCGTATGTCCCAGTAGCGGATGTAGGTGTCATACCCACAAGAAAGAAGAAGGGAAGGTGTTTCATAGAAGACATCAAGAACTCCAGCTCCACGATGGAAGTCAGTCCCTAAACAGGTCAACAGCTGACCACTGCAATGAAACACAACAGGAGAAGAGTAATTCAGAGCAAAGTGCCCTTCCAGTTGAGCTGGTCAGAGCAGAGATGTTGTCACAAAAGTCTCCTAGATTTCATTTCTGTGATTAAACAGAGTGCAGAAGCCTGCACAGTTTTGCTCTCCCTCCCCTGGCTTCTGCTACTGTTTAAGCCACTAACTGCTGTGGAGGTTGACCATCAGGAGCCATAGCTGAACATGCACAGCTGACCCTCAGCAGAAGTGGATAATTTTCCCTGGAGAAGTGACCAGTACTCTGAATGATAGGGCTCCATCTTCATGGGAGGCAATTCTCAACTTAGTCTAACTCCAGTTAATCTGCAACAACCTAGTCAAGTCCATCCCAGACTCCATCCTTCAAAATACTGACCACTAGGGTATTTCCCCATAACTCCAAAGAACAGCTCAGATCTACAGGCAAGTCAGATTCTTTTGACCCAGTGTGCCATGGCTGCTCTCCTCAACCCTCTTCAGTTACACTGCATACTACAAACACCGTATCTAGGGCTGAACATGACAGGCCACCTGTCAGGGTCACCTGAACATGACAGCAACCACCTACTCTGGAGATGACTTTCCAAAGACTAGCCTTTTTTTCTTGACCTCCTCCTTTTTAATTTGTTGCTTGCTGTGAAAGAGCAAAAGCAAGATCTCCATGAAGCTCTAAGCCAGATGCTTTGTGGTCATACCACTCTGCTGCTTGTTCATGTGCAGAAAGAGCAGCTCTCCAGGTTGATGATGCCTGATGAGGGCCCACTCTGCCAGACAGCTCTTCAGCTGGGAGCCCCTTCCCTGGACTATATGAAATTGCATCAGGTGTATGGCACAGCCCCTCTCCAGCAGCCAGCAACACCCAGCCATGGCAGACTTAGGAACAGAAGAGACAATCTGCCCAGCTGCTTGAAACAGCAATCCATTGCAACCCCTCCCTTTCTTCCTGAAAGAATCTGAATCAAAAATGCTGGACACAATAAACCTTGAAGCACCTGCTTTTCGAACCCTGCTGCATGGCCAGCCCTCTCCAACAGGCTCTTGGTTCTCAGGACAATGAAGCGGTCCTCAAAGCCCACAGCACAGATCCCGCAGTGGGGTCATTCCCAGCATCTCCCCCCATTATTTTGTTACTTTCTGCTCCTTGATCCAGCATCACACAGTTCTGAGGCACATCGCCAAATGCCTTAATTCTGTCTGTAATCTGGGCTAAAGCCCTCGTAGGGGGATAAAGACCACACAAAAGGAGAAATAGAGTCCCAGGAGATGTTAAAACAAGTAAACACCTTTGTGTCAGGAGAGAGAAATTGCTGATAAAGCAGATTAGCGCCTCAAGCCCTGGTGTCCCCAGATCAGAAGGCGAGCCCTGGCCGATCTTTGCAGCCAGCACGCTTCTATGATCACAGAGCTGGCGGCATGCTGGGGCCGGTCTGTTTCCCCACAGTCACTCTCCAAAGAGCAGATTATGTAGAATAACAATTTCTTTGTGGCTGTGTAATTCCCTCCGTGACCGTGGCTGTGGGCAGCTACATTGGCCCTTGATGCCAGGGCCCTAGCAACCATTTAGAGAGGCCAACCAGCCCTAGCAATGGCCCCCCCGCACAAACCTCTCGGACAAGCTTTAACATCAAGTGCATGAATTAATCCCCCCCAACACGAATCCAGGGGTGCTGGCTTATTGGACTTTGTGTTTCTTCAGGCAAGGGATCGAGGGGATTCCAGGCTTCAGCCCTTTGCAACCTTCTCACAATACATTAACCCTTGGAAGGTTACTTGCCAAACGAACCCAGCAGCAACTCTGCACCTGTGTGCAGGTTGAGAGGTTGAAGCATTTGCAGTCTGAGCACTGGGAGCAAGAGCTGCAGGGTTTGACTGGGCAGATGGATCCTCAGCTCCTCCATGGAGTGAGTCATGGATGGCCATCTCTGAGCTCTGGCACTCCCCTGCCCCTCCAAGCACAGAGATCTCCATCTGCTGTCCTACAAAGCCAGCAGGACATGTACACAACCCTTCTCAAGGCTTACTCAAAATCTTATTCCTACAAATTACATATGTGGCCTGGATTTGTGAAACATACAGAGGTATGAGGAGGAGTCAGCTGCTCTCTCAAACAAGAACTCTTTGACTGCCTGTGAGATGTATAGGGGCCAGAACACTCAACCTGCAGAGTTCTCTGCCAGATGCTCAGGTAGGAGCAGGGAGTTACTCACAGCAGATTAGCTATCTCAACAAGCCCTAAGCAGCATCAGCACCTTGGACCCCTCTCTCCCAACTTCCAAATGCTACGGCTTTTTTTGGTTTCACAGAGTAGCCCCTGACATGGTGCTCTGAGCATGTGGCACTTTAGGAGAGAAAACCAGGACAGGCAGCTGCACATGGGCCATGCAGCCCAGCAGCACACCTGGTGAATATCTCTTGCTAGCTAACTGTAGCCTGTTTGTGTTATTTGCCCTCCAACATTTTCCCTGCTAATACACTTTTAAGTAGTAAAGGACTAATTGAGCTCAGCGAAAGAGGAGCACTGTGCTGAGGAAAGGCAGCAGGATGCAGAAGCACATCCAGGCATCTTTTACTCACTGGAACCAACCCTCATCCTCCTCTCAGGTGCCTGAAGTGGGTCACAGCAGATCTCTGCACAACCTCCCACCTCTAAACAAGCACACATCAAACGCAGAGGGAGTCTGGATACACTAAAGCTTGACTTACATCTCTCAGACAAGACCTCAGTCTGCAGTACTGCAAGATGGCAACAATTTTTAGTGGCAGCTTGGTGACGTGTCCCAGTGAAAAACGTCAGCATCAAAGGGACAGAAGAAACTAGGGAGCCTGGATTCCCACTTTCAGAGCTTCCTGTGCAGCACTGAACACCACCCAGGTGTCTCGCTCCCAATGTTTCTCCATGCCTTCACACCTCAGTGCAGTGATATCCAAGCATGCCAGCAAAGTCACCTCACCTGTTTTCCTCCCTCCACTTCCAGCCTCAGCAACAAAGGAAAAAAAAAAATGAACCAACAAACCCAAACAATAAAGCATCAGCTTTTCTCTGCAGACAAGGAAGGAGCACAGATACTTCCAAGTTACTGCAGCAAAGCATACCTTGCTTTCCTAGTTTGTTAATTAGTTCAGTTCTCCTGCCTCAAGCTGGAGATTTTGGTCAGCCACAGCAGCTTTCAGCTGGGAGGCCCAGCCCCTGCACACAGCAGTGTCCTTTAGCAGTTTACAGAAACAACACATTAGTTGCTACAGTGAAGTCCTGAATACAGGGGGAAATCCTACTGTGCTGTGCACTGGACACAAACACCAACAGACCTAAGTGTTCAGGCAAGGGCACACTTCAATTGATAACAATGCAGAACGTGATTAGTGTTTCCCATTTTTCAGCAGATTAAGGTGTCTCTGGATCAGCTACCACCATGCCAGGTGTCCTTGTAGCATATACATCCATGCTGAGCCCGTATTGGGAAGGGAACTCTCTGCCTTCACAACTCTCCCAGCTTTGGGATCACAAATTAGTGCTCAAATATTGTCCAGTCTCCATTATCCCAAATAATCCCTGCCAGTCTCCAACAGCTTCCACTTCTAGGGAGCAAAACCCACAGTTAATCCTTAATAATCCTTAAAGGATCAAGATAACCCATCAAGGGGCAACAGAAAAGCAGCAGATCATCAGCACATCAAGGATGGTTTTCTAACAACTTACTTGGGCAGAAGATACCTAGTCAATGATGGACAGAAAGATGTGACAGCTATCTCAAACCTTGCTTTCACCAGCTTGCAGAGATCACCAACACTAGCCAAACACAGCAGGGAACAGCCCTTTCCTTTCCTTTGTGAGCCCTTCTTCACTCTCCACACCCAAACACCTTCCAAAAACCAGGTAGCTGATCCTCAACATTTCAGAGGCCAGGGTTCCCTGTCCTTGTTACACACTACAAAGGTCAGTCAGCAAGTGACTGTGAAGCTCAAGCCAGACCAAGCATGGAAGGTCCACACCACCTCCCCACAATGCACTGGCCTCTCCGCAGTGGCAAGTAGAGGCTGTTTTCAGTCTCAGACCTTCTTCAGGCAAGCCAGGCAGTTAGCCATGCAGATGGTGGGAGTTTTGCTCTGTTTTTCTGCACTGAAAAGCCTAGGCCAGGGTTCAGTCCCAGTGCTGGGTAGCACTGAAAGAAACACACAGCTCCAGTGGAGCTCTCTGGAGCAGAACCACAAATGTGACAGTCTAGGTTTCCTGGAAAGACCAGTCTGGAGACAGAACTTTTCTTCAGCATCTTAACCACAAATCACTTGGGTCACTACAGACACACAGGTAGGCCTCCAGTGCTGAGCAGGATACACACAGATACTCTTAGTTTCTCCTACTTACTCTTGAGCATCTAGACAGACTGAAATCATATTGTCAGTAATGCAGTACCAGCCCACAAGGAACTGAGCCAGAACAAATCCAGCAGCCCAGAGTGCAGCATTTACACAACTTCTGTCATCCAATTTGAAGAGCACACCAGAACCAAAGAGCAGAGCTGAACTGTCATCTTTTCCAGGTGCTTTGCGACAATGGCTGAGGCACCCAGGGGAAGCAGCAGCATATGCTAAAAAGGGAAAGGCTTGGTCAAACAACATCTGTAACGTACAGAGGGAGAAGCACAGATCCTTGGCAAAGTTATTCTTCGTAGAATTATCCCATCCCAATGTTACCTCTGCATTTAGCCAAGGCTACTAGTTTCTGCAGGGAGATGTGGGATTGGCTTGGGGAATTTTCAGGGAGCACCTCCATGTCAAATGGCTCAGAGATGCTATTATAAGTGATATTCAGGATTTCTGCCTCTCTCAGCACAGCTGAAGGGACTCAAGGCAGTAGGGGGGAATGACACCAATGACAGTTTGAGGGGGGAGAGACAGAAGAGGGAGTTTTGCCTTCTTTTCTTCTGCTTTCTCTGAATTGGCCCACACACGCTTTAAATGGTCCAATAAAAAGATACAATTTCTTTACCTTTCCAGCTCTGGGACCCTGTGAGTTTTTGTTGTTCGGGTTCCCGTAAGGTTAAGTTCAGAGGATAAACTGACACGCTGGGCTATGGGAAAAAGCCAGTTTCTTCAAATAAAGCCACAACGGTGCAAAAGAGACCCTGCTGGGGCTTTTATTTGGGAAAACAAACAGAAATGGCACCAAGCCCTTCTGCTTTACGAACCAATTTAACTATAAAACCAATGTTCTCCCTCTCGGGGGTGAGGAGGGGAGAGAGACAAGACATGACAATAGTCCAAAACCTTGAGGGGAGAAAAAGAAAAAAAAGGAGAAGAAAATAGGACAAAAAGATTGTCTGTCCCCTTTTCTTTCTTGTCCATGGCTCCTTTTCTTAGCACACGTGTGTTCTTGTAAAAACGATTAGATTGCAATTTGTATAACATGGTGACCCCCAAATTCAGACATTTAACCCCTTTTCTCTGCAAAGAATGCCAAGAATGTCTTGTCTGTCTTTCTTTCCAACGGGAGGAGTAGGGGGGAATTCTCTCAAACTGTGATTTCTTGGGGAAGAGAAAAAGAGGGAGGCGAGGAAAAGAAGCAGGGAATTCTCAAAGCCTCTCGCCTTTCGCTCCACTTGTGTGGGAACAGGCGGCTGTATTGCTCCCTTTCTGGACAGAGCTCTGCAGGTTTCCTTTAGTGGGGAGACAAAAAAATGGAGAGTCCAAATCAAAACAAAGCCATCTGTTTAAATGAGCTACTGCCAGCCAGTGGCAGAGGGGGTTCTTCATTCACTCTTTCCTATTCTTCTCTCTTGCCTCCGTTGATTCTCTCTCAACCCAGGGAAAAATAAAGATTGCTTTTGCTTTGGCTCAGAGGGATGAAACTGATTGATGTGCTTAGGGTGTCCAGCCCCCACCCACACTCTTTAATTGTTCAGGGCCTTGTAAAGTTGTCATAAATATGCCTGAACAGGAGTGCAAAGGCCACAGCGCACCCTGGACATGCACACATCCAAAGGGCAGGAGCTGGCCTCATGCTCATCTGTAGTGAGACAGAGCCAAGACTGCCATGGGGAGGATAGGATTTAGGATCAACACCTGCATGTTCTCCCTCTTACAACAGTTTTACATTTAGGTTAAGATGTACCAAAGCCTCTTAACAAAAAGAAGGCAGAAGATGTCAAGCTTTTGTAAGAAGGTTCAGAAACATGATGTAAAAAACAAACAAAAACAAAACCAGAGATCGGTAAAGAACCATAAGGCCCCAGATGGTTTTGTGAACACAGCTATATCATGGAAAATATATTGCACAGACAAGACTTAAGCTCTCCATTATAGCCAAGAAACAGAGCTCTGAACACAACCAAGTCTGCTAAAAGGAACAGTCATTCAAGAGACCACCATTTAGCTTGCTGCTGCTGGGAACCTCTTTTCTCCAGTGTTGGCTCAACTAGTTTGCCATAGGCCTGGTGTCCTGCCTTCAACAACACCCAAGGTCTCAGAGCAAGGGAATCAAATCCTACAGTTTAGAGCTGCAGAACTGGGATAGGAATTTCACTTTTCAAGTGATTAATTCATGCCTGAAGGCAGGAGACCTGTTGATATCTAGTCTTGCTGCACACATTTTCATTCGCTTATGTAACGTAAGAACAGAAAGCTGTTTAGCTCAGTATTGGATCAGTTTTGGATTGGTTATTATTTAAAATGGTGTTCAGCCAAGACAGAGATGCTGAGAAAGAAAACCAAACCTGAAAGGAGTAGGAAGCCCTTTTCTCTCAAAGCCTGAAGAGAATTTCCTTGTCAAAAAAAGTGATACTTGACATGATGAATCTACAGAAAAACAGGGCAGGAGAGGGGATTCTAAATCTACAGCTTGGTATTCTGATTCTTCTGCCCCTCAAATCCCATGAAACTTACCTGTGCCACAATAATATTTGCTACAAATTGTCTCTCCTATTACCAGAGATCCACTCACTTCTCTGTGACTGGATGAATGCAGTTTAAATGCCTGGGTGAAAGAGACTCCCCACATTTCTTGGAGTCTGTTACCTTTCCTCTCAATCTAGCAACTTCAGTTCTGAACCCATTTGCTGCCTTCACCAGACTCCCTTTGCCATTAGAGGGTCTCAAACTTGTTCAAACCTTGAAATTCAAAGCCGTAGAGAGACCACCCTAAAAAGTCTCCTTGTGCATCTTGAGCCAAGCTTTTACATTAAAAGCTTTTGTAGCAAGCCTTATAACCAAGAACTAGACCCACAGATTCTGATTTCATTTATCTACTTCCACACATAAAAAATCTGAGCACAAAAGGATGCAATGCTAAGAAGGACTGGATTTCATCAGAAAAGCATCAGTAGTGATCAGCTAACCAGGGTGTTCAGTGCTATATACTGCAACTGTCAAATCACACTTGCTATTTAAGAAAAGCTCAGGGAGCCCAAGTTTTAAAGCTCTGCCTCCTAGTTGACAATTGCTCACATTTCCTCATTCAGTGGCTCTAAAGAGCCACCAAAGTGGATGCAGGTCAACATATGCTGAAATGTGAAAGACACCAACTAATTCTTGCCCACTCCACTGCACAGACAGATGTAACCTAGCAAGGGTCCCATGGAAGCACATACGAGAGATCAAGGAGCAACAAGTTAGTAAACTTCAGCCAGCTGCTTATGATGGTAACAGTCATGCCGGCTCTCAGAGGGGAAGAGCACAATGAAACAGCACTAGAGGCAAATAGGGATTACTGACCTGCTCAGCAGCTGCCTGACTACCTTGAAAGACTCCTCCCCTCCACTGAGGGCATCAGACACACACCTGAATCTCCTTTCTCCTCCACTCCCAAGCCATTCTTATGAATCCTCTACCTCCCACCTCCCCAAAACATGCAGACATCAAAGGCACCTGCCTTGCACACCTGTAGAGCAAGGGGGCCTGACGGTCAAGAAATGCAACTCTGTATCTTCCCCTTCATGCACACTCTATTTATTTTTTTTTTCCCCTATCCCTTTGAAAAAGGTGGCAGAGATAAATGGAGAACAAAGAAACAAGAAAAAGCCACAGCTTTGGCCCACACCCTGCCTATTACTTAAGGGGGAAGGAACTCTTCCGAAAGAGAAGGAAAAAAATGTGCTCGGACACAATGGCTCAAAAGGCCAGGCAGCAAACCGGGCCACTTTGTACTGCTAACAAGGGAAACCTAATTACAGGAAGAGGGCAAAGAGGGACAGATAAAAGGGATACAAAATTTCAACATCTGTTGCCATAAAGGGATAAGAAGTGGGGAAACGCAAAGTGTCAGTTTGGTGTCAGTGACGGTGTAAAGCCACTTTCAAAGGGTTCAAGAGAGGGAGAAAAACCGAACAAGAAATTAGAGGGTTCTTAAAAAAAAAACAACACCAACAAACAGAAAAAAACCACTCTGCCAAAATGCTTTCAAAAGAGAAGAGGAGATGGACAAAGACTGGATATTCAAAAGGTAGAGGATCTGGGGTGGCTTGCAGGGCACAGCTAACTTTGTCTCAGTTTTCACAACAGTTCTTGTGCCCTGCATCTGTCATGTTGTGTCACAAGAAAGGACAACATAGAACTTTGCATTTAAAGTGCTTACAGCATGAAGACTACCATGCCAGACAGATCACTGGTCCATTTCAAACATCAGGCTTGGCAGAATAGCTCCAAAAATTTCCACAAAGTGACCTCTGGAGTACCCTACCTAATGAAGAAGCACCCTTGAGGCGGGGACATTTGTCTTCTGAAGGCATGCAGACCACAATAGGCTGGGGAGCAACAGTTCTCCACAGGCAAATTACAAATGCTGGCCTTGGAGCTATTCCCAGTGGTGCACCACTAGAGTTTAAACTCCCAAAGGGGATAGAGGAGGAACAGAATATGAAGAAAGTTTCCTTTTATCTTGCTTGGCATTGACTGTCTGTTTTGCTGAGCACTGGCAGATGACACAGCAAGGTCTGAGCAGAGAAAGGCAAAAGGGAGCAGAGGTGTCTGCCTTGCAAAAGGAACAGCTGTCATCCTATCTCTCACTGGCATGAGCAGCAAGGGGACTTGCAAGAGACCAAGGAGTCAGAAAGGCCTGATACTTGATGAAAGGACATAAGTTAGTATCCAGTGGCCCATATTACTAATTGTTCTCCTTTCCTGTGCAGACCTCTAGTCACTTAAGTTATTCATAGCTCACCTCCACACACACATCTTCATCCTGAGTGGCAGTAAAAGCACAGCAACTACCTCACCTCGAAAAACAATCAGATGCCACAATGTAGCATCTGTGGCCATGAACTATGTTCTCCAGAGGTGCAGCTAGCCAGCTTCATAAGCATAAGAAAAATATGATCTTCTCTTCATTACAGGAGAAAGAGCCAGGTGTAGCAGCAGCTGGAATTTCAGCCATCAGAGACTTGGCATGATGCAGTCATTCCCCTGCTTTAGACTCCCCTTGACAATTGCTTGTTGCTGCCTGTTGTGGCTTTGATCCAACACCACCGTCTCAGCAGACTCAGAAATGAAAGACAGTTGCAGGGGTGGGATGCAGAAAGAGGCGTTTCTTCTTCCTACTAAAAATGTCCTCAAAGACAAACCCAATCAAGCCCTTTTCAAAGCCCAGAACATATTTCCAGGTGAAGACATTATCCCTTTCCTCTTGGAGGGATGAGAATGGCTGCCCCAGGGTCAGGAAACAGCGAAGGTCACAAATACAAAAACATACCATGACCAACAGCTACAAGCACCAGCCAACGACTTATCTGGCCTGGAACTAAGAAGATCAGTACACAAAAGGTTATTTAAGCTTTAAATCCTTTTGTAGCATGTTCCAGCTCTCAGCTGTTGGGGAAAAAGACCACCTACTCCAAGGGAAGAGAATGCCACAGAAACTGCTGCAATATTACTTACACACATCCTCACGCAGAAAAAAATAGCATCTAACTGAACTAACTGGTCTTGGACAGGACAAAACATCTAAGGAACCTGTAGTTTTAAAGAACACATCTTAAGCATCGTTCTAACCTGCTTCATTTTTTTTTGACAAATAATTTGTCTGGGTTTTGCTCTTAGAGATAATGTCCTTGCCGTGTTCAGTTTCTGCAGGTCAGACTCTGGCCCTTTCTGGCCCCAAGGAAGTGGTAAGCAGCAAACTCGGGGGGCCTGGCTCTGTCTGCCAGATGTTATCAAGACAAATTGGGCACAAGACTTCTCAGTCCTGGGTAGCTCTAAGATTTGGTGTTTCTATGCCATGCTCCCACTTCTGGAGTCTGACCAGGGATACAACATGTACAAGCCCTAAAGGAACAAATTCTTTACATGATCGTTTCTGGCAACACTGGAGTCTTTGAAAATGAATCCAAGGCTCTGCTGGGAAGAACAACAGTTTATGGAGAAGTCAAGACTTGGCAAGACAGCTCTGTACTCCCTCACTATGAATAATCACATCAAGCTTCACATGCTAGTTTCCCGGAGGTGCTACCTATGCATTCTCCTGCCCTACATGTGCTAACGAGACTCCCAGCTCATATACAGGTCCCCAGAGAGGAAAAGACCCACTGGCATGATGCATTCCAGCTGTGACAGGTGAAGAGGGAAGAATAAGTTTGACACTCCAGCCATTGCAACAGAGGCCCAGTGGCCTAGGTTGCCTTGCCTTTTTTATTTGCCTGTCATTCAGGCTTTGACATTATTGAAAGATCAAACTCCATCGTGCCTGTTCATTACCTTAATCCTATTTTCTCTGCAGCTTTATTATCTCTTCAGACCTTCTTGGGAAAGGCTGTCAGAGTGGCTGGGACAGGGAGGAAAGGGTTGCCTATCTTCTTACCCCTGCCAGATGCCTCTATTCAAGAACAACCAGAAGACTTGATGGGCAGGGGTATCACAGAACAGCCTGCATCTGTCTTCCCTGCTCTAGTTCATCCCTTGTGAGATGCACCCTTTGCAAAGTCTTTATTTTTCTCTGAAGTAACAAAAATAAACTGGTTCATATTTGTACTTGATGCAGTTTATGCAGACAGTTCAAACTATCTAAACTACAGATTAGAAGGCAACTGGCCTCAGACCCACCCTGAATCCACATCAACCCTCCTCTACTTCCCTTCCCCAAATACAGCCCTGCTGACACCCTTCAGGCCCTTTCTGCCATCGCCTCCCTCCCTCTCAGAGCCCACCCAGCTCACTTCACTCCCAATGGCACTCTCTTGATAATCTGTGCTGTGCCACTCCTACTCAGAGCATACCAGTCCTGGAAAGCTGAGCTGCCACTCAATAATCCTGACAAATATTTCCTATCTACCCATCACTACACAAAGACCCCCAGGCTGAAAGTTTCAAATTTGTCAGCAGCTGAGTCTCATGTCAGGATTTGAAGCCAACATTTCCCCAGTTGCTAAGGTCAGCATCTTCATCGAACAGGAACTACTCAATGACCCCAAATCAGAGGCCACAGCAATTAACTTCCTCAATGCTTATTAAAACAGAGAGAAGACAACATGCCTAGGTCACTTCTGTAGATAACCTCTTGCCACTCCTCACCTCCCTGAGCTAACAGAAACACCAGCCAACACAAGATGACTGTAGAGTCTGCATTTGGCTCTGGCTTCTGAGCACCACAGACAAGCAGGTGAATGGGAGGATGCAGATCACCTTCCTTACCCCTCTGGCTCAGGCTGAAGCATCAGCTGAGACAAATGAAAAGGAAGGTGGAATGCACATATTCTGACTGTATATGGGTGATGGAAAGAAACCAGGATGGCTGTGCCATCAACTAGAGAAGCTGATAAGAAAAGTCAAGCTGGTCCCTACTGAACCAGAACCACCCCATTTACATACACCTTTTCCACACCAGTTTGTTCTACCCTCCACTCTGTCCCACATCTCATGTTGAAACATCCCTTGTCTACATGGACTAAAGGAATGATTTAATGGCATCTCCAATGTTGCATTTCTGATTGTTATTCACTTTACTCATAAAGTCTCTCCCTGTAACCTGGAAGCTCACTCACCTCTCAAGGTCCCAGATTCTCAGAGGTGAAGTATGTCCACAGCAGGCTGTTCCCGTCACAAATGAGCTGTTCAAAAAACACAAGCAAACAAACAAAAAAACCAACACTTACTAATCCTCATGTTCTGAAGAAATAGTGCATGAGCAAGATAAAGAAAACAGGCTACAAGACAGACTTTGAATTCTAGTTCAAGACTATTTCAGCATGTTCCAGCACATTTCACAAGGGTCAGCAGCAAAGGTGCTCCAGTGCTCTCAGTAGCTGAGCTTCCCAGATGCAGCAGGTCACAACTGCAGAGAACTGGCAGGACATAAAGATGTATTTGCAAGTGCAAAGGGAAAAACCTAAAACAGGAACAGCTATAAATTACAATGATATTTTCAAAACAGTTAGCACAATTTTGTATACAGTCAGCACTGGAAGGTGTAGGAAGACCCCATGGAAAATTCCCTGTTACTTCCTACTTCATGTCTCACTTCTGTTTGCTGGCAACTTCTGACCATAATCATGAATTGGCTGTAGCATCACAGGCCTAACAAATCACAGAACAGAGGTCTCCAGTCCAGCCTGCTCAAAGCAGGGCCAATTTCAAAGTTGGATCAGGTTGCCTTCCCCAGTGCTCAATAATTCTCTAATAGACACAGCACAGCTCTCCTGCAGCAATATTTGGCTCAGTTCACACTCTCCAGCAGGATCCATTCCAAAGCCCTCTTTGACAATCCTATGTCCCTGCTGCACATGCTGGCTCCAGAGGTTTCTTGACAGCCACTAGCCTGAAACTAGTTGATAAGACAGGAATAAATCCTTAAAAAACAAGCAGCAGGAACACAGGTGCTGTGGCCCTCCAAACCACATTGCTTGTTTCGTGCCAACTTCCTATCCTCAGTCCAAATAATAGAAAGCAGCTCATACAAGGCTTTCTAAGCAAGCTATAAATGACCTCTCACAAAGCCACACTTATTTCAGCTACCAAGAATAAAATGCCAAAACTATGTTTAAGTCATTGCAGCAAGGATAGCACAAATGCAGGAAACAAAGCCTGCTTTAAATAAAAGCCAGCTCTATGCTTTGCCTAAACATCTTTTGCAGCATGGCACAGGGCTGGCAGCTGAAAGAACAAAGCAAAATAAGGAAACAATGTCATGTCTGTAAAAATAGCAGTCTTAAAATATTTCTTTGATCCTCTACAATATTCTTCCTTTTGAAGTCAGAAGGTCCCTCCAAGCCTCTACTGAACCAGGAAGGGACTTTTGCAGCATATTTCACTTCTGTGAGAAGCACTGCTGCTGGTGTTATAAGACATCCAGCAGCAAAGTGGTGAACACACACTCAGCTCAACCAAAGCTAGGGAAGAGCCATGTGGAAGCACGGCCAGAACTCCTCCTGTTCCTAGCTCTGTGGTTTAGCTGAACAATTGGTTTCTCCAAACCATAAGGCCAAAGCAGCACTGTCAATAAACTCTTCCAAAGAGGCAAGCAGATAACATCAAGCCATCTCAAAGACCTATGAGAACCAAAGAAGGTCTACAGTTACCAAGGCTCTTTTTTTTGCTGGCTTTATCCCTCCTACCCAAACTTGCTTGCCTGGAGGTGTCCACAGGTCCTGTGACCCTGAGCTGCCCTTTAGTGCTAGACAAGGCCTGCAGTACCAGAGCCATTTCAAAGTCTCTCCAACCAGACTGTCTTGATGCAAAATCCCAGGTGCATCAGCAGTGCACATGCAACTGGCACAACACACCAGCAGCACAAGGCTCTGCACAGATGCTGCAGGGCGCACACATCCTTCTTCTCCATGGAAGCCCACGACCAAAGTCTGAGAGCCTAAGG
>NW_009953651.1:3905886-3906599 GCF_000747805.2 Chaetura pelagica | reverse complement strand
AAAAGCCAATGCCTGCTGCTGTGCAGCAGTCATTAAGAACAAATAAAGAAGTGTGCAGCATTTCATATTTGGAAACAGAGTGTCTGCTCAATACCTCAATAGTGCAGGAGAAAAAGGAACATTCCATTTTTGCCAGTGTCTCCCATCTCAGAGGAAAACAAGCAAAAGAAACCCACTCTCACAGCTCACCAGTCAAACCTCATGTCTGGAAAGCAGCACTTTGGTCAGGGAGTCCCTCAGCTACAAAGCTAGGTGTTGAGTTCTCTCCCTCCCTTCCCAAACATAATCCACTAATAACCACTAAAGCCAATTACCGTGGTTAGAAACATAATAGCAGTCAGGGAGTCAGTCAAGCAGGCAATTGGGTGTTTAAGATTTTTCTTTTGGGGGACAAACTGACTCTGTCCCAGCAGAGAACACCCTCACATGGGAGACAGGCCCCTTTGTGCAGAAGGTATGCACAAGGCTTTGATGGTTGCCACAGGTCTAAATTAGCATGGAGGCACACCAACAGGAAGAAAAAGGTGGGAGGAACAGCAAGGTCTAATCCGTGCTCATGCTGTCAGTTCTGGACTTCAGCTTTCCCTCCTCAGTCTTTACCCTCCACCCCTCAAAAAAAACCTCAACAAAAACCAGAAAAATAATATTAGATTCAGAGATTTCTCTCCCGCATTGCATACAGGCCTCAGGGCCACAAACAAGTCTCTTCTGGG
>NW_009953651.1:3887241-3905834 GCF_000747805.2 Chaetura pelagica | reverse complement strand
CAGGCCTTATCTTTAACAGTCTGGAGTCCATTAGCAAGCAAAGATAAGACTTCTCCCAGAAGAGGGAGGCACCTTCACTACCAGGATTAGAAAGCAGCATTCACAAGACATGCACAAAAAGTGGTGCCAATTAGAAATTATCAAAGCCTGGGAGCAAACTGACCTGGAAGTCTGGATTCCCAGGGCCCCTCACCTTCAGTCTGGTCTGCAGACATACACCTTCAACCCCCAGGCCTCTCATAACTGGGAACCTCACAGATGTGACAGTTTCACTCCAAGTAAAAGGGCAACATAAGTCAATTTTGGTAGGTCTAAAACAACACACAAAGTGGAGCTAAGCATGTAAAGCTTGGCTTCAAAACTTTGGGAACACTGTTCAACAGAACTGAAGCCTTCTACCTGGCTTGCTTCTTCCAGTCTACTTTAAATAAGGCTTCTTGCCTTAGGAAGCACAGCGCACACACCAAAAGCCTCTGAGCTACAGATGTGCAGTGTCTTCAAAACTATCTTTGCCAGTTGCCCTAGAGAAACAACTCTGGTTGAGTTGCTACCTTAGCGAGTGTCATTTATTTGCCTACAATGCTTTCAGGAGTCACAGACACTGAGGAGAGACTAGAATGGGAACAAGAGTGCACAAGATACCTTATAAATATATATATTACTGCAGGAATAACGCATCTCTCTGAAGTACATGAGATACCTCTGATGTACACAGACACTGACCAGATGCATCTACATGCTACATAAAAACTGCTATGCCCAAGCTTCAGATGGCCTTGGAGATGAAAAGCCCCACTAAGCTTTTCTCTGCTCTGCAAAAGCTGCTTCCTCCAAAAGGCTCCTCTGATTGGAATATGAGCACCATTGTAGGGCTTCCAGAACAGGGCATGTTGTCTTCACAGGGATCCTACAGGAGGTAAAAACAAGCAAGCTAACACAGCATTTCCACCTTTGCTGTACCAAGAAGGCAAGGATTTTGCAGAGCATTGAAACACAGGTACTTCATACACAGCAGTTTTGTTCTCCAAAGCAAGGCATTTTCCAACTTATCTGATACTTTGATGTTCTCTTTCCCATTCAAAACTCCCTACTGAGAAGAGGAAAAAAAAAGGAAAAAAAGAAAAGGAAAAACCCTTACTTCTCCTGAAGCCAAACTTCTCTGTGCTACAGAAGAGATATTTCATTGAGATTATCCTCCCACAACAGAAGCTGGGCCAAGGGGATGAGAGAGAACACACAATCTGGAAGTGCCGTTGGAAGAAACACAAGAACTTCTCTTCAACTGACTGACTTGTCTACATGGACATGGCATTTCTGGCAACAGCAGTAGTGCTCTGGCTACAGTCCAGCTACAATGATTCCATATTTGTTCCCAAAGTGTCAGCTACACACTTTCACCCTATCTGTAGTATCTTACTTAACCTCATTCTGGACAGAACACTGCCACATGTGGATGAACCAGAGGGAAAAAGATAGCTGCCTATCAATCCTTTTGGAAAGATGCTGTTTGTCATGAGGCTTAGAAACAGCCTCAGCTCCAGAAATACAAATCCCATTGTACAATACATACCCTCCTCACTGGCAGCCCAGCACTCAGAGCAGGCACTGCCTAAGCTGGGAATCCTGCAATGCAAAGTCACTGAAGGAACCTGGGTGAAACAGTCCCTTTCCAACCTCTTCTCTAAATTTCCTCCCTGTCCCAGGCTTCTGCCCTTCCCCTGTACTGTAAACAGATTGCTTCTCAAGTCCTATTCTACTCTTTGGGGATTTCAAATCCAGAATCTGCTTGACACGTGCAAAAGTCTCTTCCTTCCTCCTCACACTCTGCCCCATCCCCTGGAATTGGACATCGTTGCTCCATTTTGCAGACGATTATATACAGAGACTCATCGGACTGAGAAACAAAGAAGTTATTACTTGACAGAGCCCTGCAGCTGGGAATGTGGAAGGCAGGGGGAGAGGAGGGGGAGCACCAAGGGACACAGGACGGGGGGGCTGGTAGCAGCATTATGAAAGCTACCAACAGAAAGGACAGCTCAAAGATGGGAAACATCTTTTTCCATCCCCTGGAATTGGACATCGTTGCTCCATTTTGCAGACGATTATATACAGAGACTCATCGGACTGAGAAACAAAGAAGTTATTACTTGACAGAGCCCTGCAGCTGGGAATGTGGAAGGCAGGGGGAGAGGAGGGGGAGCACCAAGGGACACAGGACGGGGGGGCTGGTAGCAGCATTATGAAAGCTACCAACAGAAAGGACAGCTCAAAGATGGGAAACATCTTTTTTAAAAAGTCTCAAGTGGAATGAGAAAAGGAGAGGAGAAGAGAAAGCAAGTCCAAAACGGAGAGCGGAGAAGAGAGAAAGCAGTTGGTGCCGCGGATTAAACACACGGGTCTGTGGGTTTGTGTAGCCTTTGATTCAGCACTGACACGCTTTGGCAAGGGAGGCCACCGGAGCTGTCAAATCCTTCACCAATGTGCCCATCAATTGTATTCAGCTCTCCCCGACCCGCACTGGCATTTTAATTACTGTTGGGTAAACTAATTTGTACAAATGAAGGCAACTCTGCCTAATAGAATATGCAAGCTCTCTGACCTCTGACAGGCGATGACACAAGATACAAAGGAGGCAGAGGAAGGCTTTTTATCAGAGCCTTATTACTCTCTATTACTCCAGTTAGTTAAGCTCCAGTGCTCCTAATTGGGAGAAAAAATTGCAATTAAATCAATTTTTGATGGGCTGAAAGTGGGTTACCGAACCGCCCTGCCTGTGAAACACTGATATTATAGCAGCAAAGGTCAAAGTCTTTGTCGGCACCTGTGGGGCCCCCACCTCCCCTCTCTAAGCCCCTCTGTGCCCCCCCCCAACACACACACGCAGCTCACTAAGGCGAATCATTAGAACATGTCATGTCTTATCGTGGCCACCACCATCCTGCTAACCTCATCAGTTGACATCATTATGGAAGGTAACTCCTCCGGCATGAATATAGTGCTAAGGTCACACAAACTTGATGGAGCCCCTGCTGAAGAGCCCAGGAGGCTGGGGAGCAGATGCAACAGGAACAACATAGTGAAGAGGAGAGGAGAGGAGAGGAGAGGGTCAGAAACCCAGCACAGGGAGTTTTAGCACCTCCAGCATGAGACTTCTCGAGCTGACCAGATACACACAAAGGGAGGGAGACTGAGATAAGAGAGGGGAAGCAGGTGCTCCTTCCCCAGAGGCATTTAATTTGCAGAAAGGGGAAAAAAAAACAACAACAAAGCATCACTTTACACTTAGCATTCCCCTCTCCATAAGAAAGCAGGTACCACAAGTGTGCAAATCATCCCACCTGACTTTGGTTCAGGCAATGCTGCAAAAAGCCATGATTGGGTGATCATGCCGGGCTGGTGTTGACCTTCAGTGTTGCAGACTGCTCCCTTTAGCCTTATTTTGTGCCTCTTGCATGATGACCAGAGAACTGAACCAAGCACCTTCAGTATCTCAGAAGTCAGGACATCTGGGTTATATGCTAACAACTCAGTAACCATGAAAATGAAAACATTTTTGTTTTTTTGAACAATCAGCAGATAAGCCAATTGCATTGTCCAGCCAATTTTAATGGGCCAAAATTACAGCTTTCCAGAAACATGAACATGGGAAGTGGAAGGCTATTTAGAAGAAAAGATTGAAAAAGCTGAAGAAACCAGTGACACACTATATAACTGTCCGAAACCTGAAATAACAAGTGCAGGTTGCATCCAATTTAACACAGCTCTGCAATATTCCCCTGGCTTTTGGCTCTAGACTAAGTCTTTCCATACATCTCAGTCCTCAAGAGCCTTCCCATCCATCCAGTCTCACATACCACACTTCTCCTGCAACCTTGGCATGCAATGTTTCACCTCCAGAACTTCAGTGGAAGGAAAAGCAGACAAGGTAAAGAAAAATATTTAAATCAGTTTAATATCTGTGTTGCTGGCTGCTGTTATAGGCTCAAGGGCAGCCACACTGCACTTTGCTAAAGCCTGGTTTCAGGAGATTGCTGACAGTTTCCTCAGGTCCCTGTACAACTACAGACTCAGCACAAAGAGGAGCTTCTAGAGTGCTCTGGAGCCAACCTTATATTTGGGCCCAGCTGTTTGCATGTGTGCAAAATCATCTTGCCTTTGGGCTCAATATCGGGCCTGAGCTCACCTGAGCAAGCAGAGCCCCGCTGCAGCATAGCCTCATCTTTGTTCAGCAGTGAATAACACTGCCAAAGAGAACCAGCAGCTGGAGGCAAATGACCAGGCTTGTTCCATAGACTGGAAGGCACTGGCACATTTGCTGCTGCTTCCTCAAGCCCCACGTGAATGCTGCAGTGTACCCCAAGGCATCAGCCAGCTCAGGGTTGAACTGTGCTCCTGATATGCATGGTAAATTGCACACAGAGAAGCTACAGAAGAGCTCTGCCACTCCCCTCCAGGGACTCAGCACAGAAAGGAAACAAAATACATAAAAACAACTGCATGAACACTGCAAAATTTACAACCACTGCTCCAAGAGGAAACACCATACTCTGGCAAGGAGCACCAGTGACATAGGCACAGACAGACAGACTAATAGCTCATTCGCACACTGCATTGAGCCCCAAGGGGAACACTAGGAAGTGGTTCCCAAGAAGAAGGTATTTGCATTTTGCACTGAAGGTATTTGCATTTTGCACTGAAGGGCACTGTGGAGATGCTGGGTTGAAACATCAAAGTCTCACATTTGAGGCAGAACTGCAGTGCATTTTGTAGAAGAAATGCTCACATCGTTGTCTCCAATGCAACTTATGGCATATCTCAGGGTAGAGGGAATGTCACCCTTCCCCACTCCAACCACCTGACTCACCCTTTAATTTCATGTCTTCCTCCAGACTCGAGAGACTCACAGAATGGAGAACAGAGTACGCCTTTAATATCCCCAAAGGCCCAATTCCCAGCACGGTAGACAGATCACCCCTACTCTATCAAGTTAGCAGGTACTCAACCTAGACACCTCCACCTTGCCTTCATTGATTTGCAGCTTCACCCCATATTGTCTGAACAAGTAGTTTCATAACCTTGTTCACTATCCCTTCACCAACCCTGCAGCAGGTAAGTTTTGTGAAAACAGGCAGCCAGAACATAATCCCCATTTCTGGAGAAAAACTGAGCTCTTCAACACTAAGATAGAGATTCCAGACAGGACAGACACATGCACACAGACCTCTTCCACACTGTGGCATTGACCAGGAAAACACCCTTTACTAGAAACTAGCGAGTCCACCCACAGAACAGTCCTTATGTTCCTAGGGCTGTTTACATCTACATATCAGACTCATTTCCCCAATACTTCCTATGACATATGCTTTTAGGGAGAAGCAAATGTCCAGGACAGGACCACACTCAGATTCGCTCTATGAAAGTTGATTGAAGGTCCTGAGTGTTCCTGTACAAGAGGGATATTCAAACAATGGGTTTAACAGTGCTGCTGTTATTTTTCAGAACCTCAAACAGAATTGCCTTTGTGACTATGCAAGTATTTCTACTGGGTTGATATCAGCCCTATTATTTTATTAAAGGGAAAGGTTTGATCACCTTGGTTAACAGTGTAAAATACTTATTTGCATGGTACGTCCAATACTCTTCATCAACCTTTCTCATTCCACAACCTCTGGGCTTGCCAGGTATGTAGTAGCTGTTTGGGACAGAGGTCTCTGTAGGCAAACTTTTACACCCCTAGCTCTCTCCAGATCCAATGTGATTCCCAACTGATGCTCAAATTATTACTGTTATTACAATAAAAAAGAGACTCCTTAACCATAGAAGCATAAACCAGTATGCAAGTTGGGAACTGGTCTGAACAACACGTACCAAACATCAAGGGGGCAGAAAGCCCATGCCAAAAAACTCTCAGCCTCTGCATGCTTACCAGGCCTGCCTGTGAACAGTACTTTCTTTGCAGTCATCCACTGAGGTTACGTATCAGAAGCCGAATCATAAGGAAACATGTTTGTGCTAAGAAACCACTTTTGAGCGTGAAAAGCTAGGCTGTATAAGAGCTACAGTTCTATAATCCTACCACAGAAAGCTTTTCTATGAATAAAGAGAAGGAAAAGAGGAAAAAACCAACAAAACACACACAAAAATGAGGAAGTATATGGACTTCCAGGTCAGCCCAAAACTTGGTGCTTAGGCATCACTACAGTAGGGTTATTCCAGTCTCAGTTTACCAGTAACCAGAACAAAACTTCACAGGACATTTTTAATTCTCAGAAACTACAACATAAGGCAAAGTCACTATTAAGTTACATTTGTTTTGAGGAGTTTAGGGGATTTTTTTTACTGTTATTTCTTTTTGTAAGTGCAGGTGAAATAACTGTAGCTGATGTCTGGATTTCTTTTAATTACATTGTACATTCTTCCTTCCAACATCACTAAGGCAATCTCAGCCATTGCAGCAACTTCATCCACACTCTACTCCCCAGAGCAACCACTGAAATATAGACTGGCAAGACTTCTGGTAGGTACCCACCAGACAGCATGCTTTACCCCAACTGCTGCACATGCCACCTGCAATACACTGCAAGGGAATTGCAAGGTGACTTCATAAAATCTTCATTTTTATCAAGCTGGGTTGTTGGTTTTTTTTTAACTGAAAGGAAGAAACAGATTAAGCTGCTGGCTGAGCAACAGGAAAATGTGGTCCTTGGATGAGATACACTAGACACCCTTGCCCCTAGGGTAAGGCACGGCACCTGCAGACAGTCACACATCCTGTGGAGATCTCTGAAGGCCTGGCACTTGGTTTGCACCCACCTGCACACCCACCTTCACACCCTGCACATACCCCCTCCTTTTTGGGCTCATGACCATGAGCCTTCCCCCTCACCCCGATGGGGAAGACATCCTGAGTCTGACCCCCACCCCAATGGGGAGGACACCCTGAGCATGACCCTCACCCACTACCTCAGATCCAGCAGGTCCCCTGAGCTCAATGCTCTGTGCCCACACACAGTCTTACAAGAAGCTCTGAACTTCAGCCTTTGCTTTCTCAAAGCCTGTCCAGGTGTAAAGCTCCAGCGATTCCTTTTTCTTTGCCATTTTCCTTCCCTCCTCCCTCTCCCCCTAGCCCCACCAACACTTTCAGGCCACACAGTGAGCCAGAAGGTTAGAGCACACGAGGACTGCTGCAGCAGTCGTGCTGTTTCAGGGTCCCCCCCATCCCAAGACAATTTCTAAGAGCCATTTCTTACCCTCCCCTCCATGAAATTATTTCTGTTAATTGCCTGGTGGGAATCACTTATAGGTGGGGGATACTCTCCCCCCTCACACACCCTGGCCCCTAATTGGCTTATTGAAGTTTTAACAGGGCTTTCACCTGTAGAAGCTGGTAATTATTCCCTTCATTCCCCTCTTGCTTGTACCTGTAGCTTCACACTCGGGGCCTGCCTGGCTCCACAGGGGGGACTTTGTTCCCTCTAACTACAGGCCCCACACAAATGGGCCCAGCAGCAGGAGAACGCAGCAAAGTGGTAATTTTCAGCCTGCCGTAATTAGCCAAAGTTCTTTCAGCCCAAACTGCTGAATGGGGAGGGGGCTGCTGGGAAGGGTGCGCCATGTGGGAACGGCAGGATGAGGGCTGCTCTCAACAGGCAGACAAAGACCTCTCAGGGGCTCTGAGCTGGGGCGAGCAGGCAGAGGGGGCTGGAGCAGGATGGCCTGCCTGGCAGAGCAGGGGCACAGTCAGTGGTGGGACACGTGCCGAAAAGGTCAGCTCATGACAAGCATCCTTCCTCCAGCCTGTGGTACAGAGCAGTGCAGGACGCCAAAAATGGGTAAAGGAGAAAAGAGATCCAGTGATGCACAATAGAAGCATGTGAAGAGGCAGGATGCATGACAGATTCTTGAAGGCCTGGTGTAGGCTATGTGCCCAGGACAGGATTTCTAGTCTAGTACCTTTGCACTGACATTAGTAAAGACAATAGACTTGGCAGAGGAAACTGGACAGTGTGGGTCCCAGACGGGATACGAAGAACTGTGCTGTGGACAGACTGACAACTCTTACTGCTGAGAAAAATCAGGGATGAATTATTTGCCTGCTCCAGCATCTGCCCCAAAAGCCAAGCAACAAGCAGGACAAGGAGGACAGCAACAAAGGCTCCAGACTCTCTTTTTGCTGAGGCATTTGCTCTTCGCAAAGCAGAACTGTTTTTCATAGTGGGACCTCACATATTACACCTTTCTTCTATAAGCCTTTGGTTCTGCAAAACCTACCAGGAAACTGCTGCATGTGGGTTGATCAAACCACTTGGCTCCCAGTGTATTGCTCCTGTGTTGAACCAGACTGGCATCAGTTGTCCCACAGGCCAGAAACTGGCACTCTGTGGTACAGTGCCTCTGTTGCTTCTCAGGACTTATCATCTACACAGACACATAACTTCTGAGCTGGCTAAAATACACAACCGTGACCTAAGGCTGCATCAGGTTGCAAACTGGAGAAGTTGCAACTTCTGAAGATGAGCTCAGCTAGATATTGTGTGACTTTGGCTTATCAATGCTCAAGACTTTCTTAAAAGCAACCTTCGACACTTCCAAACAAAACATCCTTGCCATGAAATCAGTGCCAGCATCTGTGAATCAGGCACAAAGAATAAATATAAGCAGACCCATGCTGACCAGGCCAGTTTCAAGGCTATGCAGAGAAATAGAGAAGATTCCCAGCACCAGTGGAAAAAGATATGGAATGTTGCCTATACTTATACCTTATCACTCACCTTACCATGTCCAGGGCTGCTTCTTCTTAGAACCCCATACCCTACAAGAATGGGACATGTAAAATTGATTTAAGCAAATACTCCATCTGTTTTTGCTCTGGACAGAAGTCTAAATACACAGCCATGTATGGAAAATGCTTAAAGAATCATGATGCAAAAGAAGAAAATCTCTCCTATTTTAAAAATATCTCCTTTTTTTTAAGCTTTGGGACCGCCGATCCCAATATATTTTCAGATGTGACTGGCAGAGTTCGCAGTTAACAAGTATTCTTTAAAAAAATGCATAAATATATGACAGCTTATCTAAACTTTTCCGTTAGAACATACGACAGAAAATTACTTTTCAATAAGCCAACAATCCACGCATGCCAGTGAGGTCAGGGGGAGGGGAGAAACCCTTCAGGTTTGCCAAAACAACTAAAACCTGAGAATGTTTCTGTTTGAAAGTATGGGTAGGAAGGAATCTGTTCTGGTGCCACAAGCCACAAATTATTTTTGTCTTACTCCTTTTGCCATACACACACACACGTACATGAAATTTAAACTTCCCAATTTAGGACAATTTTGAAAAAAGTGACCAGGGTGGTGAGGAAGAGAAGGACTTCTCAAACATATACTTTCATCATCTTCTCACAAAGGACAGAAGTTCTTTCTCCACATTACGCGTAGGCAGGAGCTGTACTTGTCCACATTTAAAGGGGAAAGAAGTCTAATGACTCAAAAACAGTGCTTGATCTTCTCGGCTCTGGGATATTCAAACAGTTTCCAAATGAAGGTAAAATGGGTTGTTCAGCAGCAGAGGAGATAATGTTCAGAGGGTTTTAAGAAGCTAAATACCAGGAAAGGTGAAAGGGTAGAAGTGTGTATATGTAGTACAGGTTGCACACAGTGAGGTCTAGGACACTGAGGCATGGAGACACAGGTGCTCTGTGGAGGAGGCGACCAAAGTCTCATCTGCATTTAACTCAGCCATGAAATGACTCCTAGAGCTTTACTGCTCTGATCATTCCAGCCCTGACACAGACATGCCTGCAACAACCTCAATTCACTTACCTGTAAAGCTCTGGGCAGTTGCCCCCTTTCCAGTACTCCACTCTATGCAATACAATTTGCTTCAGAGTTTTCATGCTAAGCATTTGGACCATGTCAGCTGTTTGCCCCCAAGCAACCAAGACCCTGAACAAAGTCCCTGCCATCCATCTGCAAATTCAGGGTATGCTTAGTTGTGAGCAAGCACCAGAGTGAGAAATAAAACCCACCAGTCAGGCCAGAAAGGACAGCCCCAACCCTGTATGCAGAGAAAGGCGCACAAGATTTCATTAAACAACCAGGCAACACATGTCTAAGGCATAAGGATGTTTAGTGGCCATCTCCCACACAGATCCTGGACTGCCCAAAAATCAACTGAAAACGTTTTGCAGGAGCCAGAGCTCAAACAATCCTGACATCAATATACAAGAAAACACAGGTTCAGAGACCAAGTTATCATCTTCAGTACCTGTGCTCAGGCTGGACTGCAGGGCAGGCCAAGGGCTATTGAATTTCAGTGATAACTGAGATTAAACAGACAAAGATAGGAAAGGGATAAGTCAAAAGAGATGCTGTATAAATAGGGAATTGATAAGGCAAAAAGATGAGAAGTAACTTATTAGGATGCTTAACGTCAGTGTATTGGGAAAAAAAATGACACAGAACATGGAGTAGGAGGGAAAGGATTGGGAAAAAGACTCTTCAGGCAAATGTCTCCCAAGTCTGCAAATGGAATTTAGGATTCTCTAAAACACGTTGTCCTTTGAAGTAAAGAAATACCTGATAAAAGGAATATCAAGTACCCCACTGCTCCACAGTAAGCTGCTGGCAGCTAGTCCTCCAACACCTCAAGGAACTGAACTTTGGGATCTTTAGGTGTACAGACAACTTTGCAGGCAGGAGTGTGAAACCACAGTTTCCTTCTTTCCTTTCCATGGCCTGCCCCATTGCCACATGCTCCAAGAGTTTAGGAAGTCTCATCTAAAACCACAGTTATAAAACAAATAATTTTTCCTGGGCAAGTCAAACACCCATGTGAAGAAAATGCCAGAAGCAAACTTGCTCACATGTCCTCCAATGAAATTAACAGATTACTAAAGTGTCAGTATTTGATTCTGGAGCAAGTTAGGAGTGTCTCAGCCAAAGCTGTCACTGATCTTTATCATGTGGGTACATGAGATCTGATTATATGACCATCAATTCAGGTTAGGCAGCATCTCTATGGCCTACAGTCAGTCTGCACTAAGAGGAAACAATGAGCTTACACACATCTCAGTGACACCTACACATGAAGCCCACCATAAATAACAACTGGCCAGCAAAAACTCACAACTGTCATGGTTTGCTACTGCTTTGCACAAGGCAATCAATAGTAGAGGTGGCTTGGGAAAAATATTGAAATAGTAAATAGAGCAGAGCCTACACAGGAAGGAATCTTTCACTATATACTCCCATAAGAAGGTCAGGCAAAAGGTTTAAAAATAGAAAAAAAATGTTTATTTCTTCGGACACAACACTGAATGTTGAAGACCAGAATATTAACCCACCATGGCCAGAAGAGTATGAGAAATACCCACTTTGGTCAAGCCATGGCTCATCTACCTCAATGTTTTGTCTCCAGGCTCGAGCTCTCCTGACCCTCAGCACTCTGTGCTTTCTCCAGCAGCAGTCCAGAATTTTTCAGGACTGTTGGCAGCTAAGGAGAGTACTGTGGGAGTTGCTGGGGGTGGCGGGAGGCAAGAGGCTTTTGCACATATCTGATCATATTCATACATAATTGCATTTTCTTATATCATTAGTGTTTAATTAAAGCTGTGTAGTTTAGTTTTCAACCCAGCAAAGTCTCTCTTTGCCTCTCTCCTTCCCTACCTGCGTGGAAGGAGGAGAGGATTGAGAGCGTTGTTGTCAAACCCAAGTCAAATGGTGACACTACCAGAAGCTGCTTAGGAAGAACATGCAAGTTTGGCAAATGTCTGTGGTCATTCTCTTTGTATTGGCCCAGCATCCGCAACTGCCGTATTAAGAATTTTGGAGCATATATCCCCACCTAGTCCTGGTAATGGACCTATGTTATGGTTTGGGACACCCCAGCATGGTGTTGGACACCTACAGAGAGGGTCCCTTAGGACCCTGAAAGACTAGAAGGGTCAGTATTCCCAACCACTTCCTGTCACAATCTATAAAATTGGGTGCTGTGAGGAGCTGTGGATCTCTCCCCTGGAGCAGCCCTGCCTTTCCCATATCTCTGCAATCATTGAGATCGGTTCCGTATATAAATACTTATCTGTTCTTCCCCCTCATTTTACCCTTTTACCTTGTGTTATAATAAATTTGTTTCTAGTTCCAATTTCCAAAGTTTAAGTCTTTCTTCCTTATTCTCCTTCTGTCTTCTCTTGGGAGGGCAGAGGGGGAGGGGGATTATAGAAAACAATTCTGTTCTCTGTTTTTTTGGGATTCACCTTTAATATTTAAAACAGGTCAACATACTATTAATTAATTTGCCAAATCCCTTTCAAAAATGCTGGCATTACTGACCTCCCTAAGCTACTGCAGCAGGAAGCTCACTACACATAATGTAATGAAACACTACCTTTTGTCCATTTTAAAGCAATCTCCTAGTAATTTCAAATGTCTCTAGTTCTACTGTTGTAGGATTTGATGAATAGCACTTCCTCACTCAAGCTTACTCACCACCATCTCTCCAGATTTCTTTTTAGGCTAGTTTTACTAGAACCACCTAATGGAGGCAACCAAATATTAGCACATCAGGAACTTCTGCAGTGTGTTTGACTTAGGACCAAATATGGGGAAAGACCACAAAAAACCCCCATACAGATACAAACTAGTAATGCAGCCATTTCTTTGGTACAGAAGAGTGTTCCTCTGCTGTATCTCCTTTTCAGACCCTGTTTGTTCATTGCCCCTTCTGAGGATGGTTAGAGTTAATTGGTTGCTCCAAGCTTTGAGGCTTCAACCAGCCTCAGTTACGGCTAGGCTGGCAGGGACCCATGTCACTGGCTTCACTGCAAGAGCTAGAGAGCCAACACAGGTCTAAGGTCCAGCAGGGTTTCGTGAACCATAGCTCGGGAAGCAGAGGACAGAGCTATTGCACAGCAGGAACAGAATTGCTCACCTGCACTAAATACTACTAAAGTATCTGATATTTTCTACCACTTATAGGAAGCATAAAGTCCTTGCTCAACCAGCTAAAAGCTTCTCCGAAGTGGCCTGCACACTATCCACACTCCCAGGTTGCTCTGAGACCATCAGAAGACAGATACTAGAGAAACTATTGCTTTTCTAAATTCTAGAGCAGGTGCCATTGCTTCTCCACTGTTGAAGAGGAGGAATTCCAGAGGGCTATTTGGAAAACATGCTCTAGGCCACATGGACTAATCAAGACTTTCTGCATGACAGAAAATATGAAGCAAGAGAGAACCTGTTTCATCAGGCAGTCATTGCATCATTCTGAACCAGCAAAGCAAGTCACTGAACAAAGTGCAGGTGCAAGGCTCAAGGCAGCTGCAGCAGGAGGCAGAGACCAAGCATTACAACAGCAGCAGTTGCTGCTTGGTCCAACTTAGTCTGTAATTGCTTCCTCTGATAAGTTCACTTCTCTCTTTAGCCTTTTTTTTTTTTTTTTTTTTTTTTGGAGGTGGGGAGAAGAGCTACACACAGATGACCACCAGGCTTCTTCCCCTAAAAAAAACAAGCTGTTGGGCTCCAATTTGCAAGCCTCTATCCAGACCCCATACAAATAAATCTCTGGGGCTATCAATCACCTTGGTACAGGTCCCTCTTCTGAAAAGGAAATGGGCTCTCTCTCTTCATTAGCTGCTCATGTCTACCAACCATAGCAGGGTCTCATTTCAAGTCCCCTTTGATGGATGGCTAGACTTGAGAGGAACATGTACCTCAATCTCAGAGAAAAGAGAATAAGGATTTACTAATTAGACAGGGCAATGCACATTAAAAGCTGGCTTTAATTCAGAGCTAATTTGGGGCCAGGTAACTGTGAAGGCTCAGGATGCCTACAACGCAGTACAAGTACATCCCACATGCAGGCATGTGCAGAAATGGTGAATGGAGCATGGTCAACCCACAACACCTCTATTACAACAAGAAAGTGTCTGCAACAGTTGTGCCTTGTGCAGGTGGAAAGGAAGGTAGAGAAGAACTGACAAACCCTATATAATGAACCACACAACACACTCCAGACAGCATTAGAGAGTGAACAGACTTTGAAGTCTGCCTTCCAATCTGACAGTCTCACTGCTCTGAAAAGAAACCAGCACAGCCCCACACTTCTGTCCACATATTTCCATTGTCTGATTCCACTCATGACACAGATGCAGGATGCCAGCTACCCAGGGAAGCTGGATCACAGAATCCTAGGGGTTGGAAGGGACCTCAAAAGATCATCTAGTCCAATCCCTCTGCCAGAGCAGGGTCACCTAGAGCACATCACACAGGACCGCGTCCAGGCGGGTTTTGAATGTCTCCAGTGAAGGAGACTCCACAGCCTCTCTGGGCAGCCTGTTCCAGTGCTCTGTCACTCTCACAGTAAAGAAGTTTTTTTAGCTGAAGCTAAGCTACAGTCAAGAGCATTCTGGCATGCTGTATTTTAAAGTATATTAATACACAAGCCAGATCCACAACTGCACACAGTGAAGACAGAAGCCCATTCTTCAGAAAAAAACCAGTTTCCCTTCAAGTCTGTCTCCTCCCAGTCATTTGCTCCTCTCCAAATTCAAGCCTTTCTGGTGCTGCTCCCATCTCCTCCAGTCTGCCAAGCATCTTTTTTTGAGAAGGCTGGGATGGGAGACATCATCCTGGTACGTGCCAGAACTAATACAGGAGAAGCCCATCTCTGAGCCGTGCCTTCATTTTTAACAGTATTTTCTCTAGGTCTGAAGATATCCCTGTGGGAAGTGCTATGCTCTGTGTCAAAACGACAAAATTCAGCAGCAAGAGTTGAGTTGATTTACACTTATATATTTTGTAAATTCCTATCCTCTGCATTCTCATCCTGAGCACAGAGATGACAGAGCCTGCCCAGGATGAAGGTACTGCTGCTGTAAACATACTCCCACTATGGTAGGAATGCAATGGTAGGTAGCAATGCAAACTGTCTCCTCAATTCCCTTCAACCTATTGTTAGCACCCACCTATAGGTAAAGATGCACACAAAGAATATCCATGCACGGCTGTTCCTCAAGTTGGCACAAGCTATTTGGACTACAAAGCTATGCACAAGCTCCAGTGCAGCTACAAGACATTCCACGCTGGAAGTTTGCCATTGCCTTCCCAGGGATATATCCAAATTCCTGCTTTTTTTTTTCTGCTGGAGAAAACAGCTCTAATTAGAGGCAGAATCAGACAGACATGCCTTGAACAAATGCTTTGCACCACATGGACTTGATAGGCAGTTGAAAGCAGGCTTGGATTGATTCCACTGATCTTAAGACGTAAGACATATATCCCTGTGGTTCCAACACACTACTGCATTTAGGATACGGTCTTCCAATTTGATTCAGCAAGTAGGAACCTCAGACAGTTACCATCACCTGCAGTCTCCTGTAAAAAAGTTAGCTTCCTTCAGGAAAACTAGGACCAGCACCTGACTTTATGTGCACACAATCATCACCGTCTTCTCCTAATAAACAGAGAGCTTGTGTTTCACTATCATCCCTCTTCCTGAAGCAGTTTGAAACCTTCACTCTGATAAATTCAGCCTTTTCTGTTCTCTCCCAAATATATATTTTTTCTTCTAGAAAACTTGAGGGTGGGGGGGAATACCCTGAAGAGGCCCAGTGCTTCCCTACTTGTAATAAAACCCTGTAATGGAATGCCCTGCACTCCAATTAGGAAGAAATGCTAATTTTCTCCAGTTGAGCACCCCCTCTAGATGTATCTAATTTGTTTCACTGCTTTCATCTCTCCTCTCCATCGCATTTTCATTTAAAGGTTATGATCTGTTTGTGCCCTTCATGCCGCACCCTGACAAGACACCCCTATGAGAGGTTGCAGGGGCCACGTCGCCCTTCCTAACCCCCTTCCCAAACAAAAACCAAAGCTTTTTTTCCCTCCACTGCCTCTTTAAGAAATGCAGAAAGATGAAGGGGAGGAGCAGGGAATTGGGAAGACAATAATTAAAAATAAAAACTAAGCCCTCTTGCCAGTTGGTTTGTTGGTTGTTTCCAACAAAAGATTAGAAACCTTTGCACCATGACCAATACCAGTATGACCAGTGCAGACCAGCTGGGAGAAACAGCATTACAGAGCTTTGCTACTTCTGCAGATTTATTTTAGGAACAGCCATCATGCAAGACTTCCCTTTGCAAAAGGTTTTGAGATGTTGAGCTCTTTAGCACCTTGCAGGGCTGGGGCCTACATTCTCTTCCACCTGTCACAGAAAGTCTGGTCAGAAAGGACAGAGAAAGTGGCTTAGCTGAAGAGAAAGTCTCAGTAAAGCTGTTTCCGCTCCTTTCTAAATCGGTTACGCCTTGATCTTGGAGCCTGTGATTTGACAAGTTCCATAATGAGAGCAGAAGCTTGAGCTGGGTCGCATGGGCTTTGGAATAACTCTTCTCAGCATCCACAAATTTGTGCTGCCATGGTTGTGGGCGGGCTGGTAAATCTTCAGGGCAGAACCCATCTGGACAGGATGCCTGCCCGGAAGAGCTTTCGACAAAGGCTGTCTCTGTAGCAGTACGTATGAGACATGCATCAGGGTCATTATGCTGGTGTCACATCACTTCTCACCAAAATTTCAAAGGGTATTTTCAACAAAAGAATATTATTTAAAAAAAAATAAAAAAATACCCAGATACCAAACTACCCATTTCCTCTAACAAGACCCCTTTGCAGCCTGCCCTAGTATTCTCAAACAAAACAGTATCCCTGGAGCTGAACCCAGGGTCTTTCCTACATGCAGACCCTACTCCTAAGCCAAGACATTCATTACTTGCATTCAGCATCTCCCTCCTTTCACTTCCATTCTGTCCTTTAACTTGTCTGTTAGAAAAGAAATCCTTGATCTACACTCTCTAGACCCAAGTGTCACCACACATCCATTGTCAAAACCCTACAAGTTGAAAGTGCCCAAAGAACCTCTTTGAGGGCAACACAGATAAGTGGTCTCCAATTGAAATGGAGGGGGAACTGCTGTGTTTCACTTCTGGTACAGCCTGGAACAACTGCTCTCTCAGAAAAAGGAGGGGAACAGCTGGATAAGTTGCCTAGACTGCGCATTGATCAGCCTGTTCTTGGCCAATACAATGAAGTTGGAAAAGTACTGCAAGAGTGTTTTCTGTTATTATTAGGCACTTTGCTAATACTGCCTAAGCTAGCCAGCTCCCTTCTCAGTTGTTTCCTGCTGCAGCCCCTGAATCCCGTTGGTCAGAGAGCTATTTGCTCCATTACAACCTTTCTCCTCCCCATGTTTGCAATGCCTCCAAAAGCTTCTGCAGAAAGTCCTGATGATCCCTCTTTCCTCCCCCACTCCACAAACATGATTCCCTCATAACTCAACTTTCTGGGACCACAAACAGGGACTGGGTAGCAGGCACACAAAGATTTACTCTTCATAGATAGCACTCTTGCCCTTTCCTCCCCCCCAGGCCCCATCTCTATCTGGTCCATGCGAACAAACCCTGAGTGGGAAAGAACGTTCAGAAGAGGCCTGTGTCTGGGCCAGCTGCCTTTCATCCAGAAGATGCCTCTTCCCGTTGGAAAATACAAGCATTGTGTGAAAACATTTTAATATATTCATGAACATTCCGCAGGAGCGAGTGGGTCCCAGCATCCTCCCCTCCCTGCCTTCCAAATGATTTTCATAGGCAGTGATGCACTGGGAATGCCACCTGTTTTCTCAAATGCCCGCGAGTATGTAAATTGTGGGAATATGCAGGCCAAGCGCTGCGGTTTTATTGTGCTGAAGAAAAGATTTTACTAATTACTTGCCTAAACTCTGCAAGCAGTACGTCTGCTTTTTTACAAAGCGGGAGAGCAGGGAAGGTGGGGGGGGTGGGAAGAGGAGGAGGGGAAGGGAAAAAAAAAAAGAGGGTGGGGGGGGAAGGAAAAAAAAAGAGAGTAAAGGGAAAGACAGAGAAGGAGAGAGAGCACAAGGGATGCATTTCAAAGTTTCTCCAGCATTTGGATGGGGGGAGCTGGGCCCAATGTGAAATCATAGAGGTCAAAGGTGGGTCTCCCTCTCTTGTGAGAAAGTGGTGAATCAGGACGGTTTATCAAACGATAATTTTCTTTTGAAACTGGGAGGCAGTGGCTGGGACAATTCTGCAGATGTGCTTGATGAGTTCGGGACAAAAATTGGCCGCCTCCTCCCACCCTCCCCCCTTTAAGGTCTCCCATCAGGGGTTGCTTCTCCCTCCACTGCTTCCAGGACCCTCCCCTCCCTTCTTCAGTGGTCAGCTGAGACCCCCACCCACTGATCGCCTTTGTATTCCTGGCCTTTGGACACACTGACAGGGCCCTTTATGAGACCCCAATCAAGACCCCCATGTCACAGGTACCTAGTAGAGATACCAGACCCTTTTCAAATGAGGAACAACAAGGAAAATATGCTGGCCCATTGTCCTAGCACGGCACCAAGGGAGATGAAAGGGACAGGCTGCTCCCTCTCCACAGACCGCCTGCCAATCAACCCCAGTTATTAAGGTCACGATGTGGAAATTCTTTTGACCTACACCTAATCAAAGATGCACCAGGGCCTTTTGAGACAACAAGGGGGAAGGTGGGAGGGCAGGCATATCCCCCCCCTCTACTCCCCCC
>NW_009953651.1:3863050-3886447 GCF_000747805.2 Chaetura pelagica | reverse complement strand
CCCCCCCCCTTCACCCCCCCCCCCACAAAAATACAGTAGAACTTCCAAAGAGAATTTAGGAGGAGTCATCCCAGTTAGCACAGCAGCACACTTGCCCCGAGTACCTCTGGGGCAGCTGAGCTGGGCTCCATCCTTGCATCCAGCCTCAGGAGAGCTTAAATTAGAAGCTTTCCTCATTGAAAAGTTACAGACTGAGCAATACTGGAGTAAAAATCATGATTACGGACCCTGTGTCACTAATACTAAGCATCCTCTTTCACATTCTCAATAGCTTTGGTCTGTGCAGGCAGTGGGCTTCACCAAACATGCTCAGCGTCATCCAACACTGGGCCCTGAAGAAGGAAAACTCAGTAGACATGAACCTATGAACCTCCAAAAGCTGAAGCACCTGGAAGAGTGGATGGAAGTCAGCAGTGCAGTACAGATATTCTGAATGCCCCTTGCATTACACAGGATGAAGATACCAAGATGACGTTGATGGTGGTTGTTCTTAGGACTATGCAGAAATCTCACAGAGAGGAGTTAGGACCCACCTGCAGCAACAGAGCAACCAGAAGGGTGGTACAAAACAGTTAAGAGCATGGGCCAGATCAGATAAGCACATCCTACCACACAGCTCCAGAGCACTCGGGATATGGACAAGATCACCTGTCCCTGGGAAGTTATTCTGTGTCACTGCCTAAGGGTCATCACCATACACTCAATAACAGAACAGTTAGAAACACTACTTCAATTTGACAACAGTGACACAAGTAGTGACAAACTAGTCTGTGGTAGTTCATACAAAAAGGCAAAAAAATCCAAACCCAAGAACAGAAACATTTTCTAGCATATATAGGAGGCTTCTCAAGTGCATGATTTTTAATTGGGTCCTCTAGAAGAGTCACATGGTATAAATCATGTCCACCACTGGCACACTTAAGACCAATCTTGAAAAAAAACTTTTGGCCACTCCTTTTTATGCACCACATCTACCAGCATGCAGGGAATGCCCTTCTCAATGCCATTGTCAGCTTACTGCTCTCATCCTGTTGGCATCCTTCTAAGCCTATCTGGATCAAGCTCTTGGTGAAAGGCAAGTAAAGTTGGGGTGGTGGCAGCATGAAGACAGGAACAGTGTGACAGTCACAGCAACCAAACTGGAGGTTTCATTACAGTAAACACTTCACCCATGTTTTGGCTAATTTTCCTCTGCCTTTTATTCACTTTTAGCTCATGAACCAGATTTAGTGCCACTCAGATTTATCCAACTCCCGTCAGAGACCACACAGAAGGCAATGGCCTACCAGTGGTGACCAGCTGGGTAGGAGAGAAACAGAAGATTCCAAAAGAGCTCTGGAACAAAGATTCACGTATTTATACTGATCCTACTATACCACTTCTCCATTGCTTAAACTGTCTCCTTGTTCCTTGGCTCTTACACAATTGTTAAAGCAAGTAGAAGAGTACACTGTACTGCAGTGCTCAGAGCAGACAGGACTTCAGCACTGCAGTACAGAAGACAGAAGTGAGTTTCTTTCTTCAGGGCAATATCCTCCCCTATCGCCCTCCTTTCAAATGCCAATGGCAGGCTGAGGACCAGCTTCCTGCTGCCCTCAGAGTGAATCAACACTGCTTTAGAGGGGCTAGGCTGCTATCTTAGGACACTATAGCTACACTTCCCACCTCAGGGCAAAGCTGCATCCTCAAAGCTTACATCTCTGGCCTCATCTAGGAGGAGTAACAGTGGAAGCTGAACCTGGTTAGAGACATTTGCACCTGGGGCTCTCCAAGAAAGGTCCATCCATCCCTCTCTGTCCCTCCCCACCCCTAAAAGCAGCCCTTTGAAAGGCAGGGGAGGGAACAGACACCACTCTAATTGTAGGAGTGAAACCTGGCATCCTCCTGCTCATCTACCTTTGCACTCTGTTTGTGATTCTCTTTGAAAGTCTGGTAGAGCTTGTCAGGTCACTGCCCTCTGAGAGATCAGAAAAAAAACACAACTATGGCAGTGATTACTATTGTACACTGATTTGCAAGCTGGAAAGAAAGAGAGAGAGAGAACAGCGTCCATGTGTCAGGCTATGAAAGGGCTGTGACTGGAGCCGACTGAAAAACAAACCCTTAATTTAAATGTTAATGAAAGTGCTGAAGAGACATCAGAGGCTTTAGTTTCTCTACAAGAAGCAGAATCACTAGGTCTAGAATTTATGGCCCCCTTCACCTCCCCTCTCCCCTTCTCTGCTCCATCAGCCACAGAAGTTAGGAAAGGAAAAAAACCCCTAATTTTAACATTAACTCCACACTTCCACCCTGGGATGCAATTGCTAAATTATCTGTTGGCAGGACACTGATCAAAGGTGGAAAAACAAAGGCACACTGCACAAGTGAGCAAAGGTAAACAGCAGCCAAGGTCTGGTGAAGTTACCTTCTCCCTCTGCAAATTTAAAAAGCAAAGAGAAAAGGATTGCAAACTGGAAATAGAAACCTCAAACCATAAAGTCTGCCAGCCCCCGCAACTAAGTTTCTTCTGTCACATCGATTAAACAGACATTGCTTCTCCTGCACAAACCAAGCAGCACAAGATGCTTCCTTCAAGCTTTCCGAGGTAGACTTTCCCCTCAAGCAAGGAGAATGATGATAAAAAACTGGGCGTGTGTGTGTGGATTTCAATATGCAACAGTTCCATAGGATTAGAAACAGATGCCTGGGTTCTAACTCACTGCCTCCCAAAACCTGCTCACCTGCCCAAAACCACTAGTGAGCCAATTCATTCACAGAAAATATAATATATAGAGAGTATAAGCCAAAAGTGACAAAACAGGAGCAAGTTATCAGTCATGGCAGCTTTAGATGGCAAAGGAAAGAAACTAAAGAAAGTTAAGTTTTAGTTCCTCAACCTATTGAGATGTTTGCAAATGTGTTTGTTTCTAGAGGAGAGGGAAAATGGACATGTATGTTCATGAGTTCAACCATGTGAAGAAGACCAAAAAGATTCATTATTATACCATTAAAGAAGATAAAACAAAGTCTTCTTCCTCCCAACATCAAGAGAACAGTCAGGGCACATGGATAACACAGGTGTCATTTTAGCTCCAGAGGGGAGAAACCGATACTCATTTCCTGCTCTTCAGCTTGGGGTTGAAAGAGCACCAAGTCAGTTATGAGTATTGCATATATATAGAAACCCACATCCAGAACACTCTCCAAGGTCAGTAAGAGATGGTAGTTCACGCCACCACTAACTCTGCAAGTCCACCCTGGGATCTCACAGTTGAGCAGGTTCTTCCTGCCCCCGCTTAAGAAACAGCTGCAGGTCAGAGTCCCCTCTCAATTATTCAAACCAACCAGGCTCTATAGAGCTCCCAAAGGACAGCAGACCTATTGCTGCCTGCTATTTTGCTGGCAATGCACAAACTAGAATAAAACCCAGTTACTTGTCCCAAGTCCTAGCACATTCAGAGAGGTTAACTGTGCAAAGCTAGGTCAAAACAGAGCACCGTTACAGCCAACAGCTCATCTCAATGTGCAGTAGGGGATATCTGCTGATAAAAGTGGAGCAAGAAACGAGGGTGGGGGGAACATTATCAGACATTTTAACTGCTGCACGTTAGGGCATCAGTTGTACAGTTAAAACCACTGGTTGTTGCTCCGTCTCAAGTGGGTTGTTTTGCACTAATGCAATCTGCAAGATCAGATTGTTTCACAAAAAGTTTCCAGATAACCATTATAAATGAGCCCTCAGAATTAATAATGTGGCTTGTTCTCAAAGGAAGAGGCAGGCCCATTCAGTTAAGGTGCCTGTCAGTAACCTCTCCCTTCCTTCCTTTTCCCAGCAAGTTTGGGGTACATTTTGTAATTTGTCTGAGGCTGTCCATGGAGGCAGAGGTCTTCCCAAATACTTCTCCATAACATTCCATGGGAGAGGCAAATAGATTAACAGAGATTCAAATTAGCACCCTAAAATAGAAAAGTCAGGTCTCAACTACAACAGTGCATAAATAGAAGAGATGGAGCAAGCCTGGCTTTTTAAGTGCAACTGCTCACAGAACTACTCATTTTCCTTTAAAATAAACATTCAAGGCAGAGAACTAGTTTTGGGTGCAAACTTTCCTCCTCTCTGAAGTAAATTTGCACTTCAGCAAGGAAACATTTGCAAGGAGACATGTACTGCAATAGACCAATTATACATTTGGAAAAGGAGAGACCATTTTTGGGCTTACAGACCTGAAGAACAACTCTGCTGCGATCAGGCATATTATGGTTGCCTGATGTTGTTCCACATTGCACCAAAGGTTTCCTAACTCTCTACCTACAGTTGCACATTGAAAACCACTTTTATGCCTCCATCATGTCTTCTCTTAGTTTAAAAACCGACACACTTCAAGTACAATATGTGAAGACTAGGTGTCATGATAAATATTTTAAAACCTAAATAGCAAATGCCAGTGGCCAGACCCAGCAGAAGCCAGTTTAGATTTGAATACTTTTTATAATCCAACGCCAAACCATTTCTGAATCCAAGATTAACAACAAATTCAATATCAAAATCCACTTTTTTCTTTCCCTGCCAGCTTACAAGCTTTACCGTTATGAAAAAAAAAGCAATTAATTTTCCCCTCAATAAAGGAACATTTCAGTAGTACAATGTATATCATAAGCCTTAAGTTTCTGCAGGCATAAATGCCAGGCAATTGGACCTCATTTTCTCCATAAACCTATCCCTCAAATTAAGCAGTGTACAGTGGTCACTTCTCTTCTTTGGCTACTGCCACCTCAGGGAATCACAAAGCATGAAGGTGCCACTACTCCATTAGAAATCTCTGGGTTTGCCTCACTTTGCACATTTAAATTGGTCCACTGCACTCAGGCTTGCTCTGGTCCCTGAGCACACATAAGTCACTGCAGTAAGCACCAGTAAATGAAAGTTTAACATCTGCATGACGCAGAGTTCAAAAGCCAAATGAACTCGGGGCCGGGGGGAAGGGATTACAAGCAGCTAAGAAACATGGCTTAGGCTGCAGAGTCTCTCTGTAAGCACAGCATTTTACCAATACATGTAGAAGGACAGCTTTGGAGACCAATTAAACCAGTTGCCAGAGCTAGCTGAGTCACCCTTATTTTAAGTATCCTATTTTAAGGATACTCTTAAGAGACCTCTCTAGTCACTGATGTGACACACAATGTGGCACCTGCTGTCCCAAGCACACTGACAAGCTCACCTGTGCAGAAGACTTGCTAAAAACTCCGAAGGAACACAATGCGCTTTCCCATCCCCACTACCCTGTAGAGCACTGTTAGGGATCCCCACAGCCATGAAGCTCCACTAACACACACGGATGTGAAGGCACTTCTGTGGCTGAAAAGGTTATAGAAAGGACTAGGCATAACTCTCCCCTGCACAATAAGAGGAGGAGATCCAATACTCTTGATACCCTTTTTACTGCCTTTTACTCTACTTAATCTCCCTTATGGGCATCATTCTGTTTGAGGACCTTCCAATCATCCAGCCCAGCATCACTACATGAAGAGCAAGGAAGCCTTCTCCCTAACTCAGCACATCTGTAGGAGGATCTCTCTAGTGACACAGGGAAAACTGTGGACAACTCAAAACAGAATACTCAAAAAAGATGCCTGAAGCCAGAGGAGCTGCGCTTTAAGAGCACAATTCTCTGAAGTTCAGTTTGGGTGTACAGGCACTGTCCTGCTCTGCTGGACTGCAGCAGACACAGCAGAAAACCCTAGCTGTGGTTGAGAAGTGCATAGGATTCTTTCTAAGGAAGCTTTATACAGAGGGAGGTAACACTGAAAAGTAAGAAGAAAAGTTTCAGTCCTGTCTGTTAACAGCTGAGATTCAGTAAGAATACAACATTGACTACTCTACAGAGTCTTAGTCCTGGCAAACCTCCAGGCCAGGTCAGGAAACTGGACCCTCTCCAAAGCACTTTCAAATGGCTAGAGGAGCCCTCCCTGCTCCTACCCCACCACATACAACTGCTGTGAGCTGTTCTTGAGCTCTGTGTGTCCATCATAGAGAGAGCTGATGGGTTTTCAGCAACGATGGGCCAAAATACATAGGTGATCAGAGCCAGATTCTACAGCAGTTCTATACCAGCAGAACTATCCATTCTTACAGAGAGTCTCTCGGATTACACCAGGGTAAGCAAGAAGGCAGAGCTGGGAGGGCATGTCAAATGTTTAGGAGGAAGTGGAGGTTATAGGCCATGATCAGCCTCACTGATGAGCAAACACATCCAAGCCCTGGCAAGAAGGATGGGGACTACAAGGGAGGAAAAGCTTCACACACAAGTGCATAGGGAATGCAGATGGGTAAAATATAGGTTCTTACAAATAAAACAGAAACCACAGAGCTCCCCAAAGCAGACCCTGCTAGAAACCAGATATTATCTTCTTGATACTCACCCTCATTAGACAGCAAGCAATAAAACCTATTAGTGAAAAATTCATCTCCCCTGCCCCTTGCCCTGACCCTCCCCCACCACATGCCCCCCTGCTCTGATCCTCTCTCTCTTCTAGGATGGCTGCGATTTGTTCTGAGAAGAGACAGGTTTATAGGTTAGCCGACACCTTCTCTCTGTGGAATTTTAATTAACTTCTCCCATCGTCAATATGTTAAGGAGCAGGGTTCCCATTATACGAGGTCAGCAGCGTGTTTCAGGCCCTGCTATATCAGCCGTCAAATTGAAGAATTAATGACGTGTCTAATTGGCTCTAATTCTCCACACCCCCCTCCCCAAAATATGAAGGGTAAGGTGGGGAGTGGCAGGGTGGACTAGCAGGGACTAGTACAGTCCACAGTCTCATAAACAAAATAAGAGTGCACAGTTTAAGCCCGCTTGTTCATGGGGTAGCTGTTCCACCACCTCCCATTTATCACCCTGCAGGGAGGAAAGTGGGGGTGGGGAGACTATGGGTAAATATTGTGACAGAGAGTGTGCACAAGCGTGCACACTAGGGAGAGGAACACTGTCCTGACAAGAGGCCACCTCGATAGGTCATCACTTAGGAGTAGGAAGCAGCATGCCACTGGGCTCTAACCAGCCACAGTGCTAGAGCCAGAGCCTGTCTGCTAGAAAAGGGTCCCTTGCAGCACAGACAGCAAAAGGTTTCTATCTAACATCCTGCAGCAGCATTAATGCACACGACACTTCTTGAAAAACACTGTCTCACTCTAAGCAATAGGAGAAGGGAACAACAAAATCATAGCAGGCCTCAAGGGTCATTTTCCTGATAACACCATTAGCTCCATACCAATAAGTTGGAATGCCTGCAAAACGAGTTTGGAAATTTAATGAGGACAACAGTTGTGGGAAGTATTTTGGAATTTTTGTAAAATTCACTAGTTGCAGAGATCACATGGCCAGCAAGGACAGCTCTTCTTATTCTCTTCCTTGAAAAAAGCTGAGGAATAATCTCCTTTGCAGGCAGAAGACCAGCTAACCAGTGAACCAACAGCAACAGATGGATTTTGATCACTGTAAGATTTTAACAGCAAGAGTACAAATTTCTCAGATTTTCACTTCCTCAAGAACAGGAGCACTTGGAACTATACTCTGGAACAAACTGGTGTAGCTATTGCCCTTACCTCCCATGCTGAAGTTGCAGCATTATGCCCACACCAGAAGTACAAAGCTACAGACAATAGAGGCTGGAAAACCTCATTCCTCAACTCCACCTCCACCTTTCTTAGTCCAGCTTGCTCCAAGAAAACTGAGCTCTAACCACTGCACACAGCTGCCAAAGAAGGGAGCTTTTTGTTTGGCATTTCTTCTGCCACAGAATGAGAATACAAGTTGGCATCTTTTCAGTATACAAAACCTCAAGAGAATCTGGCTCATTGCTTCTAATTAGCAAGCCAGAGTTCACCCTGCAAGAAAGAATGAGCAGGTCTCATCTGAGACTGTAACAGGAACACAGGGCCATATTCACAGTCTCTTTATGAGCATATCACTCCACTGTTACAGAGAACAAAAACCACAAGCTCTTCCCTGAGCTCCCACTGCAGACACAAGCACCTGATCGTCCTCCACCCAAATCAAGTCCCTGAAGTGTCACATTGGTGCCTTGGAGATTTGTGGATACACAGTCTATCCAAGTCCTTTACTTCTCTCTGTTGGAAATTTGGAATAAAGAGTTTGCAGTTACCTTAATAATGGGCTGATAGCAATGGACCACACTCGATCCTCTGTCTGCACTGTATGTAGACACTGCCCGACTCTGCCCGCAGACAGTGACCAAACCTGAAGAGAGAGATGCATGTTATGCCACATCACCCAGAAGGTGCAGAAGGTAAGACGCATGTTGCCAACACTGTGCCAAAAGAGTTGCCAAAACTGCTATGCTCACCTTTCCCAAGATCCTCTCCCTGAATTCCTATTACTTGTTCTGAAAGAGCAGAGCCTTCAAAGGCTGGCAGAAACAAGTACTTAAAGTTACACAAAGGTTCAACTTATGAGTATGACCTTCCACCCCACTGGTAACAGAGAGAGCACCCCCATCATCACCACGCTCTCTAGGGTAACACTCACCACAGAGGCTTCTCATCTTCTGCAGTTAAATAAACAAGAAGTGGGATTTTTTCAAATCTCTGCTGTTCACTTGAACAGCATGGGAAGACTTTTACCATCCCTGAAAAATTTCCATTCACATTATCTACAAAATCAATTGCTCGCTATCCAGTAAAATAATTTTTTATAAACCCACCCCTTTTCAACCAAGCTTCTTAAATGTACCTCAGACTATTTTCAAATAGCCCCCCCCGCTCATTGACAAAGTGAGATGATCTCTCGCCTCCCCCACCAGCGCATATATACACATCCCCTTCCACCAGTTCACCAGACCCCCTCCTTTGTTTCTGGGTCCTAATAAAGCCCCCCAGATTATTGTTGAGGCCTCTGCTTGTGGCCCTCATTTTCTCAACCTTGCCTTCATTCTTGGCCCAAGGTTCTGTGTAACTGACCCCCAATGTTTCACTTCAAGACTTCAAAGCTGGGAATGCCCTATTTGTTTGTTTGTTGATAATGCCAAGGATTGCAGGCTATTCTTGTCAGTGGGGAATTTAGCACCTAGTGTCAGCAAAAGCAGCAGAAAAGCTTAACTCTTTTAAGGCATCCCTATCTCCTACAGGTTAAAAATATTGCTCAGAGCACACTATCTGGTGCCTATCACATAGGAATGTACATTAGCAGCTCTTCAGGGCTTAGTCCTAATCAACACTCAGCTGAGTCCTCAATAGCTTAGACACTTAGAGCCCCTTTAAAAGGCTGGAAGGGATTCCCTTCCACCCTCCAAGAGTCTCATTCATGCAAACAAGACAGCCTACAGAAGAGATGATAAAAAATAAAAGGTGAACATCCCTAGAGCCTGTGCTGCAGGGAGCACTGGGTGGGCAAGATCTCACGCTAGCTCCAAGAAAAACAGCCTTAAATTCCCTTCTGGTCTTCAGGAATTTATCCTTAAGGTCGGGGAGGTCTGTCCTCTAGCTGCCAGGGAAGCAGCAAGAAGGCATTCTCTCAGCAAAGAGGCTCCACGAAGCAGGGAGAAGTAGCCCTGCCTAAGTGTGAGACAAAGCAGCATCAAGGCCTTGCTCCCAGGAGGCCCAAAAGCCTTCCCAGCAGTGCTCTTTGCATCTGAGCACTGCTTTACTTGGGAGTGATTTTACCCAGGAGTACAGAGACACCAATGACTACAGACACAGTCATACTGCTCAGCAGCCTGCCAATTACCCATTATCACATAGCTCCTAAAAAAATATTGAAAGAGACATCTAAGTCCATCTTTGTCCCAGCTTCCCTTCTTACAAAACAGGAATAGCAATTTTTCCTCTTACCTCCATTAATGCTCTACAATACGTAACAGGGAGCAAGAGTATCCCTGAGCAATAGCCAAAGCTCTCAACGTAAAGCAACCACTTCCAACAATGAAACTAGTGGTTGCGAAGATGCTACTGGTACTGCGTCTTGCTAGCAGGACATGGGTGAAACACCTATCTGGAGTTTCCTAAACTACTAAACTAGAGCTGGTTACAGCTCAGGAGAACAGCTTTCTAGGTCTGTGTAGGAACACAGCACTGCCAACCAGACCCAGAAATACAAAACAAAACAAAACATAACGAATCAACAAGGTCCTGCCTCAAAAAGAAACAGCCAAAAAATTATGTTAAAGGATTCAGTGATGCCAGCAGGAAAAGAAAAATGGGTGCCAGCAGTATTTATAGTCTAACTTCACTACTGGTTTGCAAACCAAGAACCATTAAAAAAAAAATTAAAAAAAAATCCCTCACCATAACCCACAAACCACAAATAAATAAAACACAAGCCCACAGATTGGGAAGACACCATGCTACCCTTTCAAGAGACTGAATATATAACAGAGCGCATGTGAAGCGGCACTGCATTCCAAAGCAAGGATGTGCTTAAAATACATATGGCAAATTTCAGACTAACTGGCATGGATCTCCACTACAGTGTTGGATGTACAGTGAAAGAATCAAAACATCAGCTGCTGCCTTCTGTATTTCCTAGTTTAAAACAGCAGTTTATGTCAAAGTACTGCCAAGTCTCTTTCTCAAAAGCTTGGCACAGCAAGCATCTTTTCAGAGACACGAGCCTACACCAAGATACCCAGCTCTTCTCCTGCCGACACAAAGACAGGGCTCACGACAGTTCTGCTGACACTTAAACATTCATGGCACAAGACCTCTGAGGTCACCTCTGCAGCAGCATCTGCAGCTGGAACATCACTGCTCACCTTTGCTGTTCTGTCCCGGGAGCCACTGACAATGAGGCCACCTTGGAAGTCCACACAGTTCACCTCCTGTTCGTGCGCAGAGAACTTGACACTGTAAGAGCCACGGATCTTGTGAAGGACAATATTTCCATCTCTGAAAAACAAATCCCGAGGCAGGGAGTTTGTATCAGCTGCTTCTCCCTTGGACATGCACCTTCCATTAGTGCTTAGGAGTGCCACAAAAAGACCAGGACTGACCTCTCATGGGAGCTGAAATTTATCCAGCATTATTAACCCTCCACTCATTGCACACATCACCTGCTCTCTTGCAATCCCACATCTGGCCAAAGTCTGATCTGCCACACATGAAATTTTTCCTGGGTATCTTTCCACCCTCCACTTCGTTTTAAGCTGCAGAAACCAGTATAGCAGCCACTCCTACTCCTACCACTATAAGCTTGCCAGAATCCTGACTGGGTGCAAAATGGCTGGAGTAAGGAAACAAGAGGTCATTCTCACCTGTGTCCAAGTCTCAGCTTTTCATTCATTTCAGAGCAGCTGTGCATGTGTTGTGCTTTGAATTGACTATAAAAACACTTAAGACTTTTTTCAACCAATACAGGTTCAACCAATACAGGAATTTTGAAGGAATACCCTCATTTTCACCAGAATTTTGAGCTACAGTTCACAGGAAAGAGTCTTACGAAATCCAGGGCAGACAGCCATGCTTGCATCTCCCAATTTTGTGCTTGAGTGCTGCATATATTATTAGCTAAAACTTTATAAATAACAGTTCTGTCATTTGCTGTAACTGAAAAAGGCCAGTCAAATGCAAAATTAATTGGAGAAGGGGGTGTGTGAAGGAATTCTTGGCAGTTTCCTCCCTCTCCAAAATTATATCAGGAGGTCTAATAAGCACACACTTGTCTCTAGAAAGACTGTGGTCCCACTTAATCAGCAGTTCTGAATATTAGAACACAGTCTAGCTACCCTGACTCTAACAGAGAATGAAACAAAAATTGCACATCAGGATTGTCTGATCAGTCAATCCTGTGGACATCTACACAAATTCAAAAGAGAAAAGGACACTTTATAAGGTCAACAGCATGCAACTCAGCTGCTCCACTGCTATACTAGGAGCTTTGTCTTATGAGAGGAAGCAGCAGCAGTTGAACACAGCCAAGCATGAGGACTCTGTGTAGCAAGATTGACCCCTCTGCTCTGGGCTGGAGTTACACACAATCTTGCCAACCTCACTGCCACGCTCTTCGGGCTCCTTCATTTGCCCAACTTACCCCCCTCCACTGACGATGTGGGAGTTTACAAGAACAAAGCGACATACATCCTCCTGGTGGCCAGAGAAGATAGCTTGAGGGTGACGCTGCAAACCTGCACCGTCTGGACAGAGCCGGTAGGCATGGATGTTCTCTGCTTGAGACAGGTAGAGATACTCGCCATCCAGCTCCATCCAGGGCATCAAACTGCAAACAGACAGCAGGTTGGGATGCGCAGGAGTGGGAAAACAAAACAAAACACGTCACAGACCAAAAAGAAGAAGAAAAAAAAGTTTGCATATGCCCACTCAAGGTAACTGTGAAGTTCAAGCTGCTGGTAACATGCAAAAGCAGAGTTTAAAATAGTAGCACAGCTAAGAATTGAAGCTTCTCCAGCAACATATGAAGCAGATCATATTGCTGGCATTTTTCTAACCAAGAGATGACGAAAAGGAAGCATGGAATCTCTGAAAGATAGCCAACAGTCTAGTGAGTTTAGACAGCAAATACTTAAGGCTTCCTGACTCCTCTTCACAAGCACTATACTTGTAAAGAAACTAGACTATTTGCAAGCTATGTCGAGCATTTCTAAAAGAGCCTTCAAAATGAGGCTCTTGGTGTAAACAGTCTTGATCCTGCACATTATCTGCTGATGCCCCCTAGCAGAGACAACAAAGCTGCCACTGTTTCACATGCATCTGGGCATGGAAGCAGGTCACATCAAGTAACACTGGTCTCCCTACAGACAGGAAGTCCTGCACCTCCTGCATTCTCTGTATGCTGATACATATAGCAACAGGGTAAGCCTGAGGCTATCCAAGAACTTTTTGTGCATCATGTAGAGGAGTTATTTTTCTACATTCACATCTCTTCCACTGCTGAGCCAAAAGCAACTGCAGAGCAACCTCTTGATTTCTGTTGCCCATCTTTCAAAAGAGTGCATACATCCTTTCTGCCTCTTGCTATCTGTGGGACAGTGGCAGATTTCTACAGACAGCATCCAGGTCAAGCTAAAGAAGCTTTTCCAAATTATTTTGAAGATTGAAATTACAAGTAGAAAATATTGCTTCACTTCCTGGGAGACCAAGAAGAGAAAATGACAGTCAAAGAATGCCTGAATCAAGTCTGTCATCACAAGATTTTTATTAGTTCTGGAAACAAAACCAAAACACGGAAAACAGAACAGGCTACAGTGCACAGCTACGCAGTGAGCTCTTTGCTCAAGGTCTTGCTCTTGTGTAGCCACCAGAGAGCAAATAGGCCTTCTGGATACGGCACGGCCAGATACAAAGAGAAAAGGGGCTTATGTCCTATAGGGCATGGATGTATGAAACGGCCTCCACTCTGCAGTCATTACTGAGTTTACCAATACTCACGCAAACATTGAGCAAAACCAGAGCCTTTTCACAGAGCAGCCTTTCAGTTTTCAAACTATTCAGGAACAAACTGTCTTGAAAGCAAGGGATCTTTTTGTAAAAACCTGTCTCCCTCTTTTTTGCAGTTCATCCATCTGCAGAGGCCGTGATTTTTTGTGTCAGAGCCATTGCTCACAGCTGCACATCATAACATCACTATCAGAAACTAAAGCAAGAAGACACAATTGCTTATTAGATAGAAGGTTCCTGCTTGCCTGCATTCATCTCCAAGAACAGGCTTTTAGTCATATGGACAAAGCACTTGAGCATAGGTTATAAGATTCATCTGGGATTTGATCAGATGCATGGAAAAAATAAGTGGCATTTTTGGAGCAGCAGCTTTGGTTTTAGGTGGGCTTTGATTTCCCCTTCCTTCCTCCACTCCTACGCAGTCCTCTAAAAGCAAGTGAATATCCAGCTTACCTAGATTACAGCCAGCTTCTGTGGCTCTCCTCCTGCTGCTCTTTAGCTTTTTACCTTTATCTATGACTTTTTCATAAGGAGAAGTAACAAATTTGAAGCAGGATAGATGAAAATTAAAGGATGCAATTTGGATGGTGGCCTCATTAAATCAGTCCTTACCTTTTCACTTGGGAAGCTGGTTTAGTAATGATCTCTAACATCCAGAGAGCCTGTCTTCACAGATGGTTGCAAGCACTTCAAAGGCAGGTATACAACCTGCACCAAAATCCACTCTGCTCATTACAGCTGTTCCCAGGACTTTAGACAAGCAGTGGCACATTATCCACCACTTCAATTTAAGCACCACAAATAGGTATGAAAGCCCAGTAGCAGATCCCTGTTCTTCAGCAGCTAACAAACCACAGTCTCTCTCATTTTTCCTTGTCTGAAGGCTGAAAATTTAGATGTGCTGTTCAGACAAGAAACCTATCTTTTGTTTTGCTTTGAAAGCTGAGTACACCTTTGGAGCAAGAATTTAACAACAATCTCCTCCCATTAATGTTAAATATACATATGCTTTTAAGTAAAGGAGATAAGCATAAGGTAGAACAATGAAGAAGCGTAAGAATTAGCCTTTTAGATTTGTACATCCAAATTAGGGGCCAGGATAAAACATGGGAGACAAACCAAGCATTTTGAGGGGGACACAAGTCCATGTCTGGATCAAGGTGTGGTCAATGCGAGAGTAGGACAGAAAATTGCTCATGGTATACACCAACATATAGGAACATAATAGTTTGAATGCTGTAGCGAATATTGCTAAATCAGACTAGAACCGCCCAGGTCAGATGATGACAAATTCAAGCTCTTACTAAGAAAGGAACTCTTGAGACTCAGAGTGAATCCCTACGACAGCAACTCCAGTTACCCCACATCCAGCTAGCCAGCAACACCCAAAACAGGACAGCGAAATCACTTGTAAGACTCCGTGGATCACAAGGAGCAGGAAACATCTCATTTCAGGGTACAGATGCAAAACCAAGGCCCCACAGCAGATGACACAGAACAAAGCAGAAGAGAAAGGAGCCACTTGCTTGCATTTCCATTTCAGGACCGCCTCCCTGCGGCATCGTCCGTGCCTCCAGTTCTGAGATACTTTCACCCTTTCCTTCACTGGAATGCCAGCCGCTCTGCAGATAGAGGAAAAGAGACGAGATTAGCAATCAGGACTGATGCCACATGGACGACAAACACACTCAAGCTGGTCACAGGTATGCTCTCACTCTGGTTCCACAAATGATGACCTGGTAAACACTGATGGTGTATGATCCAGACTAGAGCAAGCACGCTCATGAGAATTGACAAGAAAGGAACACTGAGCTCGTGTCTACATGAACATACTCCATTCAAGCAGCTTTTCAATATCTGTTTTGCTTTCATGATCCAAGGTTGATTAAAGAAGGGAGAGAAAGGCTGCTTTAGCTCCCATCTTTCTCATATCAAACTTGATTATTCAATACCCTTGGTGGACCTGCTTAAGTAGAAAAGATCAGAAAAGTATAAGCAAGCAGAAACTCTTTAAGTCATCCTTTGTAACTGGGGACAGTGAACCATTTACTAGACTACAAGAGTTTTTCCTCTTTCCATGCATTTCTCAGCAATGTTCCCAGATGCACAGGATGAAGGAAAGATCCTTGAGATGGGGACTGGTACCCAATTAGGACCGGTTCCCTCCTCCCATCCTTACTGTGCCCCCAGTCCACATCCCAAAAGTGGGATTTTTAGGTCCTCTGCCATTTTTAAAACAGAGACTAGCTCCCTGTAAATAAGTATCTCCTGGAATTGGTAATGGGTGTTGGAATCTCTAACCTGACCCTGAGGCCTGGCCAGATTCTCATTTTCCCAGCCTTCCTTCCATAGCCTCAGGCTCCTTTTTTTCTGCTCACCCATCCCTCCCCTTTCTATGTTTTCCGGCACTTAGTCACCATTATAATTTGACTGCATTCCTGGGCATGTGACCCATTTTAAACAAAAACAGAAATCACACACAGAAAATATTTTCATCCCCTAGAAAACTTTGCAACTCTTACGTTTATGAGCAGTAGAGGCATACAAAATAAAACTGAATTTAGGAAGCTATGAGCTCTTTATTTCTCCTAGGCCTTTAAAAAAACACCAACCAAATAAACAGGGAAACTATAGAGTTAGCCTAGGTTGCAAGAAGATGAATTCCAGTTTTAAAGCAAGCACTGTCTGGCCCTACGAGCTCACAGACTGTGACTGAGATGAACGCACAGCACTGAAAAGTCAGGTTAGGTCCAGTAGCCTCCTCATTGCTTATTACTCTCACAGACAGAGTTCAGGCCCTCCGCCTACATCCAGTTCCATTCATTACTTCAAAACACTCTCCTCCCCACACTCAATCCTCAGTTAAGTTCTCCCCATATACAGATTTTAAGTCACCGAGTTGCATAGTGATGGAAAATGCACTCAGGCCACAACCCCCTCCCCACACATACTGGTCCAACCAGACATTCTGAGCTCAACACACAAACCCTACTAAGACTAGATGTAATTTCCAAGGCTCCAAAAAAGGTGAATCCAAGGTCAAAAAAGAAGCCTCCTCCTTATACTGCTCGTCACTTTTCTAGTTGAGGGGCAGGCCTTGATCCTCCTGGTGCCAAAAGAGGAATTTCAATGGAGAGTCATTCATTGGCTTGGCCCACAGTACCAGTTCACAGTTACTCCTGTAACACGCACCTTTTACTTTTAATAGAGATATTACTCATCCAGACTGCCTCCTCCATGTAGCAACTGTGGATCCATCTAATGTAAACATGTCTCAGAAGCTTTCAACTGTTATTTCCTGGACATTTTATTTATTCAAAATAGAGGCAAGAAAGGAGACAACATTTGGAGGCCTTGAGAAAGGTGATATAGGAATTGGACTCACATATACCTCCTCTTTGCAAATACCATGGAAGCAGAGACTCAGCTGCAATGATTTTCAAGTGTTGGTCTGACACATTTGATCCCCTATACCAGAAGAGAAGTTAAATCAAGCCCAGTGCTGAGATATCATTTGATTTGCTTCTTCAACAGCACCATCCAGAACAACTCTCAGAATACATCAGAAAAGGTGATAAGCAATGCACAAGAGTAGTTCTCAAATTTCAGAAGTTGAAAAGGGCATCACTGTATAAACTTAATAATTTGATAAAAAGATCCTTTTCTCCCCCACAAAGACCATTTAGCTTCCATACAAACAAATCTTTAATAATTGTTTCACATTGACCTAAGACAATCAGCAGACACTACACATCCACACTGAGTGGCTGACTTAACCAAGTACCTCCTATTTCAGTAACTGGATTGAACATCCAAAGATTCAGGAGACCAACCCACTTATAAAGACAAATACTATGTAAGATGCTGTGGAGGGACCACTTTCCAACAGCCAATTAATACCTTATCCTTTCTTCATATGCAATCCAGCAAAATGCTAAGCCACATGCTCAACATTCAGTACACACTTAAGTGCTCTCTGAAATCAAGATCTTGGTGTTCACATTCTCAGAGAAGCCACCCAACAGTGAACTTTAAGACTGCTGAAGGCTGACTCGCTGAGAAAGGATTACTACTCAGTCCAGCATCAGAATGCAACTGAAGTACAACAAGTATGGCCAAATATCCTAGAAGGATGACAGAAAACACAGGATGAAGGAGCAAGTGAACACTGGACATGAAAACTTGGTGAAATTCAAGCAAAATGTTCTTAAAGATCAGAGTCCATCATTCTCTCCCTCTGCTAGGGCATCACAACTATCCAGAACATGCAAGGGTAGCTTTATTATTAGCTAATTAAACCAAAAAGCACCCTACTATGATCCCAAACCACGTGGTGCATGCAATACATAACCTGAGCTAATGAATGTTTCCAGTTGCATGCACTCCTGATGGAAGACAAAGACTTTGCTACTCTAAGAGAGAGAAGCTGAACATATCTTACAGCCTGAGAGTTCCAGTATAAAAGCAATTCCAGGCAACCCATTATGAAGGATTTTTCATTTCCCCCTTCCTACCCCACCCTACCCTACCCAAAAAAAATTTATGTATTTTGCTCAAATTATGGATTTCCTCTCTTTCTTGGCAGAGTTACCAAAAGAAATACAATATTCCTTCTGGAGCCCAGTTCCCAGCTGCTGAAGTGAGAGACTGGGACTATCCCCCAACAGCACCACTGACCCAAGTGACCTCAGCCACCATGGCAGTTGCTGGCCTGGGCCCCAAAGGAAAGCAACAAAAGAAAAAAAAAAAAATTCAGCTTGAGACTAAGCACAAGTCCTCCTCAAACTTCACCTCCAGCAGGTTTTGCCTTCAGTGATCTCCCTCCCAGCCAAACTCCTTTACCACCAGAAATGGAATTTCTGCAACAGCAAGAGCTTCTGTGCTTCAGTGCATCCCAGGGAGATTCCTACTGGCCATCTAAAATTTCAGCATGTGCCAAAACAACCGTGCCTGCAACAACATATACTGTGTTACAGAAGATAACATCAACATGTCATACTGTATATTTTCCCAGCTGCATGGGGCATCCTAACTCACTAGTCCTTCACATTTTGCTACATATAAAGTGCAGAAGAGTTCATCTGGAAATGCAAGTCTCCAGAGACCCGCTGAGACCCAATCTCTTCTGTGGACAAAATCTGCTATCTGCATAAAAGCTGTCACCAGGCTGCCTCAGGCTTGACTGAAAGGGTCATACAGAAGAACAAATAGGTCACAGTGGCTAAACCCCACTTTCAACCTTGGCCCTGTGGCAGGAATGGCTAACACAGGGACCAACTGCACTTATTTGTCTAATGGGGACACACCTGTTGAGTGGCAAGGTCTCAGTGCAGTTGCAAATCACAGGCCACCAACAGACAGCCAAGGGGGAAGAGCTATTTATGTCAAGAGCTTCTGTTGCTGTCCTCAACAAATTGGCCTGCTTTCAAAATGTCTCTTGCAGGGCAAAAATTCCACCTGAATTCCTTCAACACATGATACTTATTTAGCTTACTGCCAGGTTACTGTCTTCTGTCCTACCCCCCTTCCTAATTGACACAGGTTCAAATAACTCTGAGATGGAAGTGACCTCTAGTAGACTGTTCTCTCACTGTTTCTTGCCTCCTTTGGTGTGTCTACACTGTCCATTAGACATTATCAGGCTGTGCAGGTTTACTGCTCCACCTAATAACTCTCATGAACAATTCACCTGCATGAAGAAGCCAGAGACTCCAATAAGAACCAGAGTTGCAGACAAATTTCTGTACACATAGCAAAGACACAAATTTGCACACACTTTTCAAAAAAACACCACCACCAAGACTCAGCCAGACCACCCTGCCATAAAATGCCCCTCCCAAGTGATTGCCATGGGAACATGGCTAGAAACTCCATGCAGGGTTTGGCTTCTCTCAGGGACTAGGCAGGCTTTTTGGAGATGACATCTGGGCTGCCTCAAAAAATGCATAGTCCTGGGAAGATCTGAGAAAACTTGCAGCTGCTCAAGAGCTGTGATGTGTATTGTGATCTGAAAGAGTAGACTGCCAGGGTAGTACTTAGAGTGAAATAACCCATGGCTGTTTCCCTAATGCAGGTTACAGGGATAAAACAACAAGCCCAGCACACTTATTTTTAATCCCTGAACTAGGTAAAACCCTTCTTCCCCTTGGAACTCAAGATTTTAAGGGGAGGGTAGGCAGCCTTCAAAGAACTCTTACAAACAATTCACATTCCCAGAACACAAAACAGTTTCAATATTGTGGAGCTGTCATGGCAGATCTGTCCTGCCCACAAGGAACAGTTTAAGACAAAGCAAGAACAAATCTAACAGGAGTTCCTAAAACCCGCTAACTTTTCCAGCACAAAGCTATAGCTGAGTGCCTTCTTCCAGGCTTCTACCATTATTGCAATATCCTCCCCAGAGTATTCCCCGCTGCATCATATGCATCAATTCACTGCCTACTTAATTTCAGACTTAAAGTAATGAAACTTTGGTAAAACAAGTTTAAAAAAATGAAGGAAACTGAAGCAGCTTTATAGTCATTCACACTCCCTCCCGCTCCAGTACTGAAGGCAGAGGTCTCCTATGATTGCTGCAGTTTGCATTTGGATTTGACTTCCATCGATTGGCCATTTCCTGCTCCTGCAGGTGTATACAGTTCTCCAAGATCTGGAGAAAACACAGCTTTTATTAACTCATAGAAATGCTTACACAGCGCTCAAATATTCAAAGATAACTTATTCCATTAATGAATCCATTTCTCTGAATCAGAGCATACACCGTGATCCTAGTGGGGAAGGCAGAACAGGAGAGAGGGAGAAACAAAACTTGCAGTGGAACATTTATGTATTTTTGACAACACCTATTAATATATTACAAAGAGCACGCTGGCAAGCTACTTATGTTGCAACTTTTAACTTGTCCTCTACAATTCCTTTGTTACAAAAAAGGAAATAAGTTTAGCCCAGCTGCAGCTTTATTCTTTTCTTCCATGCTTTAAATAAAGAGCCACCTTGCAATGAGCTCTTCACCTCTCCGATTTCTCCAGCCTAAGGTGGTCCAGCAGGCAGGCACTGGATGAAGACTAAAAGCATCCTCTACTATTTCTGGCTCTGACACTGACCTGCTGTACAGAGGGCAGCTTGGTTGAAATCTTTCTGCCTCCTCTTCCCTCCCAGCCCTTGTTTACCCTGGCTATTTAGGCAGCAAGCTCATCAGGGCAGAGACTGCTCTTGCTGGGCCTGTAAAACAGCTGGCAAAACAGACACAAGCTACCAGACAACTGTAATATCACCGCATGCACCAAAAACCCCAAAGATTTTGTGCTACCGCTTAGCTACAGTTTAGCTGCAGAAAGCATTCTCAAGCCTTAGCTTTTCTGTGATATGCTGCCACATGTTTTTGGAACAAAAATGCTTCATTCACCATACATCACGAAGACAGGGCTCAATTCTTGCTTCCATTGCTCCTATGACTGAGTGAAGCAAAAATCTTTAGTGCTACGACTATCTTTTTACCATCCCCATGAGAAGGTCTTGCTGCAGTACAGCTCTACACAGAAACTAAACATGACTGTAGAGAAAAAGTAGCAGCCTGACATAAGATCTGTAGAACAGGTGCCAAGAAGCACATCCATCTAAAACTGCTCTTTACGTCCTTAACACTGATATGATTTTCTATTAAGCATTTCCTTACTGCTCAAAGACTGACTCAAAGAAGAAACAGCAAATTTTTCACACTAAGAACATGCATTAGGAGCCCTTCCAAGTCAGGCCCTCTGTCCCTAGTATACAGTTATTCACACTGATGTGGACCTAGTGATTTCTTTCTTCCCCTCCCTAAGGAATGAAGTGTACAGAAACATTGCCCAAAGCAAACTTTCTTCTTCTGCAAGCACATGATTGAATCAATACCTTACATACTTTGCTTCACCTAAACCCACAGCTCCCAGTTAGCCAAATTCACCAGAAAGGGCAAATGTGAGATTGTCAACGTTGTGAATACGCCTTTCAGCCCGATGGAGAGTGTCTGGGATTAAGTCCATACCTTCCTTTGACAACATCAGCAAACCAATTTAACATTTTTTAAGCTTAAATATGTGTCTTGAGATAACCATAGCTGGCAATTTTTAAAGGTGAGAAGTACTACTCAGAGTAGCACATATTAAAAATTTCATTAAATTGTTTCAGGTACACTACAATTTCTCTTTTCTATGTAGCTAGGGTTTGCAACCAGTTTCTCACAAATTTTCTCCCTTCCCTATTTCGGCATGAATAAGTTCTATAAGCAAGCTGACTGCACAAACAGTTGTTTCACACACAAGCTAAAGTCTGTTCCCTCTGATCTTTTTGGTACGACTATCTGAAGATATACCTAACTGAAACAACATTTGAAAGAAATGGTGTCATTTTCAAGTTAATCATTCTTTTAAAAAATGGGAAAGTGGGGGTGAGGGGATAAGTTTCACAGCTATCTTACACTCTGGGCTCAAATTTATCTCTATTTACAAAGCATTAACAGATGGCTTATCAAAAGCCATTTAACAGCAGAAATGATGAAACTATTCTAAGATGTTTTTTTGTTTTAAACAGTAAATACTCCCTAGACTAGTTTTTAACTTATGCCAGTCTCCCAAGGACCATCAGTTTAAGATCTAATGCTAGAATCACACATGTTATTTCATTAAGTACATTTACTATAAATGGTTACAGCCTTTGTTTTATCAATTGTGGAGAGTATAGTACCAAAACCTCTTAAAAGCAAAAAACAGTGTTCACTGTGTGCAGTGTTATCCACAATGTGCAACAGAAGCTCCAACTCTTGAATGAGTCAAAGCCAAGCTTGACAAACTCAAGATTTACTCTGTATCACTAAGAAAGCACAGTAATCAAGAAGGTCTAGCTATCCATCATCTTCATCAACATTCTTTTTACACAGTGATATTTTAGCTTAAATACCTAAACAGCTCAAATTCAACCTTGAATGAGCAACCTGCCAGGTTTCTACTTAGGATTACTCTCAGAAAGAAACATGCTGTGTCCAAAAGCTTACCCCAACCCATGCCCAACTTGTATTGGTCAGTCAAATAAAAATACAACCTCTCTCTACAAATCTTACTCCTTCAGTTGCAAGAGCAGCAATCTTGGAGACTGCTCTTGATCTTTGAGACATCCTTGAGGAGCAAGTGGTATGGAAGAGACATAGCTATTTAAAACCCTCAAGCTGCCACAGAGACTATTAGTCTTCTTCAGCTAAGTAGAAACTTTACAGCTGTACCACAACTCAACACACACACTGGAGATGTACAGATACCCAGATCCAAAAGTACTGTGATATGCTCTTGCCTTTTATCTGTTGCCAGAACCACCTGCCCTACTGAAGCAAAACTCCTGCAACTGCCCCCAGATGCTGGATCTCCACACAAGGAAATCAAGTGCTTGGCTTTCAGGTATTCTCCATGAGATCTGGCATCCTATTTCAGAGAATTGAAGATTGTCTGAGGTTTCCATGAAGTTAAAAGTAATTGAGGGATTCATCCTCCAGATATATCTCAAGGTTCCTGCATAGCCAGCTTGTAATGTCACTTGGTGTGTTACCCATGATTGAACTCCCTAGGATGAGGGCAGTGCTGACCAACGCTAAAAGCAGCACTCAGTACTAAAGTTGTTTAAAGAAAACTTGAAAATAGGACTCAGCACAAAAGCACATCCTAGAATTACTAAATTACTAAGCTCCCAGCATTAAAATCCCTGGGAGCTTATGATATTCATGCAGCCAACCTTTCACTTAGACCCTCTGACCTAGCAAACCTCTTCTGTAGCTGTTTATAGACCTGCATTCCTCTGCAGGGGGAAGTGGTGGTCCTTACATATGCTGCACCTGCTCTGCTGTACACCTGATCCCTCCTGCAACTGAAGGAGCATAGTGTCACCTTATTCTTAATAAAAAATACATAACTTCATTTCCTCAGGAGACAAAATCATATATCACAGTAGACAGAGTCCAATGCACAGCCATTCTGTAGTGCTTA
>NW_009953651.1:3861604-3862694 GCF_000747805.2 Chaetura pelagica | reverse complement strand
CTTCCAAGAGGACTGCGTTTAACTTTCAAGTTGTGAAGACTGAATGGGTTGAAGTGCTGGCCTGAGAATCCAATACAAGGAGTTTCAGCACTACTGAACTTCTGCTCCTGCCAGGAGGAGTCAAAATTGCTTCTCTGGACTCTGTGGTATTGACGAGATAGCAATATGAGACAGCAAAAAAAGGCCATAAAAACGGAATTATTTTGATTCATGTCAACACAGTCTTTAGGGAAACAACAGTGAATCACTGGATGACAAACAGGATCCTGGGTTGGATTCATAGACCCTAAGAACATAAACTTCCTCTGGGAATCCTTACAGCAGCAAGGAAGGCCCACGTTGTGTGGCAGCCTCTGGGTGGTGCTTTGTATGCTAGCGAATTTGAGAAAGGAAAGGCAATTTTTGGGTCCTTACCAACCACTGCCAAAGCCCAAGCCCCAAAAGCGCTTCATCTGGATAGATGCCAGCATCACACACAATAAAGCCAAGAGGGCTTGCACCTTTTCCTAGACTGTTATGTGCTGTTGAAATAGGGGGGGGAGGGAAAGAAAAGCAACCCTTATCCACAAAACTTTTAAAACCCAGAAGACACAAAGAGTCCTAGAGCCACTTCCTCTGCAACAGCTATCACCAGCTATACCAGCAGCAGGCTGTCCTGTAAACAGAAGAATTTAAGAAATGTGTATTCGTAGGGTCCCCCATCACAAAGGCTCTTTCACCCAATGATGCACCCAAGGCAGCAGCCCAGGCCTCACTCCCTTGTGGTTTCCTCTCTCATACTTCAAGACCATGACAGAAACCGGTGATCAGAAGTGAGGAGGGAAGGTGGGCACAAACGAGTCATCCTACCAGCTCCGTCAGTTTCCCCCTGCTCCCACCTTCCTCAGCTTGAAGTCCCCGACCCTACATATTTTGTCAGGAGGAGCTGGGGGGGAACAAACTGATCTGGGGAAGGCCTCGGGCCCCAACCTTGGAGGCCCACTCTCACCCGGCCTGGCGCTGAGGGGACCCAGAGAGCCCCTACCACACTCGCCCGGCTCCTCGCGGAAGCACGAACGGGCTCCCCACAAAGCCCCAGCCCTTCTGGGCA
>NW_009953651.1:3853012-3860889 GCF_000747805.2 Chaetura pelagica | reverse complement strand
CGCCGGGCGCTCTCCCGGCGCAACTGCCCCCCCCGCGGACGGGAGCACGGGTCGGTTTCCTTCCGATCAGTCGCATCACCTGCTGCACCCGTTCGTTAGCAGCTTGAATCATTAATGGTAGGGCCGGGGATCCCAGGTAACCAGAGCGTCTGCTCCACCACCCGGAGCAACCCCAGCTAGGCACTGCACCCCTGCGAGGGAAGGTGAGCAGCAAGGTGATTAGTGCTCATTAATTATCCTCGAGCAGGGTCAGGAGTGCCTGTCACCCACGAAGTGACAGCAGGGGTCATCTGGTGCTGCACAGCAGTTTTCAACACTCCCAAATTCCTGGGCCGCATAAAAGAAAGGGGTTTTCCCACAGGAGAGCAGGCCCTGCTACAGTGGATTTAAGGAACCCTTCGGTGCAGTCTATTCCCTCTTCCAGGGCTCCACGGGCTGAACAGGGCTCACACCTCACACATGTGTGTACGTATATACAAGCACAGTGCCACGAAAGAACAGTTCATAATAAATGAGTCATTATTGCCATCCACAGGAGCCTGGAGTACTGACAACCCAGAAGGATCCTGGTCCAAAATGGCAAAGTAGCCCTCCACAGACAGTGGAGCAGGAAAATATGAGTCTAGTGTTGTGTTATTTTTTCTTACAGTACTTTCCAATTTACAGAAGCCTGAAATGCTTGGTGAAATTTCTCCCTCAAATTTAAAAAATAGATAAACTAGAAGAAGTTCATCATCTGCCTAGAATGCTTTGAACAGGTATCAGCCACCACAGTCTGCATCTCCTTTTGCACAATGAAGAAGATAAATAAATGTCAGCGTATAATGAGGTTACCAAAGCATACAGCCTTTAGACAGTACTTGCATCCTGTTCCAGAAGGTCATCTTGTCTGTGTGATCTCAAGCACTCAAATATTCGTCCAACTAAATCACCAACTCTGGAAGCCTTTAATTTGAGAGGTTCACAACTGCTCGCTGAGGAGCTGTCTGGTCCATTTACAGCAAGTTTCAATACACCCTGGAAGTCAGAAAAGGTCCAGAAGGCAGGAAATGTTTTATCAGCATTGATATGAGTGAATTAGACGGCCCAAGTAATTAAAAATTTCTCAACCTAAGTTTGAGTTCAGGTGAAATAACAACACATTTGGTATAGGACTTAGGTAGCTAATTGAAATTTTGTTTAACATGAGATGATGGAAACTTAATGTGAATGCAGTTTTATATCAACATAGTATCTTTTTGAGGACATTAAACTTAGCTCTTTTGCTATAGACTTCATCAATGTCTGAAACATTAAATTTATTAAAAGCTGTATATTTTCTCCATCTTAAATGCTTATTTTAAAGACAGATTTATTACAAAGTTGGTGTTTCTCCAGTAGGATATCACAGAGACAGCCTATGGAACCTACACTATTGAATATTTTTACTAGCAACCTGAAAAAAAATCTGAAATCACTATTAGCAAAGCTCTGTAGAAGGCACAAAGCATGGACAAGAGGCAAAGGATGCTTATGGCTGCATAACTCTATGTGAAGTTTTGGCATAATCAAATCGTATGTATTTCAGTCAAGCCAAATGTAAAGTCTCTCATCTAGGAACAAAGAATGTAGGTCACACTGAAAGGATGTAACTCTATCCTGCAAAGCTGCAATTCCGTAAAGACTTCATTAAGATGAATAATCAGCTGAACGTGAGCTCCTTCTGCAGTGCTGTGACCAAAGGGCTGCTGCTGTCCTGGGAAACAAACAAGAGCCAGGAGGTTCTTTTACCTCTGGTTTTGACACTGTTTTGACTGCTTTGGAAATAATTTGTCCAGCCAACATTTCAAGAAGGATGTTGAAAAACTAGAGGGGTTTCAAAGAAGAGTAGTAAGAATGATTACAGGACTGTCAAACATGTTTTATAGTGAGACCCAAAGTGCTCAGTCTATTTAGCTTTTTAAAGAGGAGGTTAAGGTGTGACTTGATCATACCTTATGAGCACTGAAACAGGAAGAAAAATCTGGTAATACCAGGATCTTCAATTTAGCAGACAAAGAGATAAGATCTCTTGACAGAAGGTGATGGGAAACAAATTCATAAATAAAGCATGCTTTTGTAGAGAAGAAAATTAACTGTTGAAACGGCTTATCAAGATTTATGGTAGATTCACCATTACTGGATTTTCTTAAAAACAATACCAGCTTGGGTTTTTGTTTGTTTGTTGTTTTTTTTTCCTTAGCAAGAGAGCCTGGCTACACCACAAATACTAAAACTTCAACTGGGAACTGACCTGGCGAGTTCTAAGTCACGATATCAGACTAAGGCAGTCAAAGGGGTCCTCTCTGGTCTTAGGCTCTGTTGCTCTACAGGGACAACATGTGCATAGTGTGTGCCTCCCTGCATTGTCCCATATTCCAGTGGACAGTCATCTCCAGTCTGTGGCCATGCCAACTTTACCAAGGAAGCTACTTATTGTAGTCCAAAAGGAGCCTGGGTCCAAAGTAACGTGCAGTGGGACCCTCTGGGATACCAGGACCAAGGTCTGGACAAGTGCATCTGTAAAATCAGGGCCTTGGTGCCCCCCAGTTTGTGACCCAAGGTATAGACAACTATGAAATATTTGAATAAGAGGAAACATGTTTGTGTGCAGTAATCATGGAGAAGGTCAAATATGCTCCAGACAGGGGACACAATAATACAAATACAATACATGCCCTTAAATATGGCATTGTTTTCTAATATGGATGATTCCCTTACAATGTAGTAGCAGTAATTGTTCTTTGTCCAAAACATAGATATGATCTGCTACTTTCTTTTGAGGTTTTTTTGAAGATAAATGGGTCTGTAGATGCAAACACTTGTAGCATGGTTTTAGCTACTGGGACTGCTGTGGAGCTGTCAAAGCTGTGCATCACAGGCTAGGAACCCAGCGCACTAGTTTTCCCACCAATCCCAAAATAAGTGCATATGTAGTTGCCTGCAGGAGCAAGAATTAAGGAAAGTTCTGAACCATTACTGAAACTGTATGTGTAGCATGATTATTTCCATTACATTTTTCACACTCATACAGGTGGTCAGTGCAGTATAATCATAAAGTCATTAATGTATCTTTCCCAAATCTTACAAAGAACCAAAAGCCTTTCACGGCCCATGACTGTTCTGAACCCCTAGAAGATGGGGTAGGTTTCTGTGCTGAAGTAGCAGACCATTCCAGCATTGTGGCTTGCAGTTTGTAAGCTAGAAACTGGGGGTCTTATACCTATAAAGCTTGTGCTCTAACAGTGCAAGTCAATTAAATCCAGCTTGGAAGAAACACTCAATACCTGCCTGTCAATTTATTAATTTTTTGTTTCTGTCTTCAAGGGGTTTTCTTATTTGCAGTGCCCTCAAATACACCTTTCCAGCTAAAAACACAATCACGGACAGCTCTTTGTTTTGTTTTTCCTTCTAACCGATGCTTTTGTGTATTTCTGAAACTTAAGACACCTCCTCTGCTACTACAGTACTTATCTGTAACACCATCGCTTTGAGGGATTAAAGCAGGTTACTTGTTACACACTTAGATCAAGAGTTATCTGAGTAGAAAGTCTATCCTGTTAGGGTTGGCGGAATCTGTTTTTGATCTTGAGTTGTTTTGATTTTCTCTGAGAGCAAGAAACATGTTATTTTAACTTCTGAATAAGGTGTGCTACCTGACTGTGTCTCTTCTGTTTGGCAGAAAGGATTAGAAACCTCCACAGAACTTGCGCTCTATTAAAGCAAAGTGCTCACCATTGAGAACCAAGGAGCTGAATTGTTTTCAGATTATATGTGTGTGTGTGTGTGTTTCCCACATCAAAGACTCTGATGGAAGCTGTTCACGCTATTGTCAGGAATGCAGGAATTGGCACAAAGGTGATTAGCAAAATTGCTTTTCTGCAGGAGAAGCACAAAAATTATCAAAGGATTAAAGAGGATAAAATTAAAAGGTTATGCTGAATTTGGGGCTAAATTTTCTCTCTTTTTTTTTTTTTTTTTTTTTTTTTTTTTTAAATCCCAAATTATACATATTGATTTGGTTTTACCTACGAAAGGTCTGCCAGAAGAGATCAGGATGAGAAGCTATTTGGTATGGGTTCTGTTAAAGGGCGAGGAAAAAACTTGTCTTAAAAAATAATCCCAACAGACCCTATTTTCTGTGCTTCCAAACCACATCTAGAAGGAGCTTTTAATGAGTACTAAGGGCACCCAGCCAGCAGCCATCCCTACAATGTTCCCTGCAGCCACAGGATTGGGACCTTTAGTCATAATTATGCTGAAACAAATAATTCCATAAATCAGTTTGTCATCAGTGATTCTGTTTGTTTACTTTTCTCACTACACTTCACTGACAAAGATACTAAACTGAAGGGATGGCTTTCATTATCCACTTGCTGGGCACATGCAATGCTTTTGTATTTTGATCAGCAGCTGAGTTGCTTGAATGGTTTGGAAAAAAGGGTAATAAAAATGGATTCTCAAATATTTTAGTGTATCAAAATGAACAGCCGAGCCTTCTGGAAGCCCTTTTGCTTGGAAAAACTGCAGCGCAATAAAATAAATATATCTCTTCCCATAGCCAGCAGAATTGTCTCATCTTGCTGGTTCAGACCCTGTTTATTGTGCATTTCATTTTGAACAATTCTCTATTATTTGCTAAGTACCAGCCGTATAGCTATTTCTTGTCTTTGCATTTTGGGCTTTGTTTGTTTGTTTTACTGATCTGTTATTTTCTGGAAGTCACCCAGAATATTTTATTTGTTTTTAACCTCATTTATCAAAGTATTATCTAAGGCATCTGTTCCGAAAATGTTCATTTTAACTGTTTTCCCAACAATGGCCTTCTTCCTCCCCCCCAGGCCACATCAAGTTGTCACTCACCAGACAGCTGTGGAATTTGGAATCATTCCTTTTAAATGCTTTACAATTCCAAATGGTAGATTTCTAGTGGCACAATATGATTGCCACAAAGATCTTTAAATTTCCCAATCCTCTGGGCTTCAAAGGCTGGACCGTCCTTGATCTCCTGAAGGAATGCTTTTGAATCTTGTTCTTTTATAGGGGCTACCTATGAAGATATTTTAGGAGCTTTTTCCTTTCATACTTAGAGCCTGAGGAGCTAAACATTCAAATACCCACTGCCTTTTTTTGAGAGTAAGACCAAGACTTACGAAGTTGTTTCTAGAGATTTTCAGCTCAGTTCTCATTAATTCCACAGGTTGGTCCAAATGTTTTTGCAGTGTTTGTAAAGCTGTGTAAGAGTATCCTCGGTGTAGCAGTGGCTATGATACTGTTTTATCCTGCATCAGCCTTTTGCCTACATGGATACTTCACGAAGTTCCTGGCCTGCCATGAGCTGGTCTGACGGTGTCCTGACTCATCATGTGCCTCTGAGTGCAGAAGGTCCCTTGCTCTTGAAACATGCTTCATTATCATATCACTTACAAGGTAATAATTTGCTCAAGGAAAGTAAGCAAACCTAATCCTACAAGCAGTTTTGGGTCTGCTTTGGCCATGCAACCAAGACAGGGGCTAATTACTTACAACAATTACAAATTTGGAGAATTACTGGAGTTCTAGGCTTCCTTCTCTCCTCCCCGATAGCCAGAGGCAAAGTTTCACCAGTAGTCCTTTCTTGCACAGCAGGATTTCTCAATCAGGAGAAATTATTTCTCGCTGGTTAATTCTGTTTTATCTCATCACTGAAGCACAGAGTTCATCAATCTGAAGTTAAGAGAGTTACAATGCAGCAGCAGGAATCTGATTGTTTTTAGAAACAGCCTTTATTTCTATTCAGTTCAGCTTATGCCAAGCCATAAGGCAATTTTTACCCTCTATCCTCTTATTAATCAAGCACACAGAGATAATAAATACTACGGAGTAAATTATCCTCTGTCCAGACACTGTAGGTCCTAGTGCTGCCATGGAGCACCACACAAGCGCAAGGTCCCACCCAGCAGATTCATCTCTGGGTTTGGGGCCTTGGGCTGTGAACCCTTGAGGAAAGCCCTGTGCTTTCTGTGCTGCTGCAGTAGCTCCCATGGCACGACCTGCTGTAACTGCAGGCCCTCAGGTATTACTATAAGGAGCAGCTAATGCTCTGTCACTGTAGTAAATGTATGTTTAGATATCCTGTACTGCTAATGCATGTGATTTTTAAATAGTCCTCAGCCTAACCTTGGGTTTTGTGATGACCACAACAAGCTGCAGAAACAACTAATTACTAACCCAGTTTATGGGTCAGGGAACAGGCCTTAGATCCTCATTTACACAGGTTTCTTATGATCATGTAAGCCCTGCCTCTCCATGACTATTTTTGTTTGTTTGTTTAGACCAGTTTAAGAAAAAATCCCACATCCCAAAATAGAGAATGTTTTCCTTTAGAACTGGAAGCAAACACACTTGATGGCTTTAACATCTGCTGGACAATGCATGGATGAGTGGTGGGCACCTCACACAGTTTTGTGACAAACACATGTGCGTACAGCCTGTCAGATTATAAATCCAAGAATAGTCATTAAAACCTCCCTTCTATAGCCCACCTGCCATGAAAACAGGCCTTTCACTCTGTCTATTTGAACTGAAAATGTGTATTGGGAAGGAAAATGCCAACATTCCAGGGATTCAAGTCAAAATCTCCCCCTCCAGTAAATAAGGTCTGTCAATTGAACATAAATTGATCCATGGTCTATCTCCCATCAGGACCCAGAAGCCACCCCATGCACATATGCTTCTATTCTTGCTAGAAACAGAGACCTCACAGTCTAACACAACCACAGGAAAATGTCTGTTGTTGGCTTGATCTGAATGTCTGAATAATTCTCAAATACCTATTCTGCTTTTGCAGTCTGATAGTGCCTGGTACAATTTTTGGGTGCAGATTCCAGCTCACTACCCAGGGAGAGCATGAGACCTCTCAGTTCCACCATGAGTGCGAAGCTTTCTGATCTTGGAAAGGAGGAAAGGAGAAAGAGCAACTTGCATTTCGGATCAACTCTTACCAGAATTCACTTGAGTGCCATGAGTGATAAATTTGATTGTCTTCTTTCTCTTTTTCTCCAGGATTGCAGTGGATTTATCGTTGTTAGTGTGTCTGAATTATTAGTAGCATCATATGGCAGCTCGAAGGACAAAACAGTCAGGCTGTGCAAGATGCCTGTGACCCTACAGAAGAGAAAGGGCTACAGATATCAGTTGTGACTCTTGAAATTGAATTTACTAGTGTGACAAATCACAACACTTCTTACAGATTATTCTCCTTACCTGTAACTGTGCTTCTTTGTCAGTTTAGCTTTTTAAAAGGGGTAAAGGGTTAAAGCCTACAACACATTTTCCCATTGTTTATATCTCTTTCCATGCACACAAACATACAAATCTGGGGGTTTTTTAAGCATGAACTTCTGTACAAGGAATCAGTGAACCCATCTGCTTGCTTATTTTCTGTTGCCTGCTCTGAATTGCAAGACCTATTTGCTGCCTGGATGCCCTAGCAGGTGTTTTGATGTGCAGGTGTGTGCACAGGCAGAGTCCCAAGCACAAGCACGGACAAAGATTCAAATACCAGGGCCTTTCAGCCTGAACCTGACACTGCCACTTTAAAACCAGAGACATGGACATCAAAGTTTTCCACTCCCCAGAAGGAATGGACTATTTTGCACCCTTCCAAATGATGTCTCTCATCTCTTTGCCTTTCCTATAGCCTTCTCTCTCTCACACACACACACTTTTTCTTATATCATCCCTCCCTCTCCACTTCAAACCATGGGAAAAATCTAGGAAGAGAAGCTTGCCGACTAAGGGACCGTTTCGCTGCATTGTGTTTTCCAGCTAGACCTGAACAGACTGAAATCAATTCAGCTCTCTCTCACTCGCTCTTT
>NW_009953651.1:3848129-3852915 GCF_000747805.2 Chaetura pelagica | reverse complement strand
CTTTCCCTCCCTCTCCCATGTCTTTTTTTGTTCCTCTCAGATCGTGCTCTCTGCCTTAAGAAAGCCCAGTTTAGTTATATCCATCCCCATAGCAATCAAGTGACCAGTGTTTTTTTTATTGCTTGTAAAAACACAGTATCTTTTTCATGGGAGTCAGGTTCTTTTTTGGTTTGAAATGCCCAGTGAGCAGTGGCAACAACCTGCAGAATCTTTGATCAATTCTCACATATCCATTTAAAGTATCTTTAGTAGACCCATCAAAAGAAAGGGGGTTGGTAATTAGTATTTTAATATAGTGTACCAACCTCTCATTGTGTTATTGGCGAGAGACCTGATTTAACAGAAGCACCCAGTAATACCTTTATCTGATCTGAATCGCTGTGTGCTCTAAAAAATATACATTATTAAAGCTGAAGTCCAGCTGCTGCTATATTAATATCCTCTGTTTTTTATTTGCTCCTACCTTTTGGAAGGTTTCAGTTTTCATTCTGAATTTTTCCAGGCTTGCTCCCAATACTGAGGTTATAACTGCAGGGTAAGAACCAGAGGAGAATGCAAGAAGGTTCTCTGGAAATTTGAACAGGCGAGATTTAGCACAGCAGAGCCAGCAACCTGAAGAAGGTAGAAATGTCACTTAAATTTTGATAGTACCACCTGTTGACAAAGGGACAGAATTAAGATGTACATACAACCTGACGTTTATGCCTTCCAACCTTTGGAATAGTTAATTACACAATATTCCCTCAATGTATTATTTTCTTTCCCTGAGTTGTCCAGAGTCTCAGGGCCAGATGTGAAGTTGCTGTAAACAACAGTTTCATTGCATCTAACAGAATTATGCTGCTTTGCATTGTAATGGGGTATTACCCAAGGGCAACACAAAAACTATCCATCTCACCTATCCAGACCTTCCATAAGGAAGGAAACTCAGCAACTGAGACTAACCACAAAACAGAAAAGCCAAACACCACCATTGCAAAGCAGTTTAAGCAAGAAAAATTGAGGCATTGCAAAGTTACAGGTTATCACCACCACCCAGCAGGCCTGAGCCCCAGGAGGGATTTTATAGCCTAAAAACTGTTGATACTTTCCCAGTCAGACTGGATTTACAAAGTCCAGCCAGTAGATAGTGGTGTACAAAGAGCTTCTTCTCATGTAGCCCCTGTTGACTACAAAATGGCATGGTCTTGATGTGCTTTAACAACAGCTAGGCCAAAACTGACACTGCAGAAACCCACTGACAAGGTGTTCAGTTCAGGTCATGTCATCCGTCACCCAGTCCTAGGGGGGTCACATTCCATTTCAGAACTGAATTGTCACCTTCTGTGCTACTTGCAGTTTCCAGCTGGAGGCTGGAGCAACCCTAAATAGTAGCCATTGCACTAAAACCTGCCTTCCAGACTGACAGTCAAAGTCAGTTTTCTGTCTGTCCCTACTTGCTGAGTATCTGAAAGCCAAGAAAAGCTGTCGGGTGCTCAGCACCACTGGAAATGTCTTTTAATTTAGGTGCCTAAATACTGTTTCCAGTATCTAGTTTCTGACTCTTAACACTACACGCGCTGCGACTCACCTGCGTTTTGCACTTACTTTGCTGTAATACAAACTTTAATGCTACAATTCCAAATCATTTCACAATCAGCCCTACACAAAGTAGGCTGATTTGCCTCCACCCCCTCAAATACGCTGGTAGTATCTGGTAATTGCTTTGCAACTTAAATTACTAGAGATTTGCAACAAATATCTTCTAAGTATCTTTATTTTGGCTGCACTCAGGATGTGGCCTAATTATTTCCAGCCAGCTGCACAGCTTTTCAGAGCTACGTTTCAAGAGAAGAGGTGATTAATTATGACCCTAATTTTGTGCAATGCAGACTTTTAGGTAAAGGAATTGAAGAGCTCAGCCATTCAGGTCAGCAAGAATTTCATTTTGTTTACACGTGTCAGTATTGTATGTGTTTATAAACTCTGTATTTAATATACTGCATTGTGTAAATACAGCTTACTGAGTATTTTCCCGATGGATGGTATGTGCTGAGTAAAATCCTGTGTAAACTTGAAAAAAAAAAAAAAGGGGCAAATAAAATTCTGCACAATGAAGAAATCCTAAATGATAATAGCTATTTGTCTTAGAGCATAAATAAAGTGGTTACAGTTAGTATCTCTGCTGCAAGGTAGCTGCTGATTAGCATGCTTAATCATATACATGTAACAGTCTCCCGTAAATTCTAGCACCGTTTTTCTCTCTTTTTATTTTCTTTCTTTTTGAGAAGAACAATGCCATAATAAAAATTCTTCAAAAGTAAAAAAATGTGGGGCAAAGTTTCTGTGTATTGTCATCATTGCGGGTATATTTTCAGGAACAATTTTTCAAGAGCTCAATCTCTTACATGCCATTTCTTCTGACTCCGTATTTTATATAAAACAGTATTAAAATCTGAATATAAGCTTTTTCAAACGTGTAGGTGCTGAAACTTCATGGCAGCTCTAGTTGCCCACTCCTAGGACTGCTAAATTTTTCTAGCTTGCAAATGATTGTCCTGATTTTGTGTAAACTCCATTCCTTGGGATTCCTTTAATAGATACTGGAGGAATGCAGTTGCCCTCAAAGTAGCCAAGAGAGATCCACTTCCCTGCACATCTTAAAATACTCTTTGGGAAAAAAAATTCTTGTATCTCCATCCAGACTCTGAATTATGTCCCTAAAAATCCTGGGAAGAGTGTTGAAAACAGGATACACACTCCAAGAAACAAAAAAAATATGGAAGTTAACAAGAGAGTGGGGGAGAATAAAGACATTTTCCCACTCACAGGAGCAGATGGACAAGAATAGCCTTCTGAGCAATCTGAACTTTGTACAGGAGCATAAAGGCAGCAGACGAACATTGTATTGGAAAGGCAGAGGAGAGAACTACAGTGAGAAAGAAGAGAGATGGTGTTGAGACGCTTTCGGGGCGGGGGGGGGGGGGGTGATTCGTTGGGCCAAGTGACCTTTTCCCATCCAGCAATTTCTTCTGTCCCAGTGCAGAATGACAATGGGGACCCAATGGCAGCGGAATCTGACATCCACGTCCGTCCTGACAGAGATTCAACCCGACCACGCTGTGCCACCGCGGCCATGGGATGCTGTGAAACAAGCCAGACCCAAGTTTCCAACTTGCCCTCTTTTCTGTTGTTGTTGTTATTGCTGTTTGTTTCCATTCACCCCCTTTTATTCTCCATTTTTTTCCTGTCTTGACTCTGATGGGGGCTCTTTTTGTGTGAAACAAGCCCTTCTGATCTCTTTGAAAGGCCAGCTCTTGTCATTCTTCCAGATCATCATTGTATGACATGTTTTTATATCAGACTGACAAAGGAGCTATTTGATCAGGGGGTATGGTGTGTGATTGTAAGAAATTCAGCTAGCCGGTGGCAACCATTGTTCCCCAAAGCGGCTCCCTGACCCCATTCTATTCAAGGAAAAACTCCCTTGGAGTGGCCTCTATTCATTGAGTAGCACCAGTCCGCAGTCTCACTCCAGGAGTATGCTCAATTCAGAGGTGTGTCACCGATATTGCCCATCAACCAGCTTTTAACTCTTTCATCAGCATTAGGTTTCCAACACAACAGCTGTTCATAGGATGAGCTGGGGCTGGGGGTGGGGGGGAAGGGTTTGCAATGCGTTCCAGCTAGCTGGAGAAATTTAACCTTCCTTTCAAAACTTGCCTTAGAAAATAACTGTCTGCTGATTTCTGCAGAGTGCTGCCTGAGTTGATTGCGTTCCTCTCTCTGTGCCCTGAAACATCCCAGTTTGTTACTCAGGGTCTAAAACAAGTATCTCTGTGCTTGCTCAGGGTGATGAGAGGCTATGCATTGATTTAAATGGTCTTTGGATTTGGCCTAAAATGATCTGAGGCCCTCCTGCATCCCAACCTTCCTTATCCCAAATAATCTTGTATCCATGTGTGCATCCATGGCATCAGTGTGACTACTGTTTGTAAGAAAGAACACACAGCTGAGACTCTTCTGTCTCCTTGGGAGACATTCCATCTCACATTATCAACAGAGAAAACTTAGGGCATTCCCACAAGCTCCAATAAGGCTGTTCACTAAAACTGCTCCTGCTACCTTGCATGGAGCCCTCAGTGCACTAACACAGAGCCTTCAAAACACAGGGAAATCAGTGCAAAAGCCCCATTAGCTTTAAGCAGCTGTGGATCAGGACCAACAGTCCTGTGTGTGCAGTGGTTATAGAGCATGGCCATGCAGCCAGAACAGGATCAGACTCAGGCAAGAGACAGCAAACAGCTTTGGCACCACAGCCATCAATGGTTTTGAGGATTATTGGGAGAACTCTCATGGGGACATGATTGAAGCTGGCCAGCCCAATAGGATGCACGTACACAGGTCTCTGGCTGTGCCTTGAGGAAGTGTCTGGAGCAAATTAAATTCAGTTCAGCCATTTTAACATGACTCTGCTGCATCTTTCAGTGCAAAATTTGTTCCCCATGCAATGAACATGTCCACTGGCTCTTCCAGGCCATCCATCTCCTGACATGGTTGCAGTATCCTAGGAGTACAGTTATTGGCAGGGTCTCCTGGTGAACCATTAGCTTACTTCCCTGTTTGGAACCACAGTCCTGCTTTGATCATCACTGCTAGATGCCCTCCACCTTCTGCATCCTTTCTCCACCAGCAAGCATCCTGCCCGGGCGTTGGTACCACCTTGATAGCAGCTATCTCAGAGATCGGGATTTGTTAATAAACTCGGGCTCCCTCTGCTGGGACAGAGAACAAAATACTGGGGGGG
>NW_009953651.1:3847432-3848095 GCF_000747805.2 Chaetura pelagica | reverse complement strand
GGCGGTGGCGGGGGGGTGGCGGTTGGGGGGGGGGACACACAGGGTTACTTTACTGCTGGGCTTTTGGCTTTTTGGCTTTCTCCCCTCATGACATTTCAGTAGATGTCACGATGAACCCTGCATTTTTCTCGACTGGGTGATAACGGAGGAATAAACAGCAATGCTTTGCACTGAAGCATCCTTCACTGCATGCTCCAAAACTTCCGGAAAACTTACATTAAACTCCCAGTGACCTGTGAAGTGATTTGGCACCATCTCTATTTTATGCAGGGCACAGGAGGAGCTGAGGTGATCAACCAGTTGTTCCATGTCATGAGCTGAAACATGTGGCCCTCTCCTCTGTCCACTCATAGACACACATATTCCCATGTTATAATGCTGGATTTAACCTCTCTGAGAACAGTTCTTTAAAATGCTCCTGCCACAGATCTTCTCTCCACCACAGGAGACTTTGTGCATCAACCTCAGATGACCACAGAAGTGGCATCAGACTGGGGAAACCTTCTCCTTCCCTTGTCCAGGACAAAGTCCTGTGGCAAGACACAGTTTTGTGCACCAAAAGCTTCTTGGGTGTTGTGTCTGCACAGCCACTGCTGCATCACAAGTCGAAGGCACTTTTCTGCTCCTCCAGCATCACGTTAAGCTGTCACTCCATGATTTAAA
>NW_009953651.1:3826253-3847417 GCF_000747805.2 Chaetura pelagica | reverse complement strand
AAAGAGTCAGGCACAGACCTGCTAGCCAAGGATGCTCAGGGTGCAGAGGTCTAACACCCCTGAGTAAAATCAGTTAGCATGGCAAAGAACTGCACTAGCTGGGGCTGCTAAGATAAACCAAGGAAACAGGAATGTGGGTTAAGACTCAGGAAAAAGGTCCAGGCAGGAGTGAAATTCATTAGGGAAGAGAAGCAGACCGAGTCCTTGAGTAAAATGGAGAAGACACTTCAGGAGATTTTTCCAGTAGGTCTAGGACTCTTCCCATCTTCTACCTGTGAATTCAGCATGCTACATTATCTCTATGACCTTTAATCCACCCCTAGTTACTGTGCAGAATGTTACTGCATCAACATTTTTCCCAAAAAAAACTGCAGTGTAGATCAAATTAAATGCATTTCATCAGCAGAGCTGCTGCCTTCATCGCTCACGTCCGTGCTTCCTGCCCAGAGATGACTGCTGAGGGTAAGCAGGCTGGTCTGGATGCTCTGGTTTCAAGGAAGGTCAGACATTTCCCTAGCGGCTGGATACAGGCCAAATAACTCAAAGGAGACCTGTTGCCTTCCATGACAGCAATGACAGCTCTTGCCAATGATTTGGGAACCCAGCTTGCAGCTACGTCCACAGCACCATCCTGGAGCCACCTGAGATTCATCCTGCTGCCTCCAGTCTTATCTAGAACTGAGCCTTCTCTTTGTAGACTGTTGGCAGAGGTATAGATTCACTACTTTGATGGGGAAAGATCTGCTCCCCCATAATATGTGTCCCTGAAACAATATAGCAGCAAACACCTTCAGAGTACCTACCTTTATAGGGACCATCTATAGGTCTAACTCGGAGCAAGCAGTGACAGAGAGGTTTCTGGGGATGAAGGCTCTGTATTATGTTGATGACTCTCCTCTTCCCTGTCCCGAGCTCTTCATGCCCCTCCAACACCCACCCTGCCCTTTGCCTGGCTGACCACTCTTCAGGCTGCTTGTGGCTTTTTGTGCCAATGCCACGCACCACGGAGCCTGCTTCAAATAACAGCTCCAAATCTGCTTCAGATAACAGCAGTGGCAGCATGTATCCCAAACCAGCAGGGGAGCACACTTGGGAATAAGTGAGCACACTCAGAGCTTTCCTGCACAAAGAGAGCAATTTATGTCCAGACTGATAAGTACTAATGGTTTGGATGCACAGTACCTGTGATTTTGCCTGGACAGTGGAGCAGCGTCTGGTCTTGGTGTCCAACAACTCCCCCAGGAAGTCAGTGGAGCTCTTCTGAACATCAGGACAGGACACGGCCAGGTCAGCCCAGCTCTGGGGTTGAGCAGGAGGTGGAGAAGCAGTGAGCAGAAGATGCACCCAACAAGCTAACCATGGAATAGCTGCCCATGTCACTGAGGTTTTTCCTTCCTGGCATTTCTCTATGTGAGGGTCCCCAAATCCACCCATTACAGGTTCATTTTGTCTCAATAGCAGAGACTGCATATTTGTCACCTCTGGGTACTCTTGAGATGACAGGAGGACTAAAAGCCCATGTGCTTCACTTACTGTTTGGCTCTAGCTTCCCTCTCCTCCCCATGAACACTCATTTCCAGGGAACACAGAGGTGGGATGCACAGCCTCTCCTCTTTGCTGGCAAGCCCAGCTGCCTGGCAGAGTGGGCTCCTTTGCCTTCTTCTGCCTTTTCAGCTAAGACTTACCCACACTCCTGTCCCCAGGAGAGCCTTCCACACACCATAGGTAGCAAATACGAACAAAATGCTTCGTCTTCACCATGTATAAGGGGATCCCACATCACAGACCTGAGATACCAGCTCACGGGGCCTCATCATCATATAAAAAAAATCTCAGCTGCAATTTTCTCTTCCCTGTAGGGAAGTGTCTCATCCCCACTGATGTTCAAGAAAAGCTGGGTCCCCCAGGAAACCCCACACTCTACCTGGGCAGTTGTTGCTGATGACCTAAGTGCCTGGGACCATAGTGGCCCCAGGGGCTGCCACAACCCACCGCACCAGCCTGCAGCTTGGCCCGTGGAGAGGCCACCTCCACATCAGATGGAACCATCCTGGTGTTCAGCCTGGCACCAGGAGCAGCACATCTCCTTGTTGCGACGCGGTTTGAGGGGAGCATTGGTGGAGGGTGGCCAGCTACTGTGGTGGAGACAGCCATCAAGCACAAGTCATCCCCCTGAGCAGGTGTCAAGTGCACAGCAAACCCATAGCTCTGTAGAGGGGAGGTGGTGAAACCCTTGGCTCCTCACAATGATCACTTGGAGAGGGAGTGAAGTGCAAACACTTCCCCAGGCCCCACGATGGAGGCTGCGAGGGCTAAGCATGTGTCAGCAACCACCACTCTCCTCTCCCTGCCCCCTTCACCCAGTCCTTGAGGGGCTGGGGATGCCCCTTTGCCAGCCAGCAGCAATTACTAGGAAAGACCTGTTCTTATGATTAAGCAGGTTGTGATAGTGGTGGAATTTGGGTCAGTGCAGCAGGTGCTGCCACAGGTCACAGCTCTTGCCTTGGGATTTTGCAGTTTCCACAGCACCTTTCCTGTCCCTGCCTGCTCATGCCCTCTCCATCTTTCAGTTGCACCTCAGCAAGTGCTATGGGATGGCATCTGGGGTCAGCAAACAACTCTTGAAACACAGATTCTGCCCAAATCTTTGGGTATATGAGAATCTCCACACTCGCTGCTGTCACTGTGCTTGCTTAGAGAACTGCAGATGTGGGCATTGAAGATAATTAGGTCAAACTAACCTCTGTTCACATCTGAACTTGTCCAAAACAATTCTAGTGAAGCCAGAGGAACAACTGTGGCTTTACCCATCATAAGTGAGAATAAAAATAGCTCAGACTTCACCAACTGAATATTTGAATAGCCAGAGATGGAGCCCTCCTGAGCAAGCATGAGACTCAGGATTTTGGGATTCATTATGAAATAAATGCTACTTTTGCTTTAGAGATTTGCTGTAGCCTCTGCAGCAGGAAACAAGGGACAGGAGACTGTAATCATGACTTAGCTGCACCTCCTGCAGGGACCATCCATGCCTCTGTTCTTCAGAACAGACTGGAGCTACAGTGGTCGTGACCAAATTAGGATTACAGCTCCACAGTTGGCTTCAATTACTGTGCAAGAACCTTTTGGAAAACACCATCCCCGAGTCGAGACACATTGCTCCAGTGGGTGGTCACTGCACCATTTCTCCTCTTAAGATCCTGGACACAAGCAAGCCAACACCAGACTCCATCACCAGATGCTGTGGCCAAAACACTTGGCCACACTTCACAAGCAAGGTTGACAGATGGGAATGAGCTTTAAAAATCCCTACAAGAGCTAGGAGAGACCTGGAAAATTCATTTGCAGTGCCTGCAGAAGCTTGGTTAGATTGGATGGCACTGTAACCTGGAAGAGTAGTGCAAGACCAAGTGCTGTGAGTTGAAGTTAGGCAATTTTAAACAAAAATACCAAATAATAATGAAATATGGAGTCCCTCTAGGATATCCTTCCTTCCTTTTCCTCTTTCCAAGGAGTATGGCTTTCACTCAGATGGCACTGAGCAGGAGCCTCTTGTCTGAGAATTGCAGAAGACTGGAATGGACATTCAGAGTAATCCCTCCCCGTGACCTTGAAATCTGCTCATGTGCTAAAGCAGGTTCCTTCCAGTCAGGATGTGGGACAGAGTCCAACCTTCAGTCAAAGCTGGGGAATCAGACATGAGAAAATATCAGTTTTGTGGTTTTGTACTTCATTTATAGCTCAGATTATTGCACACATACCGTGCTTCCCCCATTGGACCACTTCCATACCTTTTCTTGGCCTCTTGCAGATTGATTCAGCTGATTTGTGGCTCTGCCAGGGTTTCTTGCAGATCTTAATCTTTCTGTGTGCCGATTCCACCCAGTTCTTCTCTAAAAATGGGGCTGTGCCACTTGCTTTCAGCTCCAGCTGGGTGTTCCTCAGGGCTCACCCTGTGGCTGTACAGAGCCCAGAACAGCATCAGCTGCTGTGGCACAAAAGATAAGGAGGAACGAAGACACGAGGCTTTGGCAAAATAGCCAAGAAAACTCGGTGCCACTTCTCTTGCTGAATTCTTGCCTGAGGGTTTGGCTCCCTTTATGTTGGCTGCTGAAAGCCTAGCCAGCCTGATGATGATGGAGCATTTTTGATGTCTAAAAAAAGCCCCCAACAAAACGGACCATTTCTGTTTATAACTGACCTTCCCTGTTATACAAAAAAAATATCTGAGCAGCCAGGGCTTGCCCGGCTCCAGCAGGTGGGAAGCTCCCATCACCACCTCCTGGAAGGGTGCATTTAGCAAGAGGGGGAACAAGACCCTCAGGAGATGCATGGACCAGGATTGCTGTATTCTAGCCCCGTTAAATACACAAGCTGCAAATAAAAATCTGCTCACAGATCCAAGGAGCAGCAAAATCAGATTGTTAGGCCTCCTGCTTACCCCAAACTTCCCATTTTTCCCTTTGCGAAAACCCATTTCTCCTTGTACTGACAGGAGGGAGAAACCCAGACAGATCCCCTTGATCCAGGATGCAGAAGCTCACTGTGCATGCACTGCCCTGCACAGAGCCTTCCCAGCCTCCTCAACAAGGTAATCCCAGTGTGGAAGAAAGCAGAGCTACTTCCAGTAGGTATTTGATAAAATAGGCAACTTTGGCATGAGGAATATCTAGTAACTTGCACCAGGAATATCTAATACACCAAATTTCAGAAAATGTGTGGTGCTGGTATGTGCACTGCTTGGGAATCTGGGATGACTGTACTTCCCATGAAAGGATGGCAAAATGAAGGCATCAGGGGGAGTCAGATTTGCATTTGGAGGACCTTTGCTAGAAGAAATTTGACACATCTACAGGGGCCTTAGGTGCCCATGTCCTGCTGAAAAGCAGCAGGACCCACCTTCAGAAACAGAGCTCAGGCTGCAGTGCAAAGGCCATGGCAAAGCCACAGGTTCCCAAGTGCCCTCAAACACCAGAGGACCATGACACTGTACACTGAGGTGCTCACTCCTCATCCTCCACCACTCTGCTACCCTGTGCCATCAGAGTGTACATTTCACAAAGTCAAACTCTGCAGCACGTCCTTGGTGTTTTCAAAGTCTTTCTCCCTAACAGGTGGCTATCTCTCTCCTTTCTGTGCATGCTACTACTTGAACGAGCCACTTCAAGAGGAAAAATAACCCCAGGGAAAAAAAAACACAACCCTTGATGTAGCATCAGCAACATGTTCAAACCAACCTGTCAGTGCACAGCAGAGAACAAGAGCTGAAGCAGTGGAGGAAAACAGATGAAGAAGTGACCAGTAATCTTCAGCAAAACCCTGCCTGAACCCCAGACTGTTGGCTTTATCTGGGACTCAGAGTAGTCTATGGCTTTCATAGAGACATTCCCACCCACAAATGAGTCTGCATCACCCACCAGCAGACACAGGCCAGTGTTGCAGGTTGCTCTGGAGGCACCTCCAGGCTCACATATGCTGATAGGAACCACCCTCCTGCTCCAAGCTCCCAGCTGGTTGTGCAGATGGAAACAGCCCAGTTGATTTGTGGAAACACCTTAACATCTATATTGGGAAAATCTAATCTTTGCAGGTTCCCTGACAGGAACAGCAACACTGGTGAAGAGCTGAACACCAAGCAGTTCCCATTCACAGGGACTCTGAACACCATGATGCTCCACAGCTGTGAGCAGGTGTCCTATAAACAGTGGTGGCTGCCTACCTGGAGCACAGTGTGGTGGCAGCACTGGCCTGCTGGCTGCCAGTTTTTCGTAACACACCCCAACAACCCATGATTGAATAAAAATTGATAGAAATCCTGGCCATCACCTTGCCTGCTGTAGTGGCACTGGACAGCTTGAATGTTTGTCCGAGCCAGATGCGTTCACAAAGTCTTGGCTTTAATGGCACTTTGTGAAACAGGTTGGCTCCTCCATTGCAGCCCCAACTGCTGAGAAATCAATCATTACCAGCAGTTAGCTGTTTGATGGTTAACAGCCTGAACTGAAGCCAAACTGGTTGTTAATTGGGCTAACAACTGATTTCAAGGGGTTGTTTTGCAGGGCCCAACACTCCCAGCAATTGACTCGGAGCTGTAACTAGCAGCCAGGCGGCAATTAACGGAGCCGAGGGAAATTCACAGGCCGTTACCAAAGGGTCAGCTCCCACCTGGGCATCTGCTTCTCACGGGGTGATGCAGAACCCAGCCACGTCCTGGGCCTCATCGTGGATGTGCAGCCAGCACACAAGGTCCCATTTCACATCTCAGCAGCAAAAATTTCCCTATTGATGTAAACCTTGAGTCTTGTTATTCTGCACTTCAAGCTACTCCAGCAGGGTTTCTTTGGGTTTGGATGCTACAATTGGAGTTTTTCTCTTGTTTCCTATGAAATTCCACAGGGACACCTTCCAGTTCTCCTTCAAACCCTTTTCCACCATGCTCTTTTGCTGGGGTAGCTACTAGACCTGTGGTTAGGTCTGTATTTCCTGCTTATGCCACCTGATACAGCCAATCCTACAGAACAGCACATCTTTGGAGCAAGGGCTGCCATTTACTCTGAGAGCACTTCATAAAATAGAAGACTCTGCCTGAAAATTTGTGCTACTATAGCAGAAATAGTTGGCAAAATAATCACAGCAAGAGTGAGACTGAATTTTTTTCCTTCTCCTTTTGTGATAGCTCTAAGAGAAAACAAAAATTAAAAAGATACTTTTTGCCATATTGGCAGGAGAGGTCATCCCAGGAAACACTGACCCTTTGTGGTGCTGTGACCATGGCTGAAAGTGGCCACTCAGTGGCTGAGCAGAGGACTTGAGTGGGAACGGGGGCACCAGTCAGGCACCCACTGAACTGGGAAGGCCCTGGCAGTCCTCACCATCCTATTTCCAGCCCACAATAATCAACAGCAGAAGCTTAGCAAAGTGGTAATACCTAGGCACAGGTAGAACCACACTGGAGTGGTTCTTCCCAATACAGCCAAACCCCCCTCAGCCTCTGAGCTAGGACATCACAACCACAGATTTCCTCTTGGTCATCACATCTGAGAGACTGGGAAAACATTCTGCTGCTACAGCCACTATGAATGTAGGAGAGATGCTGTAAATCACATGGAGCCCAAGAGCATCCCCACTGCTCCCAGTATAGCATGTCCAAAGTGTGTTTCATTGCAAAGCAGCCTGGGCCATTAAACAGATAGTCTGGAACAATGGCTGCAATCTTCAACCCATCTACACACGGGCCCTCTCTCACCCCCTGGCTGAGGTGGCACAGGAGCAGCAAGTGGACATGCAGCTTTCCTAGAACAAAGAACCAGAGAGTTTTAATGCAGACTCTGGCCCAGAAAGGCTGCAGGTTCCCTTTAACCAACTCCCAAATATCCCTCCAGCATTTCCCAAGAGCTCCTCTGGTGCACCAAGCCACAGCTGTCATGTGTCCCCAGACCCATGGCTTGTCACAACAGAGGACACAGATTATGCATCTCAGCCCGGGAGAAAGTCAAACAACAAACTTGACCATCAAAGGTCTTCTGCAACAAAGCAACAGCAGCCACCTCAAACTGTTTACCCCAGTCCTGGAGGGCAGCTTTCAGCCCAAATCTTCAAAACAGAGTGTGGCTGCAGCTCCCTGCGACCCTGCTCTGAAGGAGATTTCCAGGAGAAATACTGGGGGTTGGCCCCATTTCTAGGGGAGTGCTGTTACTGCTGTAGGCATGAGTGGGGAGGGGGCAGAGACGCTGCAGATGGCAAAGGGGGTGGTAATGAGTAGCAGATGTGTAGGTGCTTGGAGCATCCCAGGTGCTACAGAAGTGCTAAGTGTTATTAGCATGGCCAGGAAACAGGCTGTGAAAACCCACCGTACTCCACACCCTCTCATGCTGAACCTTCTCCACAATCTGGAGCCGACTCTCCCCTTCAGCCTCAGGAACACAGGAGCCATCCTGGAGGTGTCTTCAGCTGTAGCCAAACTAGGACACCATGGTCAGAGGGGCTGTGCAGAAAGGAGAGGAACACAGAGAGACCAAGGCTCAATGGGAGAAATGGGTCTGATCCATGTATGGACAAGAAGGCTTTGAACTCTGCCACAGTATGACACAGTCCACCAACACGTACAATTCAGGACCAGCATGGGAAGATGTTTTCATACATTAGACTAATTTTGTGGTCACCCTGCCCAAAGTTACCCATCTTAGGATCTCCTTACCCTGGAGAATCACTCCCCTGGGACAGCATTGGGTTAATTTCTGCTCCATCCCATGTCTCCCTCCAGGATGCTCCCATGCACTTGGATCCACAGCTAGGGCTTGCTAGCACCGAGCAGGGTGTGGGGCAGTGCTGAGCTCTCCCTGCTGGCAGGATGTAGCCCACTGATGAGCCAGTTTGATTTGGAGTATCTGTGTGAGAGCAGAAATATGGGATCCCCCACTGAGCCCCTGAGCATCCACGTTTCTGGCTATAAAACCCCTTCCAAGGAAAGGTCTTTAGAGAGCGGAGCTGAGATGATCGCCAAGCTGCAGCCACCCCTACCCCCTCCCCAAGAGGAATTGCTCTCACACAAATGAAATGTGTGTAATTAATGGGCAGGAGGCTGGACAGGTCCGAGATGAAAGCGTTTCCTGGACTTGTCCTTCATTTGCATGGTATCAGAAGCTGTTCAGAAGGTGTGACTTTTCCCACAGAGAGCCCTCAGCTCGGTGGCACAATAAAGCCAAGACTTCTTACCCAGAATTAATTAAAGGAGGGGGATGGGAATGGCAGGGAGATGTTTGAAAGCTGAGCCTGATGCAATAAACAAACACACCGGTCTTCCTTCCCAAGATGGGGGCATGCCCAAGGGGGCCTGAGTGAGCCCCATCCCTGCCACAGCATCACACAGCCCACCCTGCTCAGTGGGCACCCTTCTCCCAGGAGACCTCTCAGCAAAGCTGTCATGGGTGACCCCTGCAATGAAGAACAACATTGTTTGTACAGGGAGAGAGGGGTTGGGAGTGAAGACAGCGTGGGCAGAAAGCTTTGGGTCTTGGTGGATCAAAGCTTGGTGCAGCCCCTGCTCAGAAGGTACAGAGCCCTTTTCTTGGCACATTGGTTTACTCCAGCCTGTCTACTGTCTCTCTGCCAGAGAAATCAGCTCTTCTCCCTGCCTGGTGATGCCCCACATTTGCTTCTTACCGTGGGTTGGCTGGACCAGGCAGGCTTCCCAGTCTTGTCTCATGAGACAGACTCCTCCAAACTTCACTTAGCTCCAGCCTTGTTGCTGTGTCCAGACAGCATCACACAGCAAAATCCTATATGGGCAGGGGCACATGATCACCGTTGTGCCAACAGCCAGGACAGTACAGCTCTTATTCTGCTTCATCTGCCACCTCCCAGCTGATAGCAGTGAGAGACCCACAGGGTGACACTGGGAGAAGAAGCACCAGGAAAAGTCACATCTCCATCACAAGGACTGCAAACTTGCAGCAGGGATTTCTGCCCAAAACACCAGTGCTAACAGCATGAGTTGATGGAAACAAACACCCACCCCCAAAGCCTCCTGTTTCCAGTACCCTCCAGGGTCCAGCCCTGGCTCAGTGTCCTGCAGTCCCCAGGGCCTTATGGTGGCTGTGACTCTCAAGCTGGGTCCACACTGAGGGTGATGGAGGAGGAAAAGGTCCCAGATTCCTGGGACTGGTGATCAACCCTGCACAATTGACGAGCAGCCAGCGTTTCTGCATCCCTGGAGGAACACCAGGTACCACCAGAGACTGTCCCCATCTCCCTGCATGGGTGGTGGAGCTACCAGCCCTAGTGGACCACACACTCAGGACCCAGGTCAACAGGAAGAGTACGAGCTGCTTCAGCCATGCCAAGGACTAAGTGGTATCAGTGCAGAGACAGGGTATGAGGAGCCATTAATTAATTCACTTACTCATTAACTAACTAGTAGTGGGGTCTTTAATCTTCCAAGCAAAGGCAAAACAACATTTTCTGGCTAGAAGCTGAAGCTGGACAAATTCAAGCAATAAACAAAGCCCCAAGTTGTAGTGCTCCTAGGCAGCATGGCCAACCAAAAGCCTCTTAATGAAAAGAGGCTAATTAACCATGGACTTACCAAGGTGGGAAAGCAGAAGGTCCCTTCCCAAGAGCCAGGCCTGGGTGCCTTTCACAAAGGCAGACTGCAGTAGAGCAGAAAGCAGGAGCTGGGGATGGTGTATGGTACAGAGCTGTGCAATGATGCAGAGGTGTCCTGCCTCAGCTCAAACCCCAGGGTGCCAGGTGCCCCCTGCTCCAGCTCTCAGCTCCAGCCTAGAACAACAAGGGTAGGGGAACTGCCGTTCTGGAGGCTGAGCACCCACGCCATGCCTTTCCTTACCATCACTGTCCCTGGGGGGACAGATAACAAGGGAGATGGCTGCTGTCCCGCATGGAACTAGTCCTGCCTCTCAGCTACCCTTAGCTGGAGCAGCAACCCAGCACCAATTCACCCAGGTTCACAAAGTCATTAGGAAAAACAATTAGACAAATTAATGAAAGAAAATCACCCATTAAGAACTATCAAACATGATCTCTGCCTGGGGAAAGGCCAGGAGCTATTTGCTTTTAGTTCCTGTACTCATGGCAACCACAACCCGGGCTTGCCCCAGCACTGTCAGCTCCAGCCTTGGCTCCCCCCTGAGACAGCCAGGCCCTTCAGCAACACTGTCCTACAGCCCAAGCACCACCCACCATCTCTGTGATGCAGCAGTGATGATCAGAGTACCCAGTTCCTAGGCTTCCCTCCATGAAATTAATACATATTGGCAGCTCAGCCCAGCCTATAGCATCAGCCAGGGAATAGCCCATCCTCACACCCCACAGATGACCAACACCCTGAGCACGAAGCAGTGCTGCAGGCACCCCCTGAGGATGGCAGCACCAGTGGGGTTAACACTGGCAATAGTGAGACTCTCACCTTGCAAGACTGCTCTATTTCTGCAGTTATTTTTATTTTTTTTAAGAAAAACTTATTTAGCAATTTTATTCTGGCATCCTTCCCTATCTGAGACCACTCCATATACAAGTCCCCCACCAGCTTCTCTGGGCAAGACTTAGCACCTTAGCAGTCCTGAGTATCCACTAAAGGAAGGGACCCAGTAACTCCTTTTGCACAGACAGCAAACTCATCTAGAAGAGAGGGGAGCAGACACCAGCCTTCTCTCTTGGGAACCTCATCCCATGCCTAAAACCAGTCACCAAGGCTCTGCTGCACTATGCCCCCATCCAGCCTGTAATCAGCCAGCCAGGGCAAGGAGCTGGCATCTGCCCATTAAACCTGGAATTTGCTGCAAGGAAAACCATGATCTCCACAAGATCCATCTGGGACTGGGATCTTGGGGAATCCTCCCACTTCCCACCTCTGTTCCCTCAGGAAGGGTCTCACACCAGGCAACAGCCTCAGCCCCATCCTGCATCTCACAGCCCTTCTCCACCCCTTTCCAATCCACCTCCCCAGCCCAAGCCCTTCCCTGGAAAGCATCAGGCTGTTAGACTAATACAATTTTTTAATGCACATATTAAATAAATATTTCAATCATTTCATATTCAATTTGTACACAACCAAAAAAACCAAAAAAAATATCCTCAAGGAAACAAAAAACAAACAATCAAAAATATTGGATGAAAAGTCACCCCTGGTTCTGGCTCCTATCCAGTGTCTTTGTTTGCCCTCCCCATGAAGAATGATTGCTTTAACCCTTCGGAGAGAGTTGCAATCCCAGGGAAGAATGTGCAGAGCAGGGCTGGCTGGGGATGTTCATTCAAGAGATTCAATGTTTCCTTTGGGTTGTTTGCTTGTTGTTGAGTTTTTTTTGTATGTATAGAAATTCGGCTTCTGTCAACACAAGTTTTAAAGGAAAACCTTTCCTAGGAGGATAAGGACCATGGTATTTCTCAAAGAACAAACCTGGAAGAAATGGTTGACAACGTAAAGTGAAGATTATGACAAAACCAGCCTGAAATGGCTCCACAGTAATTTGCAAAGTCTTTTTAATTTTATGGATGAAAACTTCCATCTAATAAAAAATAGAAACAGAAAAAAAATACTAGTTTTTGGTGAGAAGTTCACATTTTCCATATGGAAGAAAAAAAATAATACCAGTAACTAGCCCGCTCCACAGCAGCCATAGCCCACTGCCTCACCTTAGTAGTTTAAAACAAATGAAATGCCAAAGATGCTCCTGTGGGTAAGAGGTACCAAGTCAGTTCAGGACTTTCTCTGAGGTGTTCATCACCCCTGTCCTTTCCTGAGAAAAAAATAAGTTGGGAGTTGGGAAAACAGCAGCGTTTTTTGAAGGATACAAACTGTTTCCAGCAACCCCTCGCTCAGCCAAAGAAGCAGGCCCATCCGAGGAAGGGAAGCAGGCAGTAGTGTCCTCAGCCAGGCATCGCAGCCAGCCCCCGTGGGCAGAGCCCACACATCACCCAGGCTGCAAAACCCACCTGGGAGACCTCAGGCCACTTCTGAAATAAATCCCCTTCCCTTAATTGTTTTCCAACCTCTCATCTTCTCCCGTAAGCGTTAATTCAGTTTTCTTAACTAACACATTGCTCCCAGATTTGGATTTCCTTTTTTGTTTTAAATGGTGATTTTTTTTCTCTCCTTTATCCCTAGAGCTACAAAAAAAAAAAAAAAACACTACAAAATAAAACATGACCCCAAACAGACTAAATCATTTCTAAGCGAAGAGCTCTTCCCCCTTCACCAGTCTTTGAACGTTCCATTACTTTTAAAGTTGGAGTACAAAAATAGAGCTTCTCTTTTTTTTTTTTTGTCCTTTTTTGTTTTTTTTGTAAAAACCAAACAAACCCCCAAAATTATCAACTAGAACAGGTAAATTTTTTTTTCTTCCCCCCCTCCCTTTTTTCAGTTTAATACCCATATGGGAAAGTCTTCACATATAGTCCACCAGCTTGGAGGAGAGTCCTCCGGGAGAGGTGCAGGCAGGGCGGGCAGAGGCAGGCGAGTCAAGGGTTCACCCTGGAGCTGGAGTTTCTAGTCCTTTTACTTCTCCGGTTGAAGGGGTAGTTGAGAAACTCAAAGCGTCTGTGGGGCTCGGTGGTCTGGTGGCCCTTGGGGAGCCTCTTCATGAAATGAACCTCCCGCTGGTGCTGCCGGGTCTTGGAGCCCTTGCGCGGGCGGCCCTTGCGGGTGAAGGCCATGTACCAGCCCTCGTACTTGGCGTTCTGCAGCGCCGTGTAGTTGTTCTCCAGGACTATCTCAGTGAAGACGCAGTCCTTGCCCTTCCCGTTGCTCTGAGAAAGGGACAGAGGGGGAGATGTAAGCAACGGGCACTCAGTCAGAGGCTTCTTCTTGCTACCCAAGCTGGAGTGGATGGGGTGGCAGCAGCATTGCAGGGCTTGTGGGCAGCCAAGGGCTTCACTCTGCCCACCTCTTCTCCTACAGGTCAGAATTGCCAAAAATCTGCTTTTCCTTTGAAAGCCATAGGGAGGGGGCACTGGGGCACAGGCAGACACTGCTCATTGCAGGTCACATCGCCAGTGTGATGCCAGCACTGGATTGCAAGCTGAAATGCAGCTCATTCCAGCCTTCATTACCACTGCACGCTTAAAGGCATTTTTGCCCACTCCTGCTCTTTTCCATACCCGGGACTGGATTCCCCTGCCAGAGTGACCACAAGCAAACTCTCCATCTCGGCAGCAACTAATCCACCCATCCTATCCCTCCCAGGGTCTTCAATTTAGGAGGGGCATCAAGGAGCAGAAGTGATGTGGGGTCCATGGGGATGATGCCCACGGCCGCAGGTGGCAGAGAGCATGGGGGCAGCTGGAGGCTGAGCTTCTCCCAGTGTCAGGCAGTACTGGGACCAGAGGAGGGGACCTGCATTAGCCAGTCCCAGGGAGGGAGCTGCCATAGAAAATCCTCCCAGACAATTGCTATCCCAGTGGGATTTTGCACATACAGCCCCCTCTGCCCCCAGGGAGGGAGTGTTGAGGCTCTGAGGGAGCGTGACTAACTGGTGTGTGGTGGGGCCTGGCCTTGAGGCCAGCCCCATGGAGCATCTTAACATTCCTAGCACTTGTACCATGTAATTGGGGAGAATAGCCCAGCAATCTGCCTATTTGTTCTGGGAGATACAAGGAATGCACCCTACACTGCACCCGCCTCCTCCCTTGCTCCCTTGCTTCCTGCCTGCCACCCAGGGCTGCATCCCTCAGGCCTCCAAAGGGGTGCACTAGCTGAGTCCCCAGGACTCCCATCCTGCCTTCCTATCCCCACAGAAGCAGTCCATATTGGGTAAGAGCTCCTCTGCCACAGAGACTCAACACCCACAGAGCATCCCTGGCTCTCGTGTGCCCTTGATCCCAGTGTCTTACCTTTCCGACCAGCTTCCCCTTTTTGTTCATGCAGATGTAGAAACCTGTGGCTGCTCCCTTGATACGTACGCGGCTCCCAAAGGTGTCTGTCTCCACGATGAGCTTGGCTGAGGAGGGAAGTGGAAGAAAAGAGAGAGGGAGGTCAGAGAGGCTCTGCAAGGGTGCAGGCACCGGGTTGGAGATCCCAGCAATGCCTGATGCTGGGCACTGTAGGCACACACTGAGCAGGGAGGAAGTTGGGCCAGAGAAAGTCCTAAAATAAGGGCAAAAGATTAAGAGCCAACCTTGGTCCCTCTACCCTGCCACTGTGTCCCTGCATAGCCTTGGTCACATCTCTTTACAACCCTGAGCCATGCTGGAGGGCGAGTACCCCTGCCTTGCCCTGCTCCACAGGGCTTAGCAGTTCAGGTGCCACAGAGATGTTCCAGAAGGGATGCAAGGCAGCAAACAGGGCACACGCTGGCTGGTAGAGAACAAGCCAACTGCCCTGCAAACAGAGGCAGTTCTGTGTGAGCCTACTGGCAGGAAACAGGCAGGAACCCTCTGGAAGTTCACAGCATGCTGCCAGCTGTCCCCAGCCCAGGGGACACCATTCCATGCCTCTCTGCGAGGCCAGGGCTGCAGGAGGAGCAGTGACTTTGCAGCTGGCAGGGTAGGAATGAAGGGTACGGCCATCCTTTTAATGCTTTTCACCTTTGCACAAGTCGAGAGGGCATATTGATTTGGTCTCAGTTTTTTAATGGAAGCATCGATCGACTTCCGAAGGAGCTATGCAAATCACAGGGTCGATGGGCTGCCTATAAATAGACCTGTCACCTTCCCTCCCTGCCTCCACCCTGGGAACCTGAGCCTCAAAGCCCATCCATCCCCAGGGATGGAGGAGGATGGGGACAGGACAACCTTCTCCCTGGCCTAGAAGCTGTGGTCCCCAGAGCCAGATCATCCCTTGGGGCAAGCACTGATGGGGATGGTGGCTACCTGTTTGCACCTCCAAAGAGCTCTGCCAAACACTAAAGATTTCCCCACAGCACTGAAAACCAGCCATGACTGTCCCATCTCACCACCATCACCTCTAGCCCAACATTAGTCCTTAGTGCCATAAGTGCAATTTAGCAAGGTAATTAGAGCGCCACCAGCAAAGCTTCCAAGTCCACAGCTGTATTATGGGAATAAAGACACAGATTCCTTATTTCTCTACTCCAATCTCTGCAGAAGGGCTGCTCAGCTCCTCAGAACTGGGGTCTGCCCCAGCTTGCACATCTCTCCCCAGGATGCTCAGACACCTATGAGCCCCAGTGAGGGCAGTAATGTGGCTCTGGAGCAGGTGGCTTTACTGGAGGATGTTTTGAATGGCAGGAGGAGGCTGCAGGCACATGCACAAATTAGAGCGAGCCTAAGTCACACTCCAGCCTAGAAGAGAACTGCTGCTTCTGTTTCTCTGCCAAACCCTGGTCCTGCATCCCTCCCATCATGAACACTGATGAGGTCAATGGCACAGAGAGGACAGTGAGCTGGCAGCAGCTGATCTGAGCAATGGAGAGGACAGCCCAAAATTTGCTGGGGCTCACTAATTTGGTGCTGCCAGGCAAGCCAGGGTCAATGCGCATGCAGGCACCCCCTCCCTGCACTCCCTTCTGCCAAAATCACTCTGCAGCATCTCTCGTTGCCAAACTGCCCTGTGCCCACAGCCTCCCACCCCCACTCAGGCACAGACTGGACTCAGAGCCAAGAAATTTGGGAAGAGCCAACTCCAGGCTGTGCCACCCCATCACCAATGCCCAGAGCTTTAACACACACCCAGCATCCTCAAAACCAGCTACAGGAGCTGTGGTGCTCTGCAAACAAAGCACTGAGACAGTGACCCCCTATTTATCTGTATTGGGGAAGGCAAGGGGGGGGAATTGATCTTGGAGGCAGTAAAAGGTTTGAGGAGAATTGATTTTTCTCTCTGAGAGATAGGAAGAGCAGAGAGGGAGGGAAGGGAGGGAGGAGAGAGGGAGGGAGCTGGGGAGGCCTCGGCCCCAGCGAGCACAAAACCCCTCTTTAAAGATGCACATTGCTTCTCTTTGGGCCTTTTTCTTTTCCCCCCCCCTGTGATTTACGGCTGCCGCACAGGTTTGCCGCCCCGCGTGAGCCTGGCCAGTGCACAGATCCAGCCCCACCAGCCGCTGGCAGCAGAGGATGAGGACAGCTCATCCCCAGGGACCTGCTTCTCCAGATCCCTGTGAGTAAAACACAAACCTCACAAACCCCAACCCTGACCAGCAGAAAAACCTGGGTGCAGACAAAACCAGCATGTCATCAGGGAGCTGTGCCAGTATCCCCAGCCACTCAGAGGGTTTAGCCCAGGCTGCAGCCACCGTGGGTTTGCTTGGTGGCAGGCACAGCCTGGGGGGGATGAGTTAGGCTGCACCAGCCACTAGCCTTCCTCTAGAATTAAAAAAAGTCAATCAAATATTGACAATTAAGACAGATAACTGAAAACGCCAGACTTGATGTTAAGTCGGCTGTAAAAATGTCAGCGTGGGGAAAGGGGTCATCTGCAAAAATAAATCAACCCCTTTTACACTCCCACCCCCAAAAATGAGATTTAAAAAAAAAAGGCAGAAGGAAGGACTCAGGGAGGGAGGCTCCTTTCTTTAAAAGTGAATTTCTACATAATATTTTGGGGGACACTTTTTTCCTTTTTTTTTTTTTTTTTTGGAGGGGGGTGGGTCAGGGGAGAGGAGAGCTTGACGTTTTCAACTCTATTCTTTTACTGAAGTGACAGATTTATCCCAGTAAAATTATGTTTCATGCTCGAACTTTGAAGGGAAAGTGGCTACGTAAATGCTGAAAAAATGCAGCGAGACACACTTGATCCCCCAACTGGACTGCGAAGAGGAGAAAGTATTCAGGAAATGTTAAAAAAGGTGAAAGTAAGAAGCGTTTTAATAGTTCTTCCAGACATGGGGGCCTCCCTAGAGATTCATATAGAACAATCCTGAACCTCTATTTTAACATTTACAGACTTGCAACTCTTTTAAAACTTTACATCTGAAAAACTGCTTGTTCTCTTTCTGGTTTAGATCAGGCCTCATTTTCCTCCTTAGCTCTTCAAATGCTTAACCTTTTTTTATTACATTTTAATAGAGTTTTCAAGCCACCACCAGTCCTCTCCTTCTGGCCTTATTTAAACCTGGTCGTTATTTAAATATGCACTAACTGCCTTTTAAAATCCAGGCATTATAGGACTAAAACACGATGGGATTTTTTATTCTTTTGCTTGGGAAATTAGCTAATGCCCTTTCAGGCTGCTCTAGGGTGAGAATAGTTCATTTGGAAGATTAATGTTGGATGTATAGAATACCATATAGATGGAATCTGTGCTTCACTTGAACTGCTGAAGTCCAGCCTGAAATTTTAAGCAAAAGGAAGAAAGAAAAGTGAAAAATAGAAGGAGAAGGAAGAAAACCGTTTCTACTAATCTCCCCAAGCAAGAAAGGGAAATTGCACCTAATACCAAAGTAAAACAGTTGTGATTCCTACGTACAACACACGTGAGCAGCTCTCAGGTCCGGGTGCAGGATCAGGCCCCGTGGCAGTGCCGGGGCTCGCGGGCCCCGCTGGCCCCTGCCTGGTGTTTGGCGTCCCGGTGTGTCATTAGACTTCAGGAGTCTCCCACAAAAGGACCATTCCCCTGCCCGGAGGAGGGGCAGCAGTTTTAGGGAGAGGGTGCAGAACCCAGGCTGCGGCAGAGGGGCTGTAGCAGAGCACAGGCTCTCACGCTCGCTGAGTCCCCCTGGCATTGTCTCTGGAGATACGGCAGAATCTTCTCCCACAGCCAACTGCCTCACTGACCCTCCGCTCAGGATTTGTTTTGAGAAGGGAGGGACGGGGGATATGTCAGGAAAATGCGACTTCTGGTTGAGGGAAGATTTCCAAAGCAGCTATTCACCTTCTCCTCCCTCCTTTTCTTTTTAAACTTTCCATTTATTTTCCAAATGGAAATCTCAGAGACACCCAGCCCTGTAAAAAGCTGGACTTAAATGACTGGTGCTGCTCAGCACGCCGCAGCCCAGAGCCCTCCAAGTCAGGTGCAAAGCGAGAATGGAAAAGAGAAGAGCAGAGCCCATCCCAAAGCACCGATCCCCTCCCTTGGCACAGGAAACTTGCCCTCACCTTGAATCACACAGTCGCTGATCACTGACCCTTATGTTCTCCCTTTACAAGCCCCCACAAGCTGAATTATTTTAATGATTTCTGGCTAACAAACAGGACGGAAATCATCAATTGCCGTGCCGGGCTGCAAACACCTCCCCGTTCCCCCCCCACTCCACCTGCCCCCATCGCACGTCCTTACCGTGCACGTCTCCATCCTCTGCCATCGCATTGATTTTCTTGTTGTCCAAGATCTGCACATGTTTCCCACTGGTCCGGCTGTACAGCTGGTAGGTACGGACGAGCCGCCGGCTGAGCTGATCCGTCACCAGGCTCTGCTCCCTCACATGCTGTGTAAAATTAGGTGGGGACTGAACAGTTACCTTTAGGAAATTAAAAAATATACGACACACCATTATAATCTCTACTCCTCAGAGAGGCGAATGGGCTGAGCCGAGATTGCCGGCCTCCAGCCGGGCTTGGTGGGGAGGCACGGAGCCAGGACCACGGGCGTACCTCCTGCACCAGCAAAGCCTCCCTGAGAGAAGAAGCACTAAGCCCACGGACGAAGCAACCTTTTACAGAAGCAACCCTTTACAGAGCTGTGCCCGCTCCACACATGCCCTAAGCAGAGAGGCACAGATGGCTCTGGAGCACAACAGGGGCTCAGTGACTCCAGAGGCCTCCCTGGGACTCAGTGGGTCCCAACTGGCACTGGAGCACCTGAGATGGGCATCAAGTCTGGGCACTGGGAAGGGTCCAGGGGGCCCACAAAGGATAGCACCGGATTGTCCCCCCGGGGTGCTGATACTCTCATCCCACATCTGACTTCACCCTGCAGGAGCACACTGCTGCGTGTACCCCAGCCGCTGCCCCATCAGTTTCAGCAGCTGCCTTTCCTCTGCTCCAGGCTTTATTTGCCCCCAAGCACCCCACTTACTGAGCTATTTAAATACGAAGTGCCCGGAGAAGGTAGAGTTGTGAAGAACTAGAAGAAACCCACGCCCTAGCCTAGGTATTTAGTGGCATAAAAACCTAAGGAAACTAAAGCACTATCCATGCAAACACTTCCCTCATCCTCACCCAGCTGCTCGGTGCCAGCAGCACGGTTGTCCCCAGCCCACCAAACCCGTTAGCCCCGGAGCTGCAGCTGAGCCCGTCCCCTCCAAACCCGACACTGCTGTTCCTGGGCTTTAAATGATTTTCATGAGCCACCAAACCTGCTCCCCCTTCAGCTCTGGTTGCAAGCTTGCACAGAAATCTTTTTCCCCCCTCTTGTCTCAAATCCCTCTTTTAAGTCTGGAAAGTTTCGCTGCTCCCTGACATTTATAAAGATGTATTCTGAGCAAATGTTAGGAGATAGCTCCTTTCAACATCAGAAGGCTGGGACTACCCCCCACTACACCCCGCGTCAAATGGGAAGATTTCCTCCCATCTTAAACAACAACAAAAAAACCCAATAAAAGCAAAAGCTGCTGCTCTCCCAAAGCTGGCTTTATAGAGATATCTCCCCTTGACGATGTCATCTCTCTCCCTCTGCTTCTGCCTGTTCATGTGTGTTTCCTATAGACGGGTTTTGGATAATGCAGCAGGATTCTCTCCCCAGCTCTGATGAGGGTACCATGTGGAGGAGAGGTCATTAACCACGCTGGTATTTGGTCTCCATCTCGTACTCCAAAATATTACAGCTATGTTTTTATACAACTGCACACTCCCAGCACTTCGTTCCCTTCACTTTTCAGCTGGAAACTCGATTTTTTTTTCTCCCCCCCCCCAAGCTTCCAGGAAAATAATAATAATTATAATAACAACTAGCTCAAGAGGCATTTAAACAAAGCTTCTGCACCTGTGATCTCAAGGGGAAGGGGGCTTCACCCTGGTTTGAAGGCACACGGCTCCCAGCCACGCGTGCCTGCCGGTGTGCGGGTGTTGCACAAACTCTGCCCGGGCTGTTTAATCTATTCGTGACACTTCTGTCCCTGGCGACACAAACCAGTGATGCTAAAGTCTGACAGTTTTAAGCTGAATCAAAACTCGAGATTTTTAGTAAGGCTTTGGTGGGGACTTATTTTCCCTTTTTTAATGCAGCTTTACTTTTCGGATGAAGCAGCGCAGGAAAACAGATCCCGGAGAAGAGGAACGGGGGTATCCCCAGTGCCATTTAGATGTGGCGGGGACGGGACCTAAAGCTACTTTAAAAACAACCCTGCGCGATTCCTTGAAAACCCGGCTACTCCCTGCCTTACAGCCCAAGCCTCCCGCACCTCGTTTTGCAGCCGGGGGACTCCCCTCCTCGACCTCGGCTTTTTACAGCCGGGCGACTTTTGTCTCCTGCGTTTTAAAGTGTTCCTCTTTCCTCCCTCCCTCCCGAGCCCGGGGCACTCTTCGGCGGCCCCCGGGCACCCCCATCCCCAAGGGGCGAACAAAGCCGGGCGGCCAGGCGGGCACTTACCTGAGCTTGCAGGCAGAGGACGAACAAGTGCATTAACCTGGGAAGAGGGGAGAGAGAAAGCGGGAGAGAGAAAGCAGGAGAGAGGTGTGAACCGGAGGGCTGCGAGGACCTGGGCGGGGGGGGCAGGGGCTGCGGGTACTCACACGTAGCTGAAGAGCGAGGAGCAGGGGTCCATGGCGGTGCCGGTGCGGGGCCGGGAGGCCGGGGCCCGGCGGCGGCGGGGGGG
>NW_009953651.1:3803138-3816983 GCF_000747805.2 Chaetura pelagica | reverse complement strand
CGGCGGGAGAGCCAGCCCCTGTCAGCCGGCCTCTGAGTGACAGAGCGGCGGCTGCACCACCACACACACGTGTGCACGGCCCGCCCGCACACGCCTGCTCGGCCCTCCTGCGCACACACACACACACGCACACAGCCCTCACATGCACCCATGCGGGGCCTCCACCATGCAGAGCTTCTCGTGCACACGCAGCTTGCACACACATGCAGCTTTTCCCATGCAGCCCCCTCCTTCCCACCTGCACCCCTCACACAGGCAGCCCCCCTGCGCACACACACACACACGCACACAGCCCTCACATGCACCCATGCGGGGCCTCCACCATGCAGAGCTTCTCGTGCACACGCAGCTTGCACACACATGCAGCTTTTCCCATGCAGCCCCCTCCTCCCCACCTGCACCCCTCACACAGGCAGCCCCCTACACACACTGCCCACCCCCCAGCACAGACACACACGCTCCTCTTTGCTCATCCCTACCCCAAAAATACACTCTCACATCTCACACATGTACTCGCACACCGGCTGCAGTCACAGGCCATTTCTCTCACACACACACACACACTGACATCAAGCTCACACATTTTCTCCCTTGCTCAGGCACCCAGTAACCCCAGACACATGTGCCCCCACACCTCTCCTTACAGCACACCCCAAAACGCTGCCTACAGTCACCTCTGGGTTGGATCTCCCAGGGGTCTCCACCTGGTCTTGCCTAGTATCATCACTGCCAGGGCCAGAGGAGGCTGGGCACTGCCCCATCCCTGGGCTGGCCCCATGGGGCTCAAGGAGAAAAACAGCCCTTGCGTTGGTATTGTCAGACCTCACACAGCACAGGGAGGGCAACTGCCTTGTCCCGGCCAAAATTTTCCACAAAATCAGCCCCTTGTGCATTTTCCTTCCTTTTTTTTCTTGGTGCAAAAGGCTGGAAGGATGTTTCTGATGTTTTCCTCTGTGTAGAAAGAAGCCTTGGGCCAAGCCTGTGTTTAACTGGAAGATTTTAGGAGCACCACAGGAGTGGGCAGAATGGGTACTGAAGGTGCTCAGCTGAAGCAAGAGAGGGTTTCCAAGAGCAGCATACACTCACACACTCAGCCCATTGGTCTAGCACATGCTCTGGAGAAAAACCCTGTGTCAAGCTGTGCAAATGGCAGATGTGCCACTGCATATGTAAGGCAGCTCCCCATACCCACCTCTCCAGGTTGCCTAGTGAAAACCAGGCAAAACCAGAGCAGGCAACCCTAGATATTCCCAATGCTCTAAATTCAGGTAATCCTCACCTTTTTAAATAAAAAAAAATTAAAGGGATTTAGGCCCTGTTTCCTAGCTGCTGCTCTAACTCAGCAGCAGCCACCCCTGCTTTACCTCCAGCAGGCACAGGGTTGGGCCACATGTTATCCAGGACATTGTGTTCAGCTGCACCATCTCCAGAGCAGCCCAGGCTGCCTTGAACCAGGAGATTTATGGTGCCCCACAGGGGGTCAGAGGCAGCCCTCAGCTGACAGCCCCGTGTGTCCCCTGCCCTCAGCAAACAGGCTCAAGTGCCAGTCATGGCTGTAAAATTGAGCTGCTGCGGGATCACTCACGGGCGGCCACACTTTGCCTGACAGCAGATGACAGACAAAGCTCCTGCCAGCCATCCTCAGGCCCACAGCCAAAGACCTCACAGCTCCCATCTTACTGCACCTTTGGACAAGGGAGAGACATGAGTGGGTTGGTTACAGCAGCTGGGGACAGAAAGCATCACAGCTGCCAGGCTTGTCCCACCTCTGCTGCTTCCTCAGCTCATGTCCATGATCTACTCCTTGCAGGTAACTCTCATGCCTGCACAGAGGCATTTGCCTTCTTCCCTTGGTGCTTCCCAGCCCACCATGGGATCACCCATGTTTGCATCAAGAACTACACACTTTTTTTTGTTTTGGTAAAGGACCTTTTTGAAAAGCCTGTCCCCTGTGCAAGGCAGCCCGAGGGAAATCAGCCTGCCTATCAGCTCTTTTGCAGGCCGTCCGCATGGCAAGAGTCCCCTCCATTCCCAAGAACAGAGTCTAAATGGCTTGTCTGGCTCTCCTGCAGAGCAGAGAAACCCCATCCTGGTACTCCTGAGACCAGCCGGGCCTCAGGCCAAGCTGCTATGGAGCTGATGGAAGAAATCCCTTCCCAACAGAAAGACTTGGGAACCTGCTCTGTCCTCAGAACTCCAGGTAGTCATCAGGCTGTGATCCCTGAAGAAGGCTACCCACATGGTCCCATCAGGTCCCATTCTGGTGCCCCACTGCTCCATTGCCCTGATGTGCAGATCTGTACCCATGTTGAGGCTGGTCAAGCGCAGCAGTGTGTATCCCTCAGCAAATAGCTCATGCATTTTTTTTTTTTTCTTCAGGGAGGTTAAATGCTGCAGATGAAGCACTGAACATCAGAGATTTGAGCTGCAGCCCCCTCACCTCTTTTTCCATAAAGCTGAGGGTGCCCAGGTGCAGCCACAGGACTATGACAACAAAAAGCATGAGCAAAGAGAGGAACCAGGACACAGACATGGGTGTCCTAGCCTGACTGGGGTCCAGGCTTGCCTTCAAACCTTTCCATTGCACTTGACGTAGGCACCCCTGGCAGCTGGGAACCATGGCAGCAGCTCCTGGAACAGCTGAGACTGCAGTCTGGCAGAGCAGAGCAGGAGAGAGTTTGTGGAGATGGAAGGAGCAGCAGGTGAGGGACTGTGAAACCCCCTGGGAGGGGGCTGCTTGTGCCACTGTACAGCAGAGACTGGAGAGAGCACAGGGCATGTTGTGGGGGTGGTCTCTCCCCATTGCTCCTGTGACCCCAGCAGGGGCCACCCCAGCACCATCTCTGCTGTCTCAGGATGTACCTTTGCACATCTGCAGCACACAGCCAGGTCTCAGCTTGTAGCTTTCTTCTTCTAGGGTATCATCTCCATCTGGCACATTCCAGGTCAGAAGTGGTCCACAGACACCCCTCTTCTGCACAGAGGTCAAAGCCAGCAAGGTGTTGCTGATACCAGCTCTTCCCTGAGCATCAGTGTAAAGCCTCCCCACTAGCATCACTTATCTCAGAAAGGCAGAGCCAAGAAAAGCAACAGCAACCACAGCTTTAGGGACAACTAGTCCACCCAGGGGCGAGTGGAGGAAAGGGCTCATAGCAAACTGGAATTTCACATGACAGGAGGGGGCTAGGAGAATGTGGGGTGAGGGTAACGAGCAAAACACCCACAGCAGGCTGGCTTGAACATCTCTTTGCTAGGGGAAGTTATCAGGTGAAGAAGCAAGCAGGACACTGCTGTCACTCAGGGAGAAGAGCCAACAGGCATAGTACACTGTTCCTGTCTGGCCAGAAACATAGACAGGACTACAGTGCTAATCCCGACTGATGGAGGAGAGCAGCAGCTGCAACAGCACACTGCAGTGCTGAGCCAGGGAGGGAGAGGAGACCTCCTGTCTGCGGGCACAGAGGGCTTGCAAAGTCTTTAGAGCAGTAGCCTTTGAAAGAGGACAAACACTGTAGGCAGTGGGGTGGCTGGCATAGGGCTGAGGGTTAGCCAAAAACTGGGGCACATGAAGACGAGGACATTAGAGCATGGGCAGCAGTGTCCTGCATCTGAGCATCTCACTCCCAACCAACATCTTGATGGAGACCCAAAACACATGAAACCCAGGATCCTTTTAATGTTTTACAGCCATGCCTGGAGGATGCTTAGCCATAAACCAGCTTCTGTCACCCCAAAATAAACACAAGGAGGGTTCCCCACAGAGCCACAGGGATGCTGGCCCACTCCACCCTCACCCTTCCCAGCCCCAGCCCCAGCCCATGGCCCAGCACCCCCAACCCTACCTGTTGATCCTTCACGAAGGGACTGCAGCATTAATGGGGCGTTTCAGAGGCAACAGCAGCTCCTCCATGGCTGAGCAGCACTGAGCAGCCTGGGGCAATCCCACTGCTCTCCATTAACCTGCCCCCCTCCCACCAAGGGAAGGAACTTGGCTGAACCCCACCGGGGTGTGTTACATGGGAATGACCTTCTCTTCACTACCCATAGCACCAAGGCAGCCCCCAGGGCAAACGAGGCGTGGGGAGGGGAGACACAGCCCTCTCACAATTAATTCTCCTCTCTATTCAATTACAAACACCAGGGTTGAGCATGTTTCATGGGTGGTGGGAAAGACAGGGCAGGAGACTACCTCTGTGTTCTGGTTGCAGCACCCGAGAGCTGTGCCCACCCCTGTGCAGGACCAACCTGGGTGACATGGCCCTGTTAGGTTCCTCTGCAGCAACCTGCTCTCATAGCTTCACTTCAGGGAACTGGGCTCCACCCTCTGCCCTTTGGAGACCGTTTCATCCCCTCCTGTATCTCCTGCTTGGCAGCTTTCTATAATAATGGATTTTGCTTCCATAATTTCATGCTGTGCTCCTGGAAGCAGTGGTGTCAATGTAGGCTACATCATCCTCTGGTGGCCACACATTGACTCCCAGGCAGTGACGTTCCTCCAGATTGGAGGAGTCAAAGCTAGGCTCTGCTTTCCAACCAGGCTGGGTGATTTGGAGGAAAGATCACCACCCACATCAGTGGGGCTGACAGTGTGGCAGGGGAAACCTTGTGTGGCTCAACACATGGCAGGTTTGCTCCCGATCTCCAGGCAGAGCAGGAATTCTTCCAGGGCAGTCCACGGATGCACAGAGGGATCCTCCTCTGGTGTTAAGCATCCATCCCACAGCTACATTTGACTCTGATAAGAGCAATGCTCTTTTCATCTCTGCCATCCACACCCAGTGCATGGTGGGGGCTCAGATGTGAGCCAGGCACATGGGTAAAGATCTGGCAGAGCTGAGCAAGGCCAGAAGCCTGGTGGAGGATACTGAAGAGAAGATGCACCCCAAGGCTGCATCCATCTGCAAGGAGAGAGAACTGGGACAGCTCTGTGGTCATCCAGCTTGGGAAGGGTTAGGGTTGAGAAGGGGGGTCAAAGCCAGGCTGGGTGGGAGGGGGGTCCACTCCACTGGCCACCCAGGAAGGTGGGAGCCATCACTCAATGCCAGAGGCCAGTGTCCTCTTTGTGGGATGGGCTCAGAGGCTCCTTCAGGGCCACGAGGAGCTGAGACAGAGAGACAAAATGCAGGCCCTTTTCTGCCCAGCTCCAGCCTTGGCTCCCAGTCAGCTGGGCCAGGCAATTTGGCTTTGCTTTGGGTCCTCTTAAGAAGAGGACTCCTGTGCCCAGCCTGCAGGGGAGTTAAGCCTAAAACTAACAGCAGTGGCTGGGGGGGGGTGTCCATTGGGTGTAACTCTACCTCCGTTTGTTTGCTTACAGCATCCACCCAAAATGCCCGTGTGTGTCTCTGGGCCCCTCTGTCAGTGGCAGCTGAACTGCTGACCCCAGGAGTTTGCAAAACACCAGGGTTATGGCCCCTTTGACATCCCAGCCCAGCAAAGCCACAGCTTGTCCTGACCCTGGCCCCAGGGAGCCAAACCCCGGGGACGCCATGTGCCCCTGAGAGATCAGGGGACAGGAGGAGGTGGCGGGACCAGTGAGAGTGAACCCCAAAGAAGTGGCAAAGTGGGCACACTCCCCATGGTACCTGCTGCTCTCCCAGCTTAGCAGCAGCCCTTCCCCTTGCTGGCCAGCCCTCTGGACCTGCCCCGAACCTCTCTGTTAGCCTTTACCCAAGCCCAGCCCTCCAGCTCCTGTCTACAGCCCCCACCCCACACTGGCAATGGGGCTGGCACAGGAACCATGCTCCTCTTGAGCTCATATGCCCAGGACCATGTCTTGTCTCTGTGTAACCCTGCACAACTCCATGTTTTGAGAAGCCAGTGAATGCATTGTCTGGAGACAGCCTATAAAGAGTTTATCTCAGGTACCAGCTGTGAAAAGGGACTTCACACCACCCTGGAGCATAGTCATGACATGCATAAGATGCCCAAGCTCCCATCAAGGCATAGACACCATCTCCAGGGTGTGCAGGGGTACATCAGGAGGTCGAGGGCTGGAGGCATGGAGAGGGTATGGTGTGTCCCACAGACCCTTGCAGAGTCATCACCAGAAAGGACACAACAGAAGTCCAATCCTGCCCATCCAACCTAGGGTTCTTGCCACCACTGGGGCTGAGAACAGGGGACCACAAGGTCCCTGTATTCCCTGAAGCAAAGTGCCTCTCTGGGAGGATCCTTCCATCAGACCCTAAATCCCCTTCCTTGGAGGTAGCCATCCCTCCCAGCTGCCATCAGCCATGGTAAGGACGCATGACCATCAGCGAGAAGTCCTGCCAGTGTCAGGGACAGCCCAGCCCAGAGTGATTAGATTCACACCTCAGAGGGGTTGAGGGCTAGGACACCTATGACCTCTGGGTATCTCAGCCATGGCTGCCGAGCACAGAGCTGCCAACACCACCTTGACACGAGGTTCAGCTGTGCTGGGGATGTGGGAGAATGGAGTGGGATGGCTGTGATGGAGCCTCACCCAGGCTGTCTACCACAGCCCAGTCATGGTCACTTTTTGCACCTGTTGTATGTGTTTGTGGGTTTAAACCCAACTCATAGCACAAGCTTTGCTCTGGTGTCACCCTGTGCTCTTCCAGCACCTTCTTCTCTGCCTCCACTACAGACCATAAAGCCACAGCTGCCACAGCAGCACCTTCAGGGAAACAACTGCCTCTTGTATTCTGGGAAGTGCTGTGGAGCTGGGGACACACGTCCCCACTGCAGGTAGACACACTGAGCAGCTACTGCAGCCTGCAAATGCCTGGAGCAGAGCCTGGTGATAAGCAACCTGGAACATGTAGCTGGTAGCCACCATGGTAAATCAGCCACCAGCACCCACTGTGGAGATGAGAGCTGAAGGAACTTCTCCTACTGCAAAGCAGATGATGAGGTGAACATGTGCATGTCTAGGCTCCCAGACAGCTTCAGGCACGCTGGGTGGACCCAACACATGACTGAGCAGGAGATGACCAGAGAACTTAGTTTCAGCTTCTCCAGCAGACAGAGCTGTTCCCACACATTGCACCAGCAGCATTTCCCCCTGCAAGGTGTGTTGATAGGAAGACAATGGGAATTACCACCAGCCTGGCCATTCCAGATCCTGCTGCTTCCTGTCCTGATTGTAGTGTGTTCCCAGCTCAGCTTTGCCATGGCCAGCTCTGTGATTTAGGGTGCCAGTGGCTCCCTGAGGCCACAACAAAGGTACCACTGCCCGGCAGGACAGAACAAGGATAGCACAGTCAGCTCACACTGCAGAGAACTGGACACTCATCACACCCACCACCACCCTGGTCCTTGCTGCAGGTGGCTCTGCTGACCCTTTCCTGGCTCCTGCTGTCAGTGACACACCAGGCATCCCACAGCTCTTTGCTCCACCTCGCAGAATTGCTGCACCCCGAGTTAACAGGGGATGCTGCATCTCCCGGGATGTCCCACTGGCTTCCTCCATCGCGCAGACATCAAGGCTCACAGAAAAGTAGTATTATCCCGGTTCAGCGTGGGAACCAGCAACAGAGAGCTCATGGAGCAGGGGACCAGCCCCACCTACAGCACGGTTACAGCTGTGCCTCTCAGCTGCCCTAGGGCCGAGCTCTCCGTCAGGGAGAGTTGAAACCCAGCATGAAAACTGTTGGGACAGGACCAGCTAGGGCACCACAAGGAAAACCACTGCCTGGCCACGCTCAGCCTCAGCAGAGCAGCTCCCCATCCTGTTCCTCCATCCCTGAAAACCAACTCAAACCTGATCTCTGAAACCAGACCATCCTCTGTGGGCCACTGGCCTGGCCCAGACACCCAGATGGAGGTAGACAGCCAAGCCCCAGCCCAGCAGGGCTGCTCCCGGGCCAGACCCTTCAGCAAGCAGCCCAGGCCACTCACGGAGCACAGAAGGCCAGTTTGGGAGGGCCATGGAGAGTGTGGTAGTGTGGGTGCCTGGCCATAGTGTTCATGCATGGTGATCTCTACATCTAGCCATGCTATGGCCACGTTTCTCTGCTGCGTGGCTCAGTCATGGTCAGAGTTCCCCAGTACTGCCAGAATGAGTAGGGATCCATCTCCAGTAATGTCTGCATGCAGGGCACTGAAATGCCACAGAGAGGAAGGATGCTCAGAGCCAACCACCTTCCGGAGCAACCCCAGAGCCACCACCTGGGTTGTGGCACAATTTGGTGCCCTGGGTACCAGCACCTCCACCACTCTATGGGAGAGCAATAGGCTCCACACCCTTACATGCATCTTCAGCACGGGGAGCTCACATATATACATAGACACATAACTTATTTTTCCCCCCAGTCTACGCAAAACAAGACAGGCCTCACATCTGGAGCCCCATGCTTTGCTCTCCACTCACAGAGAGCCTCTTGCCCCCCGTCCCCCACCACCCCTGAACACCCCCCAGCCAGCCCTGCTGGAGCTCACCTGCTCTTAGACAGCCCTGTTTGTTTGCCCAAGGTATTTGCAGCCGGGGGCACCTGCTTTGATACCATCAGCTCTGCGAAGGAAGCTGCTCACCTAGCGTGACCCCTGTAATCCCATCCTTCCCCATTAAACGCTGTGTGCAAGCGCATCCCCCCTCCCGGCCGCCTGCCATCTCAGCATTTATCTCCCTCTCCCCAAGCTGAGCACATCAAGGCTGTGACATTGCTGGGGAAGGGGGAGTAAACCTCCCCAAGTCACTCAGAAAGGGGCCTGGCGGTTCCAACACCTCCCAGACTCTCTGTTGCCCACTCTGGGCTTGAGGTGTTCCCCTCCCCTGGCAATCACTCTGCAGCGATGTTGGGGACCAGGCAGCACCTGCAACAAAGCCCTGAGATGGGCTGGTCCTGCAGAGGGGTGGACAAACTTGGTCTCCTTGAGCCTCCTCCATGGTGTCACCTTTGTCCCCTGGCAGAACTTATTCCTCCTGCCACATTGTCCCAGCTACCCAGCACCCTAAAACTGCCTCCTCCTACCCTTCAGTTTCTTCTCATCAGCCAGCACTGCTGCTCCCACTTCATGTCAAGCAGCCATACCACCAGGGCTGAGCTGTGCCCACTCATTCCTCTCATCACCCTCTGATGGGTTTCAAGCCAGCAGCCTCCCTAAGCCCAACTTTCCAGTAGCACCTTCTGAAAAATGATCTACTGGCTTATTTCATCTAGCCAAATTGCTCCTCCACAGACAAAGCAGGACAAGGGCCTGGCAGATAAACTGGTCTTGACCCCTCCACGTGCACACAGCCAGGGAGATCTGTGGGGTCCTGTGCATGTCAGCCCTAGCAGGGGTGAGCACCATCCTGGCACAGGCACGACCACAACTCAATTCACCATCTTGAACTCCTCTCTGTCACCACCAGCCCTGTGCCTGACTAGCACTTCTCAAGCACATCCAGCCCTCAGGAATGATGCTCCTGCATCTCTTCTTCATTCAGCAATGCTGCTGAATTGCAAACTTCCCCAGATTTGCTGGGGGATCTCACAGTGCTTATGGGCATGGGCACAGACTGACAGCCCCAGGCTGTGGGATGCTGTAGGATGGCAGAAGGAATGTTACTTCCCTGGGGACGTGACATCTCCCAGCCTGCACCCATCCTCATCACAGAGCCAGACCCAAGCACTCTGCTCCATGCATGGCCCTGCAGCAGAGCGCTGGATGCCCTTTGCATCCCAGGGGCTGCCCAGACCCTGCCCTGGTGCAGGCATGGGCCTGGCAGGGACGGGCAGCCAGGCAGAGATCAGGAGGAAGACAAGGAGAGGCCGGGGACTGGCAGGACCCCGGTCCCCCTGGCCGGGCCACAGCGCTGCCCGCCTGCCACCTAGTGGCCCCCCTGGGGGGACCTGCCAGCCCCGCCTCCTCTCCCAGCCCCTCGGCGTCCTCCCCCGGCGCTGCGGGGGACCATCCATCAAGCCGGGGATCATCTACCCCAGGGCGGCCCTTCTCTGTTGGCATTCCCCCATGCCACGCTGCTGGGATGCCAATAGTCTTTTTCCCTTTGCTGCAAGGGGCATCAAAGCCTCCCTCTGTGCTGGCCAAGGGCTGTTGGGGGCCAGAAGGAAATAGTAGAGATGTGGAGAGTAGCTGCAGAGACCCCAGAAAAGAAAAACAGCCCCACTTACTACCTAAGATGCATCCTGGACTGAGGATCCACCTTGGAGGATTTCCTACCGGAGTCCACAAAAGACAGAAACTCACAGTCTCAAGGCACCAACTGGGCCAGCAAGGCAGATAGTACATGGTACTTATCAGTGACAATAGGCAGTGTCACAAACAAGAAGGGCTGGGACAGGCAAGAACCCAGGGATGCAAGATCAAACACAGGAAAACAACTAGAGACACATTTTAGGGCAGGACTAGCCCCCAGGAGTGAAAAGTGCCCCGTGATTGAAGCACAGAGAAGATCAAACCCTCTCCAGGTATTCAGACACAGGGTGACATGATTCCTCAGAAGTTAGAACTCAAATCTGCCCCACCCCCTGCAGGAATTTGTTTTACCCCTCCACAGGATGCTGCTGGGCTGCGAGGAAGACACAAGTGAGGACCTTGCTGTGGCAGTGCCCGGTACCAGGGCCAATGTGGCCCAAACCAGGGCGGTGTTGCTAACAGGTGGGTTACACCTTTGGGAGCACATGTGGAGCTGGATCCATGGCACTTACTGCTGCCTGCAACTCTGCCCCTTCCCTTGGTAGCCAGGATGCAGTGCTGAGCTGGCTCATGGGGTACAAGAGTGCAAAGCCCACAAGGGACAGAAAGGAACCCCTAGACCCCTCCTGAGAGATCCACAGCACTGCCAAGGGAATCAAGTGTCAGGGAGTGGACAAGGAGGAGCATCTCCCACTGAAGTGTGCTGGGGAAGAACTTGTCAGCCAGCAGTGACTCCCTTCCAGACCTGATGGCTGAGAAACTTTTATTGAGAGTGTAAAACCAGTTCTTTACAAAGAGTGACCCAGAACCTCACCCCAAATCACAGACAGGCTGTGAGCTCCCACCCCACCGTAACTGCAGTGGAGGACCCTGCCTGGGCCCCAGTTTCACACTTAGAAGCTGTGTATAAAAACGATCAAATTGTGACTAAAGAAAAAAACCAAACCAAAACACACTAGAATCAGTGAAAGTGCCTGTCCCAGCGGTGGACAGAGCAGAGGTCCAGGACAAAAAAATGCACAGGGCAAGGATCACCTCCTCCATCCCTGACTCCCAGCAGAGGGATGGGGGAGAGGGAATATACCAGCAGCATCCATCCAGTTTTGGGATCAAACTCCCAGGACTGCGGGAAAGGAGACACCACAGTGCCTGGAGCAGCCCTTGCTCCCCGAAAACTTACAACAGAAAAAAATAAAAAATAAACACAAAGCAGCAAACGTTGAGGTCCTGGCAAGAGGTGTTCAAGGTAAAAGCCATCCAGGGAGAGAAGTCCCAGTGAGTACCTGAAGAAAGAACCAGATTGAGACCAGCAGCCTTCTGCAGCAGGGCAGCTTCCACTCACACTTGCCTCATCAGTGTCACAGCCCCTAAGGCTGCCCAGCCCCTCACCTTGCCTGGAGAGAAGTTACTGCTTCTTCCTCTACTTCTTGGCTGGCATGATAGGAGGAAGCTCCTCCTCCTCTTCCTCAGACAAGTCATCATCCTCCTCAAAGGAAGCATCTTCCCTGTGCACTGGGACACACAAATAACTCTTAACAGTGTATAACTTTGGCAATAACAACTGAGCCCCTAGACATCTCAAGAGCAGAGTAGCCCAGGGAACACTGAAACAGTTAAACAGCAGCTGGTGGGCAATAAGCTGTATCCCAGCTGGAGGGCAGTCTCAGAGGGGAATGACAACAGCCAGTTGTGGGAAAAAGGGACAGTGTGGGTCATCCAGATCCCTTTTCCTATGCAGGGCTTTATGGCAGGGAAGGAGTTACTGCAGAGGTGGCCCCTGGGGAACCAACACAAAGGAGGCATGACGAGGGACCAAATGCATCTCTTAGTGGGTCCCTTGCTGGCACTGATGCTGGAGGGAGCCCCTCCATACCCCTTGCTCCTTCCAAGCCTTTCCCCACACAAATCCTTACTGATCTGGTGCCAGCCAGCAAGGTGTACTGGGCCAGAGCCTGCTGCCAGGCGGAAGGTCACTGGAGGCTGCAGTTTGAAGTTGTCCAGACTCAGCTGCAAAGAAACAGAGATGGAGCTGAGTTAGTGGCAGAGCCAAAAGGTAGAATGTCCTGAAGTCCCTAACACCACACCTGGCACAGCTAAACATGTTCTTCTGGGGGCCTCTGCAGTCAGGCCAAGGCTACCCACAACATTTTGCCATGAGCTGCAGAATAGCTGATGATCAGATCCCAGGAGAAAGATCCACAAACATCCAGAGAGACCCATTTCCCTGCAGCCATTCCCACCCAAGTCTTTAAAATAACCTCTTACCAAGGGCTGGCACGATAACCTCAGATTTGCCACAGGTACAGAAATCTCCTGGTTCTCATGGTTTCGTCCAACCACCTCCACCACGTTGCACTCGTCCTTGGCACCATCTGTGAGACAGACCTGGATGGGAGCAAAGATTGTTAACTCCTACTCTCCTAGAGGACACAGCAGGGACAGCCAGGTCTCTCTATGCGTCAAGTGACCCACAGTAATGCTACCAGCCCAGCTGCCATGCAAGGTGTGAGGGTGCTGCTCTACAAAACAGTGCAGAGCCCCAACGTAGTGATTGCCCCCTTGGTATGTGGGTGCCTGCAGAGGAGCAATGTGTCTTTCCCAGCTGGGACGGCTATTCCTGCAATGGTCTCAATAGCTGATCCCTGGGCTGCACTTCCTGTTGAATTCATCCATGCTGGCAGGTCCTATGTTCCCAGGACAGAAAGTGATCCCCAAGGACAGCCATGAATAAAGCTCTGCCTGGGCTTGGAGAGCAACAGGCTAGAGACCCAGCTGGTGAGGAGGGCACATTCTGGCAGGAGGCTCCAGAAAGGTCAAATACAAGGAAAAAAAACTTCCTTCACCCCATGTCTGCAGTATTACTCCACTGACCAGCCTCCTGATTTCACTGGATTTGCTCAAGCACCTCCTGTGACAAGTCCTGTGCCCAGCCCTCTGAGCAGCCAAAGTTGATACCTCAGCCAAGGGAGTCTGTTCAGCACAGCCAGGGAAGGGGAAATGAGCCTGGGAAGGCAGGGGGTGAGGCTGTATGCCACAACGGGAGAGGACAAGCACAGCTAATTCTTATTTATCTTACCATAGACAAGGCCAAAATGTGGTCAGAGTCATCTTCCTTATCCACCTGAAAGGTGTAGGATTTGGTAGTGGCAGTCAGCTCGCAGCCTGGACAGAGGAGATCAGAAACACTGCAGCAGCCATTACACAGCCCCAGGCACAGTAACTAAAGGGTTCCCAGGAGCAGCCTCAGGCCAGAGCACCTCAGGCTCCAGCTCTTAGGGTCAGGATTTGCCTGACCATGGGGAGGAGGGAAAGGCAAGAGTGCCCTGGGTGCGTTTCTCATTCAAGGATGATTCACCACCGTAAAGCAGACCGGAAAAAAACAGACCTGAGCCCTGCATACCAGAGCCGGCATTAGCAAACAGGGAGAGAGAGGAATTAGCCTCAGCAACACCGCCCAGGGCAGGATCTCTTCTGAGCCGCGCTTATGCAGTCAGCTCACCAGGACAAGGACCAAAACCCAGCTGCATAAAAGGCCTAGGGCAGGGGAGGCTGCTGCTCCGCTTTTCCTTCCCGACACCGGCGCTTGCTGAGCCGCGATGCTTCGGGCCCGGGCAGCCCCGCACACGCCCCTTGCACGCACACGGGTGAGCAGCGCCGGCCCGCTCGTTGCGGGGCTTTAAAAGGGCCGACCCGCCCCCAGGGAGGAGGGACCCGGCCCCGCAGCCAGAGAAGGGCATCGCGTCC
>NW_009953651.1:3790184-3799444 GCF_000747805.2 Chaetura pelagica | reverse complement strand
GGCTGCCGTCAGCAAGCTCCTTTCTGGAAGGGCTCGCTGCATAGCGAGGAGGGCCTGGTGAAACGCCTAATTTATAGTACTTTATTTCCTTGCAGTAAAAGCGGAAGGGTTATTACCCCAGCGGGATCCTAATGACTTTTCCTGGTAACTGGCTTCTTCCCTCAGATTTTTATGGGGGATAGGCAGGAGAAACAGTGGAGAGGGTCTTCAATGGTGAGGATGCTTAACAGCCCAACAGCCATCCAGGAGATGAAAGACACCACCACACCCTTTAGCTGGGGGTCTCCTGGCCACCCTGGGCCTTCAGCCCAACCCACTGCAGAACAACGCATTTACTGACCCTACTGCCATCTATGGAAATACCCCACTGGTGTTTCCTTACTACCAGTTGTCCACCTATCACTCTTCTCATGGCCACCATCCTGGCTACAGGGCACCAAGCTTCCAGCCACTGGGGAAAGACCTGGGAAACCAATAGGACCAACAGAGGCAGAAGGTTGAGGGCATAAAGTGGAGTAGCAGAGGGGATGGAAACAACAGCACAGCAGGAGGGAGCTGCTCGTTGCTGTCCCTTTAAGCACAGGCGAGGACAAGAGCTGCATGATCTGACACCAGGGACTGCAGTACTTTCAACCCAGAAGGCAAGATCCTGCTCCAAAAACCTAAGGTGGGGCGCAGAGGGCCCAACTCGCCTTTCAAAGCAGAAAGGGAAGCCTGGTCCATGCTGCAGGGGTGGAGGGGGGAGCAGCCAAATGGAAACTAACCCCGCTAACCATGAGCTCACCCTGCCTTTTCTGTCAGAAGCTGGCTCTGCTCCCACTGCAGAGACCTCCACGAGCCAGCCATTTACTCTGCTCCAGCTGGAGTTGGTTCAAGAAAAACACTACTGAAGAGGTTTGAAAAGCCTAACCTGGTCCCAGAAAGAGGCTAGTATTCGCTTAGTGATGGTTATACAAGCGTTCCTGTCTTGCTTCTGCAGTAGCTGCTCCCTGCCTCCGTGACCCATCTGCAGCCACCACCCTGCAGCAAGGGAGGCAGCAGAGCCCACTTCTGCCTCACACTCCCTTAATGGAAGAGCTCCTGGAGCAGGTTTCCAGGCTTCCTACCTGTCTTCCAGGCTGAGATGTTTGACTTAGGCAAGTCATACTGCCATTTCTGCCATAACTTTGTGAAACAGGCTTCAAGAAAACAATGACTAACACAAGATTCTGTGAAGAACAACTATCATTGTAACACGTTTACTGTGTTGGGAGAAAAGTTTTTAGCTGCCAGCTTCCCTGCTTAGTTTGTGTGTTTGCACGTTCCCAACAGCACATAGCTTTCACACTGCATGACCAGTGCAACTCTACAGCAGGTGGCTGAACTCTTGCCAACTGACTTTCAGAAAAAGCTGCTTTTAATAACACTGACCCACTCCTTTTCCCTGGCTGTCATTCTACAGCAGGAAGCTCGATCATTTAGCTGTCTCAGGTGCAGTGCTTAGCTTCCTAAATTAAATTTTATGGATGTAAACTAAGGCCAGACTGTGGAGCTACGATGTTTCCCCTTACATACAGCGTGACGTCCACCAAGTTACCTAATCTCTCACTTTGTTTCTGCTGGCAGGCTCTTCGGGGTTTTAGCAGCTCTAAACCCAGCAGACAGCAAGACAAAAAGAAAAGAGTAATAAAAAGCAAACAAGCACTACTGCAACACAACTCATGCTGGCTTTATAACAGAATCATAGAATGCTTAAGGCTGGAAGGGACCTTAAAGATCATGAAGTTACAACCTCCCATCCACGAGCAGGGACACCTCACACTAGAACAGGTTGCACAAAGTCTCATCCAACCTGGCCTTGAACAACTCCAGGCAGGAGGCTTCCACAATCTCCCTAGGCAACCCATTCCACTGCCTGACACTGGAGACCACCTGTGAAAGAACTGTTTTTTACAGAACAGGTGAAAGTTTAGCTGGTGCTACTAACAGAAGGCCCAACAAGAAAGGTCACTGCCACCTCCAAAATCTTTGGGGTCAGCACTTTTGAAGGGTCACTTCAATACCTGTCTCTGAAAAGCATCAGCACAGGTAAGTGTCTACTGCACAATTCACTGTCACCACCAAAACCAGACACAAGTTTCCCTCCCAGTAGATCAACACATAGTGTGATATAACATACACTGCAGAACAACTTCTGGTTCTGGAACCTCATACACAAAATACATTTCTTATTTACATTCACTTCTCAATTTTTATTCTATTTCTCGCATGGTCTTCAAATACAGTTTTACAGGTCGTTTTTTTCTGCTACAGATACTGTTGACCTAAAAACAGATTAATGAAAGTGGCATTCCAACCTTAATGAAACTTCATAACCATGAAAGATATGTCAGCATATCACTTTACAATCCTAGAATGATGGTATTGGCCTGACATTCCATAGGCTTATACAATTATCTCCTATAATAATAACAAAGTCATAGGAAGAAAAAATGTGGCAACTCCTTAAAAGCCAAGAAATAAGGCCACAAGCATCCTATGCTGTAATGTTACGCATCCAGATAAAATTAGTTGACTCTGGTATCCATGACGAAACAAAACTCTCCCACCTGATAAATCAAGGTATCAGCTACTCAACATGCACTCAAAGCTGTATAAAAACTAGTGGCATTCAGCTCTGACTTACATGAAATCCCATAGCACAACCCAGTACCTCTCTCTAAAAACAAAATGAACTTGTTTCAAATTAAATACTTCGCTACCGCATTAAAAAAAAAGTTCACATTCTGCAAAGGAAAAAAAAAAAATAAATCCTGCGTGTGACTGCACCAGAAGACCAAATGCAGGGTCTCCTTACAGGTTGCAGAAAACATTCTTGCAGTCAATGCCATCCATTATAGGTTGCCTAACTTCTATGCAGCTGGAGGCTTGTTAAACGGACTGAAATTCTTTTGTACACCACTGAAAAAAACCCAGAAAAATTAAAAAGGAAGATAAAGACAGCTGATGGCAGCAGGGGAAAGCAGCAAGGTATATACTGAGGTGTATACCACTGGCCAATTACGTATCGGGGACACTGGGACTTCTTTGAAATACCAATTTCATAAAAGATGCAACCACCTCACTATCAGATCCCATACCACACTGATTCCATCCTATAGCCAAACACATCAGACCTGGGTAAAAACATTAAACTCCTGGAACATTTAAAAGTAGGTAACCATTTAAATAATGTGTAAAAATGTGCTTATTTTGGCATTTCTTATAGAAAAGTTATTTGATACAAATGTGCAGGACTTGAAGACCCTGATTTAATCAAACTAGTTTAAACAGGCTTTGAAACATGGTGACTGTTCCAAGGAAAAGTCCCAGCTGCGGGCCAGCTCTCTCCCTCTCACCGTCTTCCATCCACAATCCCGTGCAAATGTTACCAAAATTACCAGGTTTGGCAGACCACCCTGTGAATTGCTGTTTCAGTCCCAGGAGAATGATGACAACCTCAAGCGGTGACAAACTGACGTCTGAAGGAAGGATCGTTTGGGATCCACTCCCCTTACCCAAGATGGTCAGTTTCCAGCCCAGGACATGAGGCACAATAAGAAAGGTCAGTGCTGAGGGCAGATTCGTTCTCCATTGTGGTTTTAGATTATTCAAAAGTGCCATCTTGGACCTATACCTTTTCACTTTTCAAAAGAAAAAGTTACAAAACTGGTAAACAAAAAGTTAGTCAGCATACAGCTAAGTTTATATACACTGAAATTTACAAGTTTCTCATTAAGTGACTTCTGCCACAGACCACTGCACATTTGTCCCTAACAAAGCACAAAGCTTGAACCAATGGTCATTAGAAGTGACAACGGGTCATTGCTTTATCAACAAGCATAAAGATAGTAAAAAATAGAATTGTAGCTACTTATCTTTAAATTTGCTGATTGACACAAGCAATCCCTCCCATTTCTGCAACTTCCAGTTGCCCATCCTGCTCTATGACAGAGAAAAAAACCTGCATCTTTAATTCTGCCAGAGAACACTTTTCTGTTGACATATGAATGCAGAGAACTGTCATCAACCACAGCGCTGACTGAGAGGGATTCCTCTGAGAAGCTATAGCCCATGCAAGATTTCTTGGCACTTCACACAGGACCAGGAGAGGACGAGGTTTCTCTTTGTTAAAACAGTGTTTTCAGCAGCATTATCCTCTTCCAACAAATTACAGTCTGAATGGTGATGGGTGATTTTCGCATAGCCCCTTCTACCAAGCTGGCTTATTGCTGGCTTTGTGCAGCTAGACCATATGAAGATCCCCACCACTACTTGCCCAGCTGTTAAGGGACTACAGTACTGGAACAGTTCGTTGTCAAGCACTTCACAGGCTTCTTCCAAGGATAACAACATCCTTTGGAAATCCTTCCATTTTAGCAATTTCAAAACAACCCAACTTGCTGTAAAATTCCAGGATTCTTTTATCATCTGGTCTCACTTCACAAAAAGCCCCACGGGAGCCTGAAGAAAGAAGAAAGGAAATGAAATGCTATAGGAAAAGAGTTACTGTAAAAAGTGCAGACATCAAATATTACTAGAGTTCCAACCTATTTTAACATTTAAACCCAATGAAATCACTGATCCAATTCCATATGGAACATAGTGCCCAAAAGAGATCAGATTTATGGCAAGACAGCTGACCACCCCCTAAAGGGGCTGCACTTTGCAGAAATCTTATCAATATGACAAACCCTCTGTGCACCTTTTATTTCACATAAAAGCATCTCGAAACTCTGATGTTGGCTCAGAAAACAGAAGTAGAAGCAGGCACCAAATCGTGCAGAGGCATTGTGAACCTCAGGTGCACAGTAAGGCAGACAGCCAAGTGCTTCCCCATATTGTAGGTTTTGGTAATTACCCACCAGTGCACACTGATGCACATCAGAAAAAGCATCATTCCCAATGCCAGCAGGGGAAATATAAACACTTCTGTGTTGTTCAAAATGTAAAAATGTGTGCTCTCATTGCCAAATTGCTCCCTTGGATCTTTCTATTTTCTAATTTGTAGGATAATGGCTAAAGTGAAAAGCTACCTTTTACCAAAGACAGCTATCTGAAAGCTTTTATAATTATTTACCTAAATCTAGAGTGCCAAGTATGTCAGGAATCAAATATCTCAGGCTGACATGCAAATACAGGATGTTAATATAATCATCCCAAGTTTGCACTGCATCCTAGAACTAACATGTAATTAGGAAAAAAGGAATTTTGAGTGCAAGTAGCTTACCATTAGCCTTTAGGGAAGAGAGCAGGCAGGCCATCATACTTTTGGCCACGCTTGGATCTGTCACTTTTTTATGAATATCAATCTTTATCAATGATGGGAAGTTGGCAAGAAATGATTCTGGCAGTACTTCTTGCTCTTCATGGAAGCTTAGCATAATTTTCTGAAAAGAATATAAGAAACGGACATTTAATAATTATCCCGCTTTTAGTTTTAATTCATCTTTATTAAAGGAGCTTGCTTTCCTCACAGAGTAGACCTATAAACCAGCATGCTTTTCAGCTACACTTCTGATGGCCACTTTGTTCCTTTCATGCTGAATTGCTCTGTCTACTCCAGATAAAAAGACAGACTACAGAACCACCTCAGGCCAAAAGAAAAATGCAAGATTCCTTGCATGGCTTCTCAGTTACTCACATTTCAAAGTGAGAAAAACTGCAAGCTAACCCATAACCAACAGTTTGTGCACACAGATTGCTTTTCTTTGCATGGGCAGTTTTAGCCCTAAATACCCTAAGCTTCCACACATCTTCGGTTCACAAGTCTGGAACTATCTCTCATGTCCACACAGTTATCTCATTGACTATTTGCCTCAACAAAAGCAAGTTTTTCTCTAGCTTAAAAGAAGCCTTATTGGTTACTAAAGCATGTTCTTGATTGCTAAAGACTGTTCCAAGTGTCCAGGAAGGTCTCTGGGAATATGACATCAGATGTTAACCTCATGCAGCTCATGGGAATGGAACAATAAAGTGAAGTAATGCAGAAGCAGACAAAGGCAAATCTGAAATATACTCAAGTAATTTCCCCTGGTTACTGAACTTAAAAACCTTTAGGGAGCACTGCCTCAAGTGAACAAGCCACCAAACTTCACTTCCTGTATAACTATCATAACAACCCAAACTAAGACTTCGTTGCTCAAGGAATAATAACATCAGCAACCCCCACATTCTTCTTTAGTCAAGTTTAAATGCAATAATTTCAAATCCATAAACTGCTATCACGCAAACTGTTGCAGGGAGAACCTCTGTTCAAAGTTAATATTTCAAGCTTGAGCTACTTCAGGTTCAGAATCACACCAGCTCCTCTGGGCTTTTATCACAGCTATACAGACAAAAGCCCAGAGAGCAGGTTCAAAGTTAGCCATGCTGCCCTCAAGCACCAAGGAAGAGGTGATAACTGTTTCATCCAAGGACTGAAGTGCTACAAGAGGTAAAACAGGTTATCCAAGAGTGGGGGGTACAGGTGGGGCCAAGAAGCAGTTAAGAGAGACAATGCATTCATCTCTTGTGATCAATAGTAACTAATACCAGGAAAAGCAGATACCAGTTAAACTTTCCTAACAGGAACCTAGATAAAACTGTTAGACAGCTTCTGGGCCTGCCACTCCTACAGCTTTGTCCACAACCTTTTTCCACAGGCAGGTGTGAATCGCAGGTGTGAATCTGCACCTCTTAGTACTAAACACATTCCTTTACTTGGCAAGAATGCATAATTTTTCACTATTTCTAGCAGCTCAGTGACATAATTTTTCTGATTTTTTTCTAAAAACAATTCAAGATATTTTAGTGAGATGTCATTTTGCACCATTTACAGCTGTCACACTCCACAAATACCTCATAGATTTTAACATCAAAACCACGTGCTCTTTAATTTGTTTTCCATACTTAAACTGATGTGATTATCAGGGGTTAGTCTCACCTGCAGCAGAGGGAAACTAATATCTCATTTCACAGGAGAACAGAGCAGAAGCAATCCTTCATTTTCAAAATACACTTTTCTCTAGATTGTCTTATATTTACTGCATTGATTGCCACTAAAGTACACCTCATGGGTGTATTTCAACACAAAGCTGTATCTGAATGACAGTGAATTGTTTTCCTGCCACCATTCTAAGATGTCAGACGCCACACTCACTGAAGACTTGAGAAAGGTATGAAAACTGAATAACACGGAAGCTCAGAATGAAGAAGGAAAACAAAGACCTGCTTTGGAAAGAAGAGTTCTGACCCTGTGAGTTATACCAACCTCAGCCTCAGACAGCTCCTTGTCACTGTTTGGTTTAGTATATTTTTCTTGCATGAAGGGGATCCAAGACATTTTGCACTTTTTAATGAAAGGAGTCACATCAACCGTTCCCAAAGCATAGCCACATATGCCATCTTCATCTTCTAAGACGAAGCAGTAGTCCAGGCTGAGGGTGAGCAGACCTCCTACTAACCTACAGAAAAAGCATCCAAATTCAGTCAGGAGAAGATCACTTTGAACAAGTATGCTCTTCAGGTACTCTGGAGGAGAGTCTACAGTCAAATAAAGAAGGGATAGAATCCTCCAGTCACGAAATTAGTTCCTACAAAGCATTAATTAACAAACCGATCAGCTGTCAAAGCTCAGCTATGAACAACACCTGCACTTTAGGATCCCGTAATTTAATTCCATAAACACTGCTCTTCTGACTCACCAGAGAGACAAACTTCCTTCACCTTCTGCCCTCAGTTCTTCTGCTGCCATTACCACCCTGTTTTTCCACCTTCTGTTTTTTAATACCAGCTACACGTCTTTTCTTAACTACCTTCTTGTCACTCACAGAGCAGCCTTTTTACAAAGTCCTATCTAAATTAAACACTTGAGACATACAAAAAATTACTCAAAGTAGGTCATTTTGCAGTTCAGATCTCACTTGTCATTGCTTATTCTTTTTAAAAGTTGGTACAGGTAATCTGTAACATATTTCAGAAAAAAATCTCAAGGCAGTCAGCTGGGAGACTGAGACATATGGCATCTTTAAGAAACCCAACACCAGTTTCCTGAGGCATGCAGAGGGCAGTTTGTGGTGGTGGGTTTTTCTTGTAAATAAAATATTCCTTGCTTTCTTCCCACACATGCACTTTTAAAAATTCAAATTAAACACAGTGTAAGGACTTCATCCTTTAGAATCACCTTTGTAGGTCACTAATTGCTAATACATACTTGTCTCCAATTAAATCTGGTAAACTATGGAAGGGTTGATCAGCTCCATCAGCATACATTTCTCTGCAGATCTTATATACAGATGCCTAAGAGGAAAGAACAGATGATTTCAAGTCATCACTCACATTTCAAAAGCTAAAATCTTTGTGTTGAAGAGATTTCATCAACAGCTCCCCTGTAAACTTGTACTGACAGGCATTTGAGTTACACAGAATAAGAGTACCCATCTATGAGAAAGGATCTGCCCATTTCTCCCATCCGCAAGTAACTCTTAAAGTTGCCCTTCAAAAGCATTGCTGTTAAGTTGGATGGCTGGAGGTCAACCTCCTGCACATTGTAACAGCTCAAGTTTAATACCACAGTCAGCCCAGCTCTTAAATCAAGAACCTTGCTACAAACACCCTTTTCAAAACCTCCAATATGTATATGCAACAATTTAACCACTGTGACAGACAGACACACTCTGACCTTCTGCATGTTAAAAGGCTTTGGCGGAACCTCTTTAAAGGGTAAACTTTTATCAGATTAACTTTAAATAAGAAACTTTACATTTTCCAACTGAAAGGCTTTATATTTGCTATGTCCCTGGCCTCCTTTCATAAAAAAGGAACTTCTCAGAAAAAATATTCCTTATGAATGCATGTTTAGCTGCATCACCAACTGTTTAGATGGTTTATAAATATCATTTTCATTGCCTACAAAGGAACAAAAGAGCTTAGGTACAGCCCTGCACTAAGGTATGGAAACGGCTGTTTTACTGCTTGTGACAACATCACAGGACAAAGCTAACCTTAAAGTAGCAGGTGAAAGACTTGTCTTTTTCAGCTAGTCCTATCTGACTGGCTTTAAAGTCAGGATTCATTTGAGCCACTACAAATTCAACCTAGATACTTATGTTTCAAAGGAAACATCTCAATGTAGCTACAAGTGCAAAAGTTCAAGTTATATTAATATTGGTACTGTTTAAACTACATCCATAAAGAGTGTTAACTAACTACTCTTCTTGTTAAGCTAAACAGGATGAAACTATAGTATAATCTGTTCAGCA
>NW_009953651.1:3773301-3790031 GCF_000747805.2 Chaetura pelagica | reverse complement strand
GCAGGAAAAAAATAGGAAAAAAATTCTAATCAATGATGATGAACACAAAATTCCTGGTTTCAGAGTATCAAACCAAAGTACCAAAGTAGATGGAACAACCATTCTTTCAAAATCAAACCAAGAAGTTCACAAAATTTAAACAGTAAGTATAGCTGAAGGACCACACCATGCAGCTGCATTTTGAGACATGGTACCAACACTTTGCCTATATAGCTGTGAGTCAACAGCTATACACACCCACTGCTAAAGTTAATGCATGGCATTTGTCCCCGCTGCAAGAATTCCTCTACCAGCCACAACCAAGTAACTTGCCTTTCAGAGACAGGCAAAATACTTGCAGATTTAAAAAGATGGTGGGGTGGGAGACTGGAAATCAAGATGTGGGTGTTCATGTATTGTTGCACAGCATATTGATGAAACACAGGCAAATAACTTAACTTCAGTTTTCCTCTAAGCTTGCATTTGTGCCTTGCCCAAGATACTGGGACATCTATTTCATTGCCTTTTCATCCTCTTCATTAGGGGATGAAGGGACTCAGCAGTAACCAGTGTTGCCAAAAAAGGAAACACACCACTAACAACAACAGTGACAAACATCAAAAGCAGTTACCTCATCTTTAGGAAAGTAGGGTCGTATGGTGTACACTTTGGAAGTGGGTGTTAATGGAGGTGGTTGAAAAAAGAGGTCATTTGCCCCATCAATAGGCAGCAAACGCTGTGAAAACAAAATACTTAATATGACTGTATGAACAACAAAACCTATCACTCTTGGGTGTGCACTGCAGACTCCCAAATTAACATTTGCTACTTGCAGGCACCCCAGAAGAAGGTGGGGTTGGTATGCTTTACAAATGCAAAGACCTTATTTGAATAGAAAATATCCAATTGGTGTTTTAAAATATGCAGTTGAAACAGCACATTAAGAGTCTGTTAATCTTATCTGCTTTATACTACTTTTTACCAATCATATCTACACTGTCTCTGTATAAGAACATAGAATGTCAGGAGGAAAGGTTTGGTCTGAAGAGGGTTAACTGGCCAGAGGAGACGCTTTATCCCAAAAGCAATGCGCTGATTCAATTTGCTGCGCGCGCAGAGCACCTGTGAGGGGGGAAAAGTACAGCGTCTGAAAAATCCATGAACAAATCTGAACATGGTATAAACAGCAACTTAAGAACATCTGCCAATTTGTTGCAACAAAGCACAGTACAGCTTTATTTAGAGAGGAATAAAAATTTGGAAGACTATGGCTTTTGCTCATGGAATTCCCAACGGCAGACAAGCGTGCGCGTATTGTGCAATTGCGGGCGCAGATAAAAATGCTGTGCGACCTGCAAAGAAACAATGTGAAATGTACAACTAAAGTCGCGGCGCTTCGCATGCGCGTGGGACAGGCAGCATCTCCTTGAGAAATTACTGTAGAGAGGGGAGGAAAATTATTTTAAACTAAGATGTAGGGCTAATGGGCTTTGGACCAGAAAGCCTTCGGCAGACCAATCCTTCCAGACCTCTGATGTGCAACAAAAGGTTTCTCATAAAACAAAGAAAATGTCATTCAGTTGTGAAGTCATATTGATACCTGGAACTCTCCTGCTAGACCACCTCTAAAGGCCCAGGGTTCTTGGTCTCCACTTAAGAACTGTGCTGAAGATTGACTACGACACCCTGTTGAGATCAGATCCAAGCGGAGAATGTTACGAGAAGGGGGATTTCCTGGGTGTCTAACATGTCCAAAAAGCTAAACACACACTTGTGGAAAAAACTCTCTAACTGAGCTAGAATCCAGGGCTGGGGGGCTGAGGCTGTAATAATGTATTATTTATAAACACTTTGTGCTTGCGTGCTAATTGGCAGTATGCCAAAATTGTTATTGCCTATAATCAACTAATCTAAAAACAGGTGAGATGACTCAAATAACACCTCAATTCCAGACCAGAAGGCACAAGAATGGTGCCAAGTGCGATTATATAAGCTTCCCAGATATTTTGTACTTTCTTTTTTTTTTGTATATTTGTGGCAGAAACATGCACTTTATCTATGAAAAGACGACATCTTGGAAGCTACATGGCTCAATAGCTACTAAAATAAATTTGAGATTAAACAAATGCCATTATCACAGCCCCTTGAAAAAAAATGGACCTTTCTGAAGTCACATTTTAGTAATGATTGTTTCTAATCTTGTCAGAAAACTAGGACTGGCAATATTTGCAAACAGTCCAGAATAGTTCAGGCAGTCAGGACAGGTATGAAACCATATTCTGGCATGAGAATATGCAGATTTACATAACCCAGGCTGTACCTTCACTATGCTGCTGGCAAATTAAAAAGCTACATGGCGTTAACTGAGTTAGCTCACAATTTAAGCAGTACACCCTGTCGGCGACAGATAACAGTTTTGCTTTCAGCATCCTTATTTTTGTCTTCCTCAAGCATATCAGATACATTAGGGTCCCTGCTAATCAGTCAGCCACAACAGGCCCACTGAAGCACTCAGCTTTAGTTTACTCAGCTTTAGAAAAGAAACTTCCAATAGCTGTTTAACTTTAAATACTGTTCTGCCAGCAAGGCACTACAGCCTTCAACAATCAACACAAATAACAATTACGTAGGTAAAAAAAAAAAAAAAAAGGCATGGTAACTTGGGTGGAGATTTCAATGACCTGCCTAGTTTTCTGACAAGATGAGCAGCGCAAATACTTTTTCCTTTTGTGGACACCAATATACCTCCTGTTCAAGTAACAGTCTCAGATCAGTACAGGCAAGTATGTTGTGCTAGTCAGAGAGTCCCAAAGTGTGCCAAGTTTGACATTTATGACAGTTTAGGAATATGTTAAATACAAACTACCCTACATACGATAAATTCCAAAAACAATCAAAGCATAAGAATTTGAATTTGGTTTACCCCCACATTTGAGAATTCTCACTCAAAAAGATACCCATCACAATGAGGTTTAGTCAGTAACTTGGAAGACAGTGTCTGTCTGTCCTTTGAGACTACAACTTAACTAGCACTTCCAATTATTACAATAAAGAGCTGTGTGAATGAAGAGCTGTATAAATGAAAAACATAGTTAATGCCTTGGTCGCTGCGCAAATGTGACTTCAGTTCATGCCTATTGCACACCTAATCTATCTGAGCTGCCTCACAGACAAAACCTTTCCATTTTAATTAATTAATGACGACGCGCTGTGAACATCTGGCGCTGTCCATCCAATAGCAGTAGAAACTTGTGCTGAGGGTTCTCCCATCTGTACACAATGGGGAAGAAGACAATAGAAGTCATTAGTAATCCATAGTACTGTACAGCCACACTAATTTAAGGGACTGAATGCTAGCTGGACTTGGGAGGAGAGGTGAAGAAAGTGAACATTCAGTGGACCATTGAGCACACCATTGTGAAAACTAATTTGTTTGGATTTGTAACGTACTTACTAGCTTTACATAATTACGCCTTTTATCAAAAACCTTTGCTCTATATTCACATTAGTGATAAAATGCAAGCTGAAAACAAAAGCATCCCTTCTCACGGAAGAAACATTAGCATATGAGCGTTAAACTGTCAAAAACACTTAAAATTAATTTCTCATGTAATACTAGTTTGAGTACCAGAACAGAACAGTACCAGAGCTGGCTTCTAATGTGAACTATTCAAAATACTGGATGCATTTAAAGATGTGAACTGAACTTTACAGGGACATTGAAAACTGAAGACCATTTCAGCTGAAATCAGTAGGTAGAATGACAATTCTAAAATGTAGTCTTCAGTTGGGTCCTCAATATTCAGAAATTACAAGAATTGCTGCTCTCTTCTACAGCTTTGGCCTGAAGCTTTAAACAGATTCAAAAAGTGAGCATTCTTTCTACCTAAAGGTCAACATTCAGCAAGGACAGTAAAGCTGGGGGAGTTGTGTCATGCTGGTCTTGAAATTGCACAAGACTAAAGTTTTTAAACAGCATCAGGCAGAGTTGTTAACATACTATAATGCTGCAGATTTCTTCCCAAGCTAGTTTTCTTCTCCGTACTTCACAGAAAGCAGTCTTAAAAGCTCTTCTTTATCAACCATATAGGGATATTTAATAAGCACAAAGCATAGAAAAAGTTGTTGAGCATGGACTGACTCGATGACATAACAGGCCTTCTCTGTCTGTCCCTGCTTAAACCTGCCAGTGTTTAAGAGTATCATTTAAAGACAATCCAAACACTAGGATTAGAACAAGGCTGTGTAATGGTTGACCACTGTGAGGTTTGCGACAGCTACAAAAAGTGTGACGTGAGACCACCAGCTTTGCTGCCTGCTGTGTATATCATCAAGCAAGTCCACAGCATATTCCTTATTGAAACCTGGAAGTGAAATGAGGTCACTAGAATTACCCAGGCCATGCTGGTGCTATCTGCCCTCTTAGGATCGCCAAAAATCTTTCAGGAAAAAACAAAACAAAAAACACAACAAAAAAACCCAAAAAGCCACACATTAAAAAAACCAGAAGGAAAAAAACCCAAAAAACAACCTGTTTCAAGATCAGTTTAAGTCTCAGACTATATGTTTAGAGAGCTCCATAATTTCCACCCCTTATCAAAAAATGATTTAAAAAAATAAATAATTTGGAAACCTTTAAAGGAAATTACTTTGCACCAGAATAGCCTTACGCTAAAGCTCGCATGCGCACAGGGCCGGGAGGATCAGCTTCCTCTTGGCCAGGCCCATTGAAAGGTCGCTTCTGCAATTCTTCTGTTGAAGACAGCAAGAATGTTATCAAGACAGAGCAAGCAGCAGATGGCTGATGTGGTCACATTTCGTAGTGTCATTTCCAATCTTACACCAGGGTATCCAAGGAGTTACATGGCATAGAGTCCAGTGTGCATTCAGTCAAGAGTAAGTTAAAGTCAACACTTACGTGTCAGCTGAGATTCAAGTTTCATTAGCCCAAGAAGAAAATCAAGGTCTCCAATCTTAAACATCCAGCAGGCTCCTTACAATACTAAAGCAAATTCACAGCAAGCATTGCTTCAAATAGTGAGACAGGAAAACCTTTAAAAGAGGGTCAAACGAGACCCCATGTCCAAGAAAACACATTTGCCTACTATTTTGTTTTCCCCGTGGGCTAATTAAAAACAAACAAAAAAATACACTATCTGGGATTATAATGGCTCCCAATGCACCTACCTAACCACTGCACAAAAGATTTCACCATTGACATAATACTCTTGATATCCCAGACGTAGGAGTACATGTCATAAAGAATTGTTCTGTTGGCACAATTGGAGAGACGAGTGAACATCCCCATCACCAAGCTGCACATCTCTTCAAACTTGGCTGCTCGGTTACGCCATTCTTCTATCTAAGAATGGAGGCAAAACACCCACAAGATCAAACACATCATTCTAGAAATGTATTCTACATATGGAGGAGGATAATACAATTCATTACTTCACACATGAAGACTACCACATCACACATGACTCACAGGTACTCTCTATGGCTGTTAGAAGTGAGGCCAATGTGGGGATCACTGGTCAAACACAGTCACCAGACTGCCTTCGTGGCACTAAAACAGGGCTTAAACCAGTAGATTCCACTGAAGGAATAAAAACTACTGTGATCTGAGGGTAGTTACACACTACCTTTCAGCTTTTAGGAAGCTGAACACCAGTCTCTACTACAGAGAAGAGATAACACTGCTCAGAATTTTCATTGAAAAGGAAACAAGATTCACACTCACTTTTTCAGCATCCTTTCCTTTGCAATTAACACTGACAACACTGCTATTTGCTCTGAGCCACTGGAATTCTCTCAGCATCTGTGCACCTTTGGGCCCATGTTCATAAGGAAGGTAAAACAAGTCAGCGAGAAGCTGCAAGTCCTCTAATGTCACTGGTTCTACTGTGTAGAGAGGCTTTTCATTTGGCCCAGGCACAAACTGTTCTTTGTTAATTTGCTCATCAGTCTGCATAGGGGCAACGTCGCTACCAGAGTCTTCCTGCATAGACATCTCTGGGGACTTTGATTCAGCTATACTCTCCTTATCGGTATCCATTGGCTTCAACTCCTCTGCCATCTTGGCTTCGGCAATATCTGTCAGTATCTGATTAGCATTCTTGTCTGTATCATCTTGTTTTTCCACCACCATATCCATTGGTTCCTCATCAGATTGCTTCTTCTCCTCCTCCTTCCCCAGGGCTGGTGACTCGCTGCTCAGGGCTGCCCCCTGACTCATGATGGGTTCTTGGTAAACTGTGGTAACCACAGTTGCTGCATTTAAAGAGGATGGTGCCACCAGAGGCCCCACATCCCCTACAGTAGTTTTAGCACCACTGTGGGCCACTTGCCTACCTGAGAATAAGAAAAAGCAAGTTAAGGGTTTTCAGTATCTGCCAACTAAGGTACAAATCAGGCACTTCTGAAAACCATGGATGCCATGGCATCTGATAAGTGCATCTTCCTTCTGGCATTTTGCCTGTTCATTTTTGTCATTGTAATTCTAATTAGAGACTTAATCTTCTGGCAAGTTTCCCCCCCACATAACTGATAAGCAAAGACAGGATGAGAAAAAATGTTGGAAAAATTAGTTAATACTTGTGTGCTGCCAGCAGCATTTCTGACTATGCCATCAGAATAAAAAGCTCTCAAAGTTAACTTTTTTTAAAATCAGTTGATGCAGAGGAAATTTCTTAATTGGATATAGAGCACACTTCAAAATAAACTTAAATACTTCATCATTTGCAAAAATGTCTAACCTAGGAAAAAGGGAGATACTCAAAACCTGAGTGGACAGTCTTGGGCAAACTTCTCTAAACTCACCCTGCCTGAGTAAGAGGTGTTAGACCAGGCAATGTCAGGAGGTTCCTTCCAACATAAACTGTTTGGTGAGAATGGAGGAAGATGACACCTTAATTACTACTCCTCTCCCAATGTTTTTGCTGTAGCTGAGATTCAAAACTCTCCAACAGGTCAAAAAGGTAGCTGCACCAAAGCAGAGTTGGGAGAAGTTCTTCCATTCCACCACCAGTTATCAGAAAAGGGCACTTCGACCACCTCAAACCCACATTTGAGAAGAACAGATTTTACCTCAGATCCCAAGCTTCCATTGCTACAAGAAAGGTGTACAAAGTTGAAAGAAACCCAGCTGGTTTCTGCAGACAGAAACTCAGAAAAATCAAGCTATCTTAAAACCACTGGAACAACAGAGGGTCTTCTGGGGCAGAACTAATGTTTATAATCATCTAAGACCCACTTCAGAAAAGACTATTCCTATTCTCTCAGGTCCCATAGAAGCCTAGAAACAACTGGGACTAGCAAGATGCAGACTCTATCCTGTCAAAGGATCACATGTCAAGGTTGCTTCTGCTGATCAGTCAGGGCACTACAGGCACACTACAGAATGCCAAGCATTCTTCTACCTTTAATAAAATTTCCTCCATTAGCAATTCAAACTGAAAAGTATACAGATTTCCAAGATCTGTAAAATAGTTTTAATCTAAATGCAAGTACTGAACATTTAACCACATATTCTGCCAACCCCAGAACAATAGCAAATCAAACTCACTGCTGTATTGCTGAGGTACCCCAAATTCCTGCAACCATTCTGTTAAGGCCAACTTCAGGGCCATTTGTGGGCTGTAGAGAACATCTGTTTCAATATCTTCATCGCTCCCCTCATTTTCCAATTTAATCTGGATAGAAACTGTACTGTCTTCAGTATCAGCTACAGAGAGAAGTTTTAAAAAGTTATCAGGCAAGTTTCTTTTAAAATAAAAGAAAAATCATGTTAGACAAGGCATTCAAAAGCCTTACTTTGAAGAAGGACAAAGCATTACATTCTAACTAAACAAAATGGAAAACTATGGTCACCATCAGTGTCAACACAAACAGTGTAGAGAAACTAGACATTCTGGCACTCAGAGCCTCTTTTCTGATCTGAACTGCTTCTATTCCAATGAAATCAAATCCAAAGACATAAAATTTGGGAGCTTAAACTGCCTGCTTAGAGTGCTTTTTTATACAACCATAGATATGTCTCAAGACATAAGAAATTCTCTGATAGCATGTGCTACAGATACTACCCAGGAAGTCAATAAAACAATCTAGATACTTCTTATCTTTCAGACAATTGCCATTTACTTATGGGACAGAAAAATCTAGGTGACCTTGGAAAGAAGATTGATAAGGAAAGGCTACAATTATTAAACAAAGCAAAAATCAGTATGCCTTGTATGGTTAAGCATAGATCCCAACAAACAGGTACGAATACTTACTCATCACCACATCTTTTCTCACACCATTCATGTTAGACTTGTACCAGGTTGCAAGCGTGTGAATAGCAACATAGTTGGCTTCAAATTCACAGTTTGGATTGGTCAGAACTCCCTTCAGTCGAGGGATAAGCTCAGTTGACCGACCTTTGTAAGGCCCAAGAAAAAGTCGCTTTTGATCATAATCATTAGCATGAATATTATCCCAGATAACTGGTGCTCTCCTGATGATCTTAGATACTTCTTCAATGGATTCTACTGGAATGTCTTTGGATACAACTTTTGGACCTAAAAGGAAAAACAGGATAATCAGAGAGCTTGGCATACTTTTAAAGATTCACTCCCAAAGCAGCTGGACAGCTTATTTTACTAAATACTTATGAGAAATAATTTTTAAGACAAGTAGGGAATTAAAAAAAAAAACACAACCCAGCAAACACCCAAACAAACAATTTTTACCTGTCCACAACACCTCAATGCCAGGGAGCAGCTTTTCTCCTACAGTTCGTAAATACGGCGACTGGGCAACATTAGGATAACAGAAAGTTCCACAGTACTCTGTACAGGAAAAGAGAATGTTGCTCATAGCAAGGGTGCCCATGTGTGACATCATACCCAACTGTCCCACAAACACACTGACAGAACACCACCATCTGAGAAAAGTCTATAAAATTAATCAAGAAATGCCCCAAAGTCTATAGTATAAATGAAAAGGACATAATGAATGATACTTCATATAAAGATAAAAAAGGAAAGGTAGAAAGTTTATTTAAAATAGCTCAAATGTCAAAATTCAGAAAAAAACTAGGAGTCCATAAATAGAAGGGCAGGCTACAGCAGACAATATGCAAGAGAAATAGAAACCCCAAGAGTGATTATGAAGTGCAAATACCTAAAACATTAACACCAGAACACGTCTTTAAGTTAAAGAGGAGGTGTGCAACAGAACCAAACTACTACAGTGTAAGGGAACAAACAAATTAACAATGATGATAACACTGCTACTGAATTCCATCTTCTTTGCAACAATCCATACTACTGAACATAGTAATTCTCTCTCCCGTACAATATTCTTGCAGGTATAAGAGGACACTTGCAATTTTAAAAAAACTAGTGATTGGACCCATGTGCAAATCATCTTATTTTTCAGTGAAAAAATAAATAAAGCACCTCTGTGAATAGTAAAAGTGGATAATTGTATTAAAAACAGGTACCAAGTGAGCACAGGCTGTGATGTACCTCTATTTTAAAGCGATTCTAACAAAGTCACAGCTAGCCAGAGTTAGAAGCAAAAACACTTTGGTACAAGTCAAATAGCAGCTTTCCTTTAATCTAATTTTCAGTTTAAACCTCTTGGATCATTTTACCAAGTCGCCTTCTTTGCTTGGCATTAAACCTGTCAAGAGATGTGTAGATTTGGCAAAACCTCTGCACATATTTTAATTACTTAAACACTTCCTTGTAAGTAAGTTCATTTCAACAACCTCAAAATATTCCTTACAGCAGTGAGTAAATATTAAACCAGTGTTTCAACCAGTAAGATAATATGCCCCTTCCTTTAAAGCTGATCTAAATTATTAATATCATTTTACCTGTAGGACAGAAAAGGAATGTGTCTGGTTCTCCTAGATATTGATAAATTTCATTTGTGATTGAGACTTGAGCATGAGCAAAGGAACTGAAAACTTCTTTGTCTGCTGCACACATGTTGTGATCAATATCATCAAACAGCAGTGCAAAAGATCTGCAGCCAAACTGGGAAACCTAATACAAGAGACAAGAGGAAAATGTTAATTTTTTTTAATTCTTAAAGCTTTTTTAAAATCAACCCACGGAATTTTTATAAGGAAAAGGTACAGTAGTGAGGGAGAGAAGGCAGGGGAGGCAAGACAAACTTTGGTGGCAGTGAATGCCTATTTCTGACTCACTGCTCTGCTCCTCTCAAAGATTAGACCTCTGAAGGTGTGCAATTGGTTCCAGTTTTAACAATCCAAAGCTGATGTCATAGGACATACATCTGGAAAAATGCTAATGCTGTAATAGCTTCTGGACAAAAGAAAGGAGTCAGTCAGGAAAACAAAGATGTGTATGTCACATCTGCCTCTGAAGGGGTTTACTGTGGATAAAGAGCTCTTGCTTTAGAAATACATCTTGATTTCAAGGCCCTAAAGTACTCTGAAGATAAAGACCCAAGAACAGCCTTTAGAATCCAATAGGAGACTTTTTTTTTTTTTAAATCTAGATGATCCCCAGCCACTTCTGCAATGCAACCCGAAGTCTCCGGATAATATCCTGAAGCAAACAGGGGTCCAAAAAAGCTGTCTGATATTTAAGGATCACCTTTTCCAGGCCCAAGAGTGATGCATTCCAACTAAGAGAAAGTCAGGTAAAACCTCCAGGAGGCTTGCGTGGATGAGTAAACAGCTCTTAGAAAAGCTCAAACTTAAGAAGGAAGCACAGAGAGGGTCAAAGCTAGGGCAGGTACCCTGGGAGGATTACAGAGAGATTGTCCGAGCAGCTAGGGATTGGGTTAGGAGAATCAAATCCCAGACAGAATTACATCTCGACAGGGATCTAAAGAGCCATAAGAAAAGCATCTATAGGTATGCTGGGGATAAAAGGACGACCAAGGAAAATGTAGGCCCTCTCCTGAAGGAAATGGGAGACCTAGCTACACAGGATATTGAGAACACTGAGGTTCTGACTTTTTTTAATCAGTTTTCTCTGACAAGGGCCACAAAGATGATCAAAAGGCTGGAGCACATCTGCTATGAAGACAAGCTGAGAGCTGGGGCTGTTCAGCCTGGAGAAGAGAAGGCTCCAGGGAGACCTTTTAGGAGCCTTCTAGTACTTGAAGGGGGCCTACAGGAAAGCTGTGGAGGGGCTTTTCACCAGAGAGGTTAGTGATAGGACAAGGGGTAATGATTTGAAACTGAAAGAGGGGAGATTTAGACATCAGGAAGACATTCTTCACCATGAGTGTAGTAAGGTGCTGGAATAGGTTGCCTAGGGAGGTTGTGAAAGCCACCTCCCTGGAGGTGTTTAAGGCCAGGATGGATGGGATTTTGTGCAGCCTTGACTAGTGTGAGGTGTCCCTGCTCACAGCAGGGAGGTTGTAACCTGATGATTTTTAAGGTCCCTTCCAACCTCAACCACTCTATGATTCTATGACTTCCACTGGAAGTGTTCAGAGACACCAAAAAACCTAACACTAGTGCTGAAAACATTCAAGAACTAGTGAAAAACTGTGAGAGTGAGCAAGGTAATGACGTTTTCAAATTAAGTAGCACTGCAACTGTGGAAACTGTCACACCTACCTGATCCAGCTTGCGTTTCAATGTGGATACCTCTTTAGGATTGGAGAAAGTGATATCAAGTCCAGGTGAGATTGCATAGATGAACTCTATTTCGTGTTCTCGTGCAGCTGATATTAGAGTCATTAGCTGCTCTGTAAATCAAATCCAAATATTTCAGAATAATTCAACAATTAAAAAGAAGTCTCAGAAATCTTAAGTAAATTATAAAATGCAGATACACCTGCTACCATAATAAAATAAAAATTTGCTAGCATTTCTTAAAACTAGCACAGAAAAGAGCTCCAAATTACTTGGAAGAGTTCTCAGAAATTATGCTAAAATAAATATAACTGTCCTTGCATTGTTATTTTCCATATTACAATTTTTTAAAATATAAAGAATTATCTTTATCTCAATGGTGCAAGACAAATGTGGTTGTAGTCTGTTTCTACAGTATGCACACCCACACTTCTGGAATTATGACTCACTTTTCCCACTTTTGTCACACATACTAAGAGACAATTCAATGTAGTAACAGCACCATGCATGACACATTCACCTACTACTCACATGACTGAAGTTTAGGGCACAAGCAAAAATGCTTTTTTAATATCACTGTGCAGAAGTAGTTGCTTTAAGAAACAAATTCCAAATATAATCTTCCATATGATGAAAGAGAATTATTTTTAGAATATTTAACAATCTTTATTGTTACTGACAATTATTTTGCAGTACCCCTTAGATTACATTTCTGCAGTGCTCCGAAGTAGCCTCCAAGATGGATTATTTAATTTCAAGCGAGTATAATTTTTCCCCTCATCCAAGGAAAATTATAATCCCCACAGGGCAATAAACACTGTAGAGCCCATAAGTGCCAGAGATGGATAAAAAGCCTCACACCAGCTTAAACATGTCTTCTCTGTTCTGACTAAAAAGTCAGAAGCTTCTTTTCTAGCTGGTACTAGCTTTGTTGAGAGAAGAACTGAATGAATCATGCAAAAGGGAATGCTATCTGCTCATCTATCTTTTCTGAAGCAAATAATTTCTACTTCAAAATACAGTCCAGATGTTCAAGAGACAGAGGAATAACTTTCCCTGGTAAAAATAAATCTCGTAAGACAAACCTAAAAGCAGTTTTAGAAATCGTCTGCAGATGTATATAGTAAAAAGAGGTAAAGCCATGCTTGTATGAGAGATCCACGTAATACAGCTGCAGGGTATTAAGAACAAGTCTCCACTCACCTTTGGAAATAGCTACTGTGATTAAATGCACCTAAGCATATGTAGCAATGGTCAATTAATTCAAAAGTCTACTTATAGAAAACACAGAGGGGAAATAAAGACAATTACCCGCTTCCTCCACAGAGTACATTTCTCGCCAGAACATCCTGTGCTTGTAGTCATCCTTTGGAGCATACAGGTATGTATTTAATCCCCACTTCTGAAGTCTATAAACACAGGAAAATAATCCTTCATTGGGAAAATAGTCTATCAATTTAGGAATTCTATGTTTTACTTGATCTAATTCTTTTTTTCTTCATTGAACATTGTGTTATACTATTAAGACACGATAACTTTACGCACAGCTGATATTGGACAAATCCAGTTTAGGCAATAAGGTAAGGTGAATGAACCCCCAAAAATACTGGTATTAGGCAAAAAGCTGCCCTAGGTTAGAACAATACTTCTCTTCAGGCTTAAGTGGAAGATTATGATCATATTGTGACGGAATGTGCTGCAGTAAGAGGAAGCATGACTTGCCTTCTAAAAAGTTCTTTTCTTTGCTCCATAACCCAAGGTCTTCCATAAAATCCTACAGGAAACAAGATTAAAAGTATCCAGTTAGATGTTAGATTACGCCTGCTCCACGAAACATTATATTACAACTCCTGTTTCTCTTCTGCTGCTGCTACATTCATCAAAAAGCTTCCAAAACCAGAAAGGAGAAAAAAAAAATCTAGCTAATCCTAATGCTGGACAGCATTAGGAAAGTGTAATAACCTAAACTGATCCAAAATTTAAATACAATTTTAATTATTTCTTATGATCCAAGCTCTTATAATGTTGGCTACTGAAGCAAATAATTTTCAGAATCCAAAATGTAATCCTGAACATATGCCCTTGACAAGTCAGCATTATTCTAAAAGCAGATTTAACAATCATAGTCTAATTAAACTGTAACTCCAGACACCTACAAAATAGATTTGATTGTAATGTGAACACTGAAAACACTTTAATATATTTACCAGCTCAAAAATGCTTAACCCATGGTACAGATCAAAATGTTAGGTACACACAGAGAGTACATAAATACAGACTGAGGCAGATGATGCATAATTAAAAAAAAATGTGCAAGTGAGTCAACAAAATGCTTAGGATTTTATTCTGTCTATTCAGTGTAAAAGGATTCTTGTCAAAATCAACTTGCAAGTCGGTATCTTAACAGTTCCCACAAATTTACAAGCTAAGAGTACTTATCTGAATAATCATTACTCATCTACACAAGAGGTTTTGTAATAGTTTATATTTAAAGCCATGAAACTCCATGGAAATTGTAACTGCTTCTGGTTTTAAGCCTAATCCTTCCATTCTAGAAACATAATACTTTAAAAAAACACTCTCAATGTACTCTTAGTCAAGTAAATTCACTTAGACATATGTGCAAACAGTTCAACCACAAGTGGGCACTTCAAAACAAAGCTTTAGCTTGGCAACCTGAGCAAAGACCAGAGCCTAAAATAACACTGAAATTTAATAAGCTCTTACAGTCAAACTGCACGGCCACTCAGTGATGAATGATGCTCCTCATACACAAAACTCACAAGCTTCCACAGAACACTAGTTAAAAAGGTAGACAATACCTTCATTTCCAGAATTGTTCATCATTGTAAATCCACAAATATTTGGTCTCAGAGGTCAAAAACACCCTCCTATCACCTTTCAAAATAGATGCAACTGAAGTATTTTCCATATATTAACAAGTATTTCAGTTACTTGCTAAGTGAACAATGCTCTTTTAAGAATCTTAAATCAGGCTTAAGTTTTAAGCATTAGTCTCTCAAAGAGTGATCTAAGACTAAATGGCACCACGAAGCGGGAAAGCTGAGTAACTGCTACTCCACACAAACTGCAAGTGACAAATTGAGGACAGCTAAACAGAGAAAGAAACAAGAGAGCAGTTGCAAGGCGTGAAAACCTCCCAGTTTGTTTCACTCAGAACAAATGTCTCATTTTCACTAGCATTACCTAATTCTGGCTGATGCTGCCCTGAGGAAGCTCAACAACCACAAAAGGAATTAATTAGTATGATACCTAATGAATACCACTTATGTCTCATCGCTTGTTCAGAACACACTTGCTTTATCTGACACTGTTTCAGACCTACTAGCCTAAAGCAGAACAGCGACCTTCTATAAAAAAAACCATGAAAATCAGGTAACAAACTAATTATATCAGACTGAAGAGAACATGCTAATCCAAAGCAATACTTTTCCATCTGTCACCACTTTTCTTAGATTACTAATGTCATCAGCTAATGATAATTCTTGGATCTTTCTAAGCAACTGAAAAACGACCTGGTTTTGTATTTCAGGTTAATACAAAGACGACAGATCATGACAAACACCTCATATCCCAGTTACCATGCTCCCCCCAACTAAAAGCCAGGATATCCTGGAGGCAGAGCACAAGAGCTTCATATTGAGTACTCTCTTAGATCTCATTACTCCCCAAAATAGTGAATTAGATATCTGTCATAAGCTCTTCCAATTATTTGGAGTGCACACCCAGTATTTGGCCAGCCCCCTCTGCCTCCTTTCCTACAAAGATCCAAACACTCCATCTCATTGCTTTAATCCCCATCCTACCTCTGGTCTGTGTTAACCACTGCACTGTGTTTAAGTATTTATCTATGCTTCTGAAGTTAATCCCTGTTTTTCTCTTAACCCTGTAATTCTCTTGATGCACTAAAGAGACAGATGTTCCCACCCACCACCATGTACCTAATAGGCCACAACAGATTTTTCTGTTCATTTTGGGGGGGGGTTGGGTGCAGTTTTTTTAATCACTTGTCTAATTGATTTCCCCCCCCCCCCCCTCCCCCATGTGCACGTCAATGTAAGACTGGAAACTCCTAACTAGTGTTAGACTGCCTCACTGGGCAGAGACCATTTTCTTGCTTTGCATTTTGGTCACTACAGTCAAGAACACCTGCACCAAAATATATGCAGATAAGATCAACAATGTAACTAAGATGACAAGAAAAAAGACTATGGTATACACAGTGGTTCTGATATAAACCTGGATAAGCTGATGATCCATGAAACTATGCTGTTACAATCTGTATTTCTGTTCACTATTGTCTGACTCCAAAGCTTTCAATTTTGCATCTATCTTCACAGAATTAAGTCTATTAACAAAGTAAAGGCATCTCTCTCCACACTGACTGCATTTGAGCTTTAGTAAGTGCTAAAAAATATGGGCATTAACTGGGCTCAGTGCACTTCACACCATGACGTTTGCAGGAGCCAAACGGTCTTAATTTTTTTTAAGATATGAATAAAAGCCATTCTGCAAGCAACGCAGAAACTGACTTAGATAAACCACCTGTTTCACCCTCCATTCCATCTGTTAATAATTTGTTCACCTGCTGGAGATTCATTATAGGCAGAGAAAGAATAGCAGTCCCCAGGAGTTCATAAGAATTCGAGATCAACTATTATGCTAGGAATAAACCGTTTTTTCTTGCTGGCTTTCAGCCTTAGTTGATGTCTCAGAAATGCAGATAAATTCTGTAGTTACTGAAGAAATGCAAAAAAGTCCCTTTATTTTGCAACTTCTGCAACAATTTAAACCTTTTAACGCTGCAACTATACCAAAAGACAGAAAATCACTGCTCTACAGAGCAATAAAAACAGTAAGCTGCAACATGTTCGAGAGCAGGAAGCATTTCATATTGATTCTAGAAGAGATGCCTACGGAATCACCTCTTCCTTTCCCAGGAAACTGAACCTGGGCCTCTGGTGCACAGGAAGAGGCACACGCAGCTGCGATAACCGCACGGTAGATTGCTTTCTCCCTCCTGCTTCCCTCTGAAGATATGTGCTAGGAAGGGAGCCACGGAGCTGCCTCAGCCTCCGCTAGGAATCCCGGGCTCGCCAGGGCTGCCAGGCCTGCCCTCAGC
>NW_009953651.1:3772033-3772315 GCF_000747805.2 Chaetura pelagica | reverse complement strand
GCGCGCGGCGGGAGAGCGCGCGCTCCAGTGCGCGGGGACCTGGGGCATCAGCCGAAACAAAACAAAATTAATAAAAACGGGTTAAAAACGTCCCCTGCCGATTTGGGTGCGATTCGCCCCAACCCAGCCCACTCAGCCTTCCCAGAACCCTCCCTTGCGGTTCTGAAGTCCCGCTCGCTGCTCTTCCACATTGCTGCTACTGGTATCTGGACACGAGGAGAATCCCGAGCTGGCTGCTTTGCTGGCTCCATCCGTACCCCTGCTCCGGAAGCTGCCGCAAGG
>NW_009953651.1:3745179-3771220 GCF_000747805.2 Chaetura pelagica | reverse complement strand
GGCGGGGCGGGATGGGGGGCGTGGCCTGGCCCTGCGCGCGCGCGCGGCGGGAGAGCGCGCGCTCCAGTGCGCGGGGACCTGGGGCATCAGCCGAAACAAAACAAAATTAATAAAAACGGGTTAGAAACGTCCCCTGCCGATTTGGGTGCGATTCGCCCCAACCCAGCCCACTCAGCCTTCCCAGAACCCTCCCTTGCGGTTCTGAAGTCCCGCTCGCTGCTCTTCCACATTGCTGCTACTGGTATCTGGACACGAGGAGAATCCCGAGCTGGCTGCTTTGCTGGCTCCATCCGTACCCGTGCTCAGGAAGCTGCAGCAAGGCCCCAGCCAAGGAGCATCTCTGGTTACCATCACATCCAATCTAAAGCTTTCAAAAAGCAAAAGACCAAAAACAGAAACTGCTCTGCTACCGTAAATAGTAACTAGCTAAGTCAGATTAATATGCAATAAGATTTTATGGAAGAGTTAGGAGAAATGCACAGAATTTGGGTGAAAAACTCGTATACAACCATACGCAGAGCTGGGCAGTGGGCTGCCAGGTCAGGCATCATGCTCACAGCTTTGATCAATCCAATGTAATCTTGCAGTAGCAGTTCCCCAGTGCTGGGAATCTCCCTTTGTACAAGATGTTTGTGTATCTAGGCAGTATTCAGGATGCTGGAATGACTCGCTGCCCCAGACTGCATCAGCTGCCTCACCTAGCTGCTCAGCTGCTTTCCCACATAACTACTATTCATTTTTTTCCTCTGAAAGTTGGGGAAAAGATTACTTGAATCAACACAAGACCCTTTTCCAAGGACTCAACAGCTCTTACCTCTGTTCTCAGCAGACCCAACAACTTCGCTGTTACTCACCCTTAAATGCCACATCCTAACAAAGAGACACCTGGTCCCAAGCCCTACCTCACTCAGCAACTTCTCATAACAAGCTTATGACACCCCTGAAGGGACTGATCCAATTCTCAGCCTCTTCCCCAAGGGCCTGTCCCAGGGAGGAGTCAAGCAGATTCTTTTCTGGCTCCCAGGGAACCAGCTGCCCTCCCTGCCCCATAGCTACTGTCAACAGTCCCTGCACAAACGTATTCCCATTTGGTGTGAAAAGCATTTGAAGGCTGACTGAGCCTTTTTTCCTCTTGTCATCTCAATCCCTTTCCTGCCCTTCACCCTGGGGAGAAGGGCACAAGGAACCCCACCGGTGGCTCACAGCATCCCTGTGCCACCAGAGGGCATGTCAAGCCTGCAGATGGCATCATACAAAATAGCAACCAGCCAAACAGAGTTCACAAGGAATAAGATATACTGGAAAGGGTGAGATAGAGAGGAAAACACACTCAGGCCCATTCAAACTCCTTTACACCTGGGTCATTGCCAGCAGGTCAGAAAGGTCCCTGGAGAGCCAGAGGCTTTGGTAAGAGCAGACTTGCAGCCTTCCAAGGCCCACAATGCTAAATCCTCTCATAGCCAGAGACCATTCTTTTAAGATGTTTGAGTTTCCAGGCAGCATTATGCACTGAGCTTTCAGTTCCTGGACACTATCCTGCATAATGCTGGAGAGTGTTACTAGCCCACATCAGGTCCACTATCCTGTTGTTCTGCTGTTTTTTTACTTGCCTGCTTCTTTTCTCTTCTTCAAAGACCATTTCCACTTCAAGCCATTTTTTCCCAGTTCTCAAGGCTGCAATTTTCCAAGGACCATGAGTTCACATCCCTAAGGAAACCCCTTTCTAGCCCATACCTACCTCTCTGAGGTGGTAGTTGACCATCTTCCTGTTAAGTCAGCCTTAAATGCCACATCCAAACAAGGGCCACCTGGTCCCAAGCTTGGGTTCACCCAGCAGCATCTCATGATAAGCTGAAACACACCTGACAGTCCCCAATCCTGAGACCTGACACACCTGTTGTAAGACCCTGCTAGCCTAAAGCCTTTTAGCAGGGAAAAGACTGTGTATACAGCATCATCAATGTCATGGCCAGGCTGTTTGGGATGCTGACCAGCTCAGTACACACCCTGTCTCCCATGCAATTTCTCATAGCACCCATGCAGAACACCATGCAGCACCCCAAAAAGGCTGCCAACCCCCTGCAGAGCCCCTCAGCCCCTGCCCCCACCCAGATGGCTGACAAATGCAAAGACGTAACAGTGGTGTGCATAGCAATTGTGGTTAGATTTTATTGGTTTTTTTGTTGTTGTTTGGTTTTAACCCATATTATTGTTATAATACAAAATATACAGACTGGAGATGCCAAGCGGGTTGTGGGTCACCATGCCCTGGGGCGGGGGTCACGCCATGCAACCTGCAGCGTGAGGGAGGAGGCAGCATCTGCTCCATGTGGAGGGGTAAGTTGGATGCCCCAGAGAGCCTGGGAGGAGGGAAAGTGGAAAGAAGGAGATGGGAGGGATAAGGTCAGGATACCTGCCTGCTTAGCCTCACGGCAAACCCAGGAACAGGACTGTGAGATGAAGAATGTGTTGAATGAATATTAAAAAACACATCACATCGGCAAAGGCCAGGCCAGGGACAGTCCTGCTGGGGAGCAGCCCCATAACTTTGGCCTGGGGCTCTGGTGAGAGCTTCTAATGGCTCTGACACCAGGGACTCAGCCTGGATCTAGGGCCTGACCCAGCATGGGTACCAGTCTTGCTCACCCTTTTCCCACTGATCCCAGACACCACAGCTCAGACCAGGCCCTATTGCCCTTGGCTGCTAAGGATGCAGAGGCTGGAGCAGCAGAGCTGGGGTCTGTGTCCATCCCCAATGCCTGTGGGATTGCACAGAGGGGCTTCTGCAGTTGGCATGAGGTCATCAGCCCAGGGGCATCACTGTCCCAGCTACAGCTCAGAGGGGTGTGCAGGCAGCACAGGCCTGCCCGCAGGCATCCAGCTCTGGGGAGCTGGTGGGAACAAAGATGTGGGGAGCCCCAGGGTGCTGGCTCCATTCCTGGGGTCCCAGGCAGAGTCTCTCACATGGCCATGCCAGGAGAAAGGGCTGAGCCCACCCTGCCCCAGGTGACCCTGGCCAGCCCTAGCCTGTCTTTCTACCCAAAGAGCTGCCAGCTCAGCTGTGCCCCCAGCAGCGGGCTCTGCCCTGCCACATTGCTCACTCCCCTGCTCCCCAGGGCAGCAGGTGGTCTGGGATTGACCAGGGGAAGATCAGCAGCAATGTCAGGAGCACGGCTATGAGTCCCAAGGGCCAGGGTGGCTGCCAGAGCCCAGCATACCTCCCTCTTCCATGTGTCCTCATACCTGGGCCGCTGTGTCCGCTGGGAGCAGTTGGAAGGGTATCTCTCCACTGAAGCCTCAAAGTGGGTCCCCAAGGTCCCCTGTGTGCCAGCAACCTGAACTCAAGGACAGGACCTGAGGTTGCAACTCTCCCAGCCCAGCATCCTCCAATCCTGGGGACCAGTGCCACAAGAAGGCACCTCGGGGTCCCTTCAGGATCCCTTCTCTCCACATCAGACTGAGCCTCCCAGGTCTAACCAGGCCCTCTGGGGTCAGGTGCTGCTCCCCACACCTCATGCAGCAACGAACCCTGTGCAGCTACGTTCTCTAGGCACAGCTCTTCTGCCCACCCACCAGCCCAGGGGCTGGGTAAGGAGAGTAGCCATCAGCTCCTGGCTGAAGTGCTGGCCACACTCCCCAAGGCAGGACACGGCCAGGGCAGGGGAGGAAGCCGAAGTGCTGGTGCCCGTTGCAAGACTTTATTGGTTTATAGACAGACAGCATTGCTGGAGGGTTTGGGCTGGAGCTGGTGCTGCAGGCTCCAGAGGCTGGGCAGGGCCAGGGGGTGGCTGCACGGGGTGCTGTGCATGGGGAAAGCCTCTGATGCAGCCCGAGGCTGCAGCTTCCCTGCCAGGAACAGGTGCAGGGAGGTCCATCGGGGCCAAACGCTCGCCCCGTGCCAGCCGTGCCCATGCTCCAACATCCAGGAGCACCTGCTTGGGATCCCCGAGGGAAATGGAGCTGGCCCAGAGGGGAGATCCTGGTGCTGGCTGCATCTGCAGGAAGGGAGGCCCCTTCCCGCGGGGGTGTCTGTGCAGCCGGCGGAGGGCAAGCTCGAAGGAAAAGTCAAGAGAGAAGCAGGTTCTGGGCCTGGTGGCAGGAGAGCTCAGCTGGAGGCAGTTCTGGGAGCTAAATCACGTTGTCAAAGAGCTGCATGGACCGCATGATGTTCTCGTCCTGTAGGGAGGAGGTGGGAAGTGGGCAGGTTGGGTGTGGAACAGCAATCTGGACAGCTTCCCCCACGCCTGATTTTCTGCTCATGGCAGGTCTGACCCATGGCACAAGAGCCCCCAGGGTTTACAGGCAGTTTCCAAGCCCTACCAGGATGCACAGCTCTCATCTGCACAGGGATGCCAGCACAGATCCCAAAGCAGAGCCCCAGCCTTTCCCCTGGGAGCCAGACCTTCACCCTCTACCTGTCAGGAGGGCCATGGGGGAACAGGAACAGGGGTCACCATAGTACAGGGAGATAGCCCAGCCCCAGAGTAGAGCTGCTGGTGGCTTTACCTTCTGGCAAGACTCTAAAAACTCCTCAATTGTCACCACGCCATCCTTGTTTCGGTCCATTTTCTGCAGACAGACACAGCACAGGGGGCATGACAGGGACAACCTCGGACCCAGGGAGAGCCCAGCCCACCCTCTGCCCAGGTTCTGCAGGACTGGACACAGCACACCCCTGCCCCAGCCACTGCCAGGCACCTGGAGGGCCCAGGAGGGCCTCTTTTCTCCAGCACAGTCCTGCTTCGTCCCCAGTGTGGGGTGTCGTATACCAGGTTTTGGGCAGTCACTGGCTCTATGCTGGAGCTCTGCTTCCCCAGGACATGCTCTGCTCACCTGGAAGAAGTTCTCCACATGCTCCCGGGGCGCTTCCTCCCTCATGGCCGGGTATGTGTATTTGCCCATCATGTCATAGATGGACTTCATGATGTCCAGCATTTCCTGAAGGGAAGGGGAGTGGGGTTGCAGGGTCAATACAGGGTTCTGCCTGTGCCTAGTCCTCAACCCACCCCTTTTTCATGATGGTCCCAAAAAATAGCTCAAGTGTGTTTCTGCTGGCTCCATGAACAGCGTGGGGCTGTTTGTGTGCCTGCATGTGTGATGAAGGTCCAAAGAAGCACACCCCTCATCCATCCTCCACCCCAGAGATGCATATGGGCTAGGGGGCCAGGAGAGACCTGTTTGTAAAGCTGAGCTCACTAAATATTGATGCTCTCAGCTCTCCTCTGGAGCTCAGCCAATCCCCCCAAGTCCTGCCCTCTTCCCTACCGAGTGAAGACCTGCTCTAGCCCTGAAGACCAGCCTGAAACCCCCCATCTGACCTCTTTGGTGATGCAGCCATCTTTGTTCAGGTCGTAGAGATTGAAGGCCCAGTTCAGGCGATCATCAATGGTGCCCCGCAGGATGATGGACAGCCCAGACACAAAGTCCTGCAAGGATGGGCAAGGGAGTTAGGGTCACAAAAGGGTTTCATGGATACAGAGAGCACAGCCCTGCTTGTCCCTCTCCCAGAGGGCGAAGTCAGCTCCAAAGCAGCTGCTCCTCAGGGCTAGGCTGGTAAGAAGAATGCCAAGTATCAAAAAGAGCCTGGGGAAAATAGACTGCTTGTCCTCAGATATGTCCCACACTAGTCCCTTGAGTCACGGCACCCAAAAGGACAACATGCATCAGGACCTGCTGTTCAGCCAAAGCCTGAAGAACACCCAGCTGTGGCTGTGCCTGCCAGTCTGGGTACCTGTAAGACACTAGTCAGAAAATACAGAAAGCCTCCTTTTTGTGTTTTTTCACTGTTTTTCCACTGCCTCTAGGAATTTAATAAAGTCCACCAGCCCCTGCAAAGCTCTCCATTCATCTGCAACAGCAACACTGCTCAGCCCAGCCCACAGCAGCTGAAGGGACTTGCCCTCCTTACCCCAATGCCATTCCCTCCTCAGCCACAGCTCACCTCGAAGCTGACAGAGCCATCGTGGTCAGTGTCAAAGGCATTGAAGAGGAAGGTGGCATACGTGCTGGAGTCTGGGGGAAGACAGACAGTGTGAGGGTGCTGTGTGTGACCCCCCACCCCATGGAGGCACCCATGGCAGGGCATGGAGATGAGGACAGTGATAGGCACTCACCTCCCTGTGGGAAGAACTGTGAATAGATCTGCTTGAAGTTTTCTTCATTGACGATGCCGCTCGGGCACTCCTGTCAGGACAAGCCACAGCGTCACCTCCACTTTGCAGAGAAGGGTTGAGCACTCCCTTAAATCCCTGGGGCTCCCTTGCCTCACCCTGCGCTGCCTGGTGTGTTGGCTGGTAAGACTGCTTGGAGCACCTCCCTGATTCTGTGGGCTGCACTGCTCACTGGAGGAGCTCTGCATCCCAGGCACCCACGAAGGGGGCTTTCTGCACCCGAGGGATGGAGCACAGGATCAGGCCTCCCCACTGAGCTCCCTGGAGGTAGGATCAGGCCATAGCCTGATATAAACTTCAACCACAAGGTCTGAAAAGCCTTTGCAAACCCCAGGCACCACTGGGTATGACGCACTCTACAAGGTGGACATGACATTGGAGGCAGAGGCTAGCAAAGCTGGTCAAGGGGTACTCACGTTCTTGAAGCCTCGGTACAGGACCTGTAGCTCTTTGCGGGTGAACTTGGTCTGCTCCTGGAGCTGCTCCAGCCCCTCGGGGCGGTGGCAGACGGTGGAGAGCTCAAATTCATCCTCAACGCTGTCTGCAAGGAACCCAGGGGAAGAGAGGGCAGCTGAGGCCAGCACCATCCTGCCCTGCTGTGCCAGGGGACAGGAGAAGCGCCTTGAGCAGCACACGCCGTCCTCTCACACCTGCCCAGGGTGACACATTTTTGGGGTGCCCACTCAGCTGGAGATAGGTCTAAGCCAGCAGGAGATACTCAGACACCCTAGGGGCAGACCAACAGCTGACACTGAGCAACAGCCTCCTCAGCCTCTGGCACAGCCCAGGCTGGTCAGAAAGGGGGTGTGAAATCCCCCCACTGCTGAGAGGCCCCTGCCTGTCCTCCTCCCCCCAGGACAGGCATCTGCTCTCTGAAGCCAAGACCCTGAACATCCTGCAGGTTTGCGTCCAGCAGGAGAGCTTATCCCCAGAACTCCAACCCAAATGCCTCCCTGGCTGTATTTAGACCCCATTCTGCTCACTGTGCCCCCCCTTAATCAAGGGCTTCTCCCTGCCCTCTGGGAAGCCACACAACCCTTGCCAGCAGCAGCCAGCATCCCCAGACCCCACTGCAACTGAGGGGCTGTAGCCCCACAGCAGGTGCTTCCCTCCATGGGGTGGATCAGTCCCTGCCCCTCCATACTCACCTTTTCTCCCAGGGGGTATCAGCTTAGATCAGACTCACCAAGGGGCCAAGCACACCAGGTGCAGGGGCACTAAGGGACTTTGTGCAGCTCAGTGCTCAATCCCTGCTCAGCCCCTTTCACCCCCCCATCACACCTCCATCTCCAAATCAATACTGAGCTTTGAGCAACAACCCCCCAGCTCTTAAACGAGTGCCAGGAGGGTCCTGCTGCCCGAAGCCAGCTCCAAAGCCTATCTTGCCACTGTGCATCCTGTGGGAGAGGCTCTGGGGAGCTGGAGAGGGCAAAAACCATCCTGGAAGCAGGCGAGAACAGAGGTGGGTGCAGAGCCCATCGGATCGGACCCCTCTGGGGTAGGACTGATCCTTGAGAGCCCCAGACCCAGGGCAGGGGAACGGTGAAGCATCCCCTTCCCACGGGAGGGCCACGGCACAGGGCAGGCAGCAGCACCACCAGGGACACACACACACAGAGGCAAGAAGAAGCACTTGCTTTCGCTGAGCGAGGGGATGGATTTGGGCCGGCAGCAGGGCAGCAGTTTGAGGAATCGCTGCTTCAGCGCTTTTTTAGTTTGGCCTGGCGGGTTGCCTGGAAGAAAGAAGGAGTCACCAAGCAGAAGAAGAGTTAACAGAGAAGCGGCCCCTGCACCTCGCGGGCAGGAGGTTTATGCACCCAGCATGGGGCGAGGGGAGCCAGAGGCAGCACATGCAGTAGGAGGAGCAGGAAGGCAAAGCCCAGCCCAGGCTCTGCCTGGCCTTTCTGCTTCATCCCAGGACAAACCCGGCACTGGGGTTTCCCTCTTTGGGAAGGATGGGGAGGACAAAGGGACAACCCTGCTGGGCTACCCCCACCCAGCACCTCTCCACTCTCCACGGGAGCATGCTGGGGTGCACTGGAGACACCCAGCAGCCCAGAGACCCAGGAGATGGCAGGGCTGGACTCTGCCTTGAGGCCAAATACCTGCTCCTTGGGGACCCAACCCTCCCTACAGGGCTATGTGGGGAGGCAGGGCAGGATGGAGCCCAAGAAACAGCCCCCCCCCCCCGAGCTAGAGGCCGGGTTTGACCCTGCTGGCACCCGACGGCGGAGCACGAAGCGTTGCCCCCCCACCCAGCCATGCAGCCCGGACTGCCACATGCACCCCCGCACGGCACCGGGATCTGAGCTCAGGAACCTGCTCTGAGACAGCCAGAAGGGGAATGGGGCTCAGGGCTTTGCCATGGACAGGCTATGGGGCAGGGTGAGGGGCTCCCCATGCCAGCCTGACCCACATCCATTGCTTCCAAGTGGCTCTGCATCAATAGCAGGTCCCCTCACTGCACAGACCCCTTTGCCACCCCTGTTCCCCCCATCCTGACCCCGATGGCCTTGCTCAGCCCCATCTCTCCCAGCTGGCACTGCCCCATGGCCGCAGACCCGCTTCCTGCCTTCCCACAGGGCCCCACAGTGCCTCAAGCCAGCAAACAGCACAGGACTAACACCACAGGCAGGGAAGGGAGGAAGAGGAGGGGATGAAGGTGATGCTGCGCACCAACCCCCAAAGGGAGGCAGGCAGCAGTGTTGGGCACCAATGGGACGAAAGGTGCAAAGTCCCTTTGGAGCTCCACTGACACCAGGTTTGTTTCCAGCACCCTGGGGATCTGTAAGCAGCAGGCGTGACACCTACAAGTCCTGAGCTCTGGTTTTGGGGATTTTTCTCTAGGGGGCTAGCAGAGGGGGCTTCTCTGGCAGTTTTGTCAGCCTTGTGGGGCTGAGCTGAGCCCCAGGTGCTGGGGAAATGGTGTTGTGTGGTACACAGCTCCAGAATAAGAACATGGATCTGCATCCAGCAGCCCCTGCTAGGCAGGTGGGTCCCAAAGTGCCCACAGGTAGGACCTGAGACCCTTTGACCTCACACCAAAGCAGCAGGCTGGGACAGGCAGTTCCATCACTCAGGAACAATGGAGATCATTGTCACACAGTGTCACTCAGAGAGGGCAAAATTCTCCCCGGGGAATTGGCATCCACAGCAGGGTGCCAGTGACATGCAAATGAGTAGGGATGTATGAATGGGATGACAGGGCACAGGTGAGGGCCAGGATCTTGGCACTGGCAGGACAGCACAGACTGGCTCCTGTCTTCTCTGGGGTTTGCAAGCAGATGAGGAAAGAGGCTTTTTTCCTTCCTAGAAGCAGGCATCAGTTGTGCAGAAAACATTATTCTGGCCCAACTACTTTTCCAGGGCTTGAGTTTGCAGAGAGAAAGAGAAATTGCACCTTTCAGCCTTCCAAGGATGCTCTGTGGCCAGGTCCTTCTGGCACAGCTGAGCTGTGGGAACAGACCTGAGAGGCAGGAGCAGCCCTTTCGCTCACGGGCAAGGGATGGAGTGAGCAAAGCAACACCCAACGCCAGGGTGATGGACTAGGGGAGGGAGCAGGGCAGGAAGGAAACCACACAGCGAGAGAGATGCAACAGAGAGTAAACTGTGGTTGGACTCACAGGGGCAGCAGGTATAGGCACGTGCAGTAGGTCAGGTCAGGTGCAAGTTACACTTTAGATTGTTATAAAGAAGGAAAAAGAAAAAAAAAAATAAAGAAAATGGGCGTTTTCTTAATGAGGAAACCTAAGAGGGCCCAATTCCAAGGGCCCCTGGGGCAGTGGAGGGAACACATTCAGCACATGCAGCTCAACAACAGGAGAAGGATGACCAGGGCCGGGGTTTTGCTGTCCTGGCTTTAGTGCACCCAAAGACTCTGCTGGGGATGACACACTTGCCCCTTTCTGTCCCCAGGACTGAAACCATGAGCAAGTCTGGGGGCTCGCTGAGCTCCCCCTTGCTGGGAAACAGCTCTGCCCAAAGACAGGGAGCGGAGCCCAGGCATGTGCTGTCCCGCTGGGCACACAGGATGTTCACAGCACAAAGTCTTGTCTCTGCCAGCAATACCTCCTTTTTCAGATGTGCTCTGCCTACCACCCCTCTGCAAGAGCCACCAAGTGCCTGCCACCCAACACTGCAACAGAAAGGGCTGGCAGTGTTTTATCTGCAGCAGAAGGTCTGCCAGGTTAAGCAACTTGTCACTTCCCATGCATCACTCCATAGCCCTGCGACTTTGAAACACACACACACACAAACCAAGACTCCATCCTTCGCCAGCAACAAAAGGAGAAAGGATTTCCCATCCCTCACAACCTGCACTAGCTGTTGAAATAAATCTCAGAGGTTTCTGGACACTGTCTCTGAAAGGACCCACAGTGGGTAGATCTCTGACCCCAGCAGTGACCATCACTAGGACAGCTGTTGACCACTTTGTACTGAGTCACCAGCAGCCAATGTCCTTGGGGACTGGATCCAGCCAGTGCCACCACGTCAGGAGAAAACATGCTGCTGGGCTGACATCCCCCTTCCCTGGGAGGACCCTAGGCTGGGGAGGCTACAGAGCAGCCCAGAGAGAAAGCAGCAGCCAGGCCTAACCAGATCTCTTGGCCTCCCCACAGAACCAGTGCCCTCTCAGTGACATTTGGCTGGGGAGACCAACCCACCCCTTCCACAGCACCCTGCTGCTAGAAAAATGCCCACAATGACAAACTAACAGGCAGTGCCAAAACTGCCCCCTCGCTCTCAGTAACCCATCAATAAATGCATCATCAGAATGGGTGGTAAATGTGCATCGCATGGTGGTGAGACCCCCCCAGCATCCCCAGCTCAGCATCCAGGCACAGCGCTGCTCCAGGGTATGAGCAGGGCAACAGCAGCCATGGTGTGGGTCATGCAGTTCCCACCGCTCCTGCTTCACCCTGTGGGGCAACATGAAGTCAGCAGGGAGGTAGGTCAGGAGGAGCTGCTGCCCCAGGGACAATATGCCCCAGCACCGTGCCCTAGGAGATTTTGGGCAATGGAAGGCAGATGGACAAGGGAATCCTCTGCCTTTTCAGATACCCTGGCTGGGAAGCAGGAAGGTGAACCCCAGCCAGAGTAGGGGGACAGGCCAGAAATAGGGGCAGGACAGGCCCAGGGGAGCACAGGAAAGGGGTCAGCAGTTTCCAGAACATGTTTTTTTCAGTAGAAGAGTCTCCACCCCTCCCAGAGCATCACCTTTTCCCAGGAGACAAGACGCACATCCCCAAAATCCCCCCTGCCAGGCCACAGCTCTGGGTCCATCTAAGCAGCAATGCTGAGCTCAGTTGCCCCTACAACCTGTGGCTCACAAGTATCCCTGTGCAGGTCTCAGCTCTGAGCAGGATCTTTCACCCCCAGCTCTGCTTTCCCTCCACAGTGCCCAGGGTCAGGCAGTGCCACCTTCCTCTCAGAGCTACCACAGCTCTCTGGGGTCTGCCAGGAAGGCTGTCAGCAGGATGAGACAGTGAGTTCCCCCAGCCACTCCCAGAGGGGGGGTGTCAGGATGTGTCTTGCCAGCAGCAGCTCTGCAAATGACCCTCATCAGTCAGCAGGGACAGAGCCGAGTGTAACAGTGGCCAAGGTGCCTGCAAGCAGCCCCTCGGGCCAGACAGCCATCTATCAGGGGAATGAAATCAGAGCTGGCACCTTCCAAAACAGGGGACAGATGGAAAGACCCTGTCCTGGGGGTGGCACAGGGACAGCCTCAACCTGGACACCCAGAGCCAGCAGGGGAGGAGCTGGGAGCAGCAAAGCTGCAGTTCATGGCATAGCAGAGACTGAGAACCAGGATCTTCCCTGGTGCCAGAGAGGGGATGATGGCCGCATGACCCCCGTGCCAAGCAGGCCCTGAAGGGAGATGAGGGCATGGGCCAGGAGGGGCTGCAGAGCAGAGCTCACAGCAGTGCTGTCCCCATTCCCATCCCCAGCCTGCGACAGTGCTTGCAGACAGCCTGGCTGTGCCCAGAGGAAATGTTGGCAGAATAATAATTTCACACAAAATGTTGCAAGCAGGGAATGAGATGGGATACAGGTGTCAAGGAGCACTGGAGCTCAGAGGATCCCCAAATGGAGCAGGTAAGGCTGGGGAACTGGGACAGCCATGTGCATCGCCCTATTGCAAAACCCACACATGGTGACACACCTTGCCATGACCCCATCACCACCTCCATGGCAGGGACACCTCTGGCAGCAGGAACCGGTGCATCTAAGGTCCCAGAGGAGCTACCAAAGAAGTGCCCCAGCAAAGCTGCAGCTTCTTTTAGCTGCAGGCAGCATGTCCTGTAAGACAGCTGGTGCTCTGCATACCCATTACCCAGATGTCATCTGTAGCCTCGCCAGTAAGGCACAGGGACAAAGCCTGGACATGCCTCAAACACAGATCCCAGGCAGCTCAGACATCAGGGGTTTGAAAGAGCCTCGCGAGCATGGAACCCTTCTCCCCTCCCATTCCAAGATCTGCCTGCCTAGGAGGATGCAATTTGCAGCCCCTTCATCTCATAGCAACCCCAGCACCAGGCAGGAGAGAGGATGGGGGCAAACAAACTCCAAATGGCACTCAGGCAAAGTCTGTCGGCAGTGCCTGTCTGAGCTAGGAGAGCCAAGGAAGGCAGCCAAAGGAGGCAAGGCAGCAGCAGCCTGCAGCTCTCTGCACTGCCACCCTTGCCAGCCACAACCAACAGGTCCTGCATCCCTCACTCTGACATGTTCTGGGTCCTCTTGCCTGGCCACATCCAGCCCTCTCCTCAGCACCCACCTGCCCATCCAGGGAGCTCAGCACCCATGGCAGCCCTTATCCCCTCCAATCCTGGTAGAGCCCCACAGGGAGGGCAAAAGGGCCAGGGGGCTCCAGCCTCTTTTAGCCAGGCTCTCCTCATAGCCACCAATTCCTGAGACAGTGGGGAAAGCTTTCCCCTGTACGGTGTCATGCCCCACATACTGCTCCCACTGGTCTCCCCAGCCCCAATCCTTTTCCCCATCACCTGACAAAGCCCAGCACTTGGCATCCCAATGCCCTCTGACTCCAACAACCCCAGACAGATCCAATCCCCCAGCACTCCACACATCACTGCACCCCAATGCCTCCAGATCCCCCCCACTCTAATGCTCTCAGACATGCCAACTGTCTATCATCTTGCACCTCAACATTCCACATTCCTGAGTCCTCAGATACCCCAAACATCCTGGATATCCCTGCAGCCCAGAGCCTCCCCAAGCACTCAAATATTCCCAAAGAACCTCACACCCTAGATACCTCACCTCCCCAGCTCCCAACACCCTAATGCCACCAGACACCCTAGACACCCTCCCACACTCCAGCGCTTCCCCAAATGCCCCAAAACACACTAATCCTTCTAAACCTCCCCTAAGCACTCTGCAGCCCCTGAGACAGGAGGTGAGGAACACTTCCACAACATGCTCATCCCATTGCAACCCCATCCCCTTCCCTGTCCCACCTCCCCTGGGCAGGTCGATGATGCCCAGGGCACGGACTATCTTGAGGCTGGAGATGAGCAGCAGGATGATGCCCACTGTTTGCAGCCCTGCGGGTCCCAGAGTGTCCCAGCAACCAACATCCTCCAGACACAGCCCCAGCAGGCAGCTGGTCTGGCAGCAACAGACCAAGTAAGGGAGAAGAGGGGAAGGCAGAGGAGGAGAGACCTACCTTAGACCTCAGGATGGCTCCAAGCCAAACTCTTCCATTGGGTTCTCTAACAGAAGAGCAGGACTGCAAAGAAGGGCTGTCCCAGCCAGCTTCCTTGCTTTCTAGCTTTATTGCTTTTTCTCCAGCCTGTGATTTTCTCATCTCCCTGTGGCCGAGTGATCTCCCTGCCCTTCCATCTGCTGGCTCAGAGCCCATCTCCAGGGCAGGATGAAGCAAAGTGGGTCCCTGCTCCATGTCCAGCTGGGTCCCCTTGCTCCCTTCTCCAAGTACATCAGCAACAGAAAGAGCAAGCCAGGCCAGAGGGAATTGGGAGGGAAGCAGTGTGAAAAGTGATTAACATGAGGCCGGAGGGAGAAGAGATTCAACAAGCTAATTACATCTGGCTGGGCTGAGCAGGACGTGACACCACAGTGGCAGAGCCAGAGGGGCACATGCTGCAGGTGCTCCAGTCTTTGGGGAGCTCAGTGCTGGGAGACCTGCCTTGTCCTGGCTCCAGCTGTGGGGGTCACAGCCAAGGGGACCATGGGGCAAGTCTCTTCTCCCCAAGCTTCACCCTCATCAGGCAGGTTGAGACAGCACAGCCTACCCTGTGTCCACAGAAATGACCAAGGCTGGTGTCCCTGGGTGTGGAGTACGTGGAAGATGCTCTACAGAAGGGAGCGTAGGGTCCCTAGGACACTTTCTTCAAGACCCCAGGGCTGGTGGGATGCAGCCCCACTAAAGCATGCCTGAGAGTGCTGGGACCCAACCTCAGAGCCTGACCATACAACTCTGCCCCACAACCCTCCCGCTTTGCAAGTGCTCACCTTGAGGGAGCAGCTCTTTGCCAATTCAGCCACCAGATCCCGCCCAGCTCTGAAGCCAGATTAAAAACCTGCCAGTCCTTGGCAAAAGAAAGACAAGGGTAAAACCCACAGCACATGGGGAAATCTTTAGTGCACCCCTGCCCAGAAAACCCCAAACTTCAACTTGGAGCACCTGCGGCTGTCTCAGGCTGGATTTTGGTGCTCCAGGATCTACCCCCTGTGCAGCCAGCTTGCCTTGGCTTCTCAAGCCTGTCAGACCAGCCAAGCTGGCTGGTACCCTGAGCCCAGGGAACCCTGGCACTGTGCCCCAAAGGGCTGGTACCTCCTACAGCCAAGACATTGCGCTTCTGCTGGTTCCTGGAAAGCAGGAGGAAAGCGGGGCTTTGCTCTTGCCAGCACTGTGGGGATAGTCTCTGGAGGGATCCTCACCCTGAGCCAGGCACCGGGAGGTAGCCATGCTGCTTCCTGCCACCACACTCCTACCTGGAATCCTTTGGGGTCCTGGTGGCACCCAGGCAGGCTACTGCTCTCTCCCCTTTCTCCCTAGATTCTGGAGGGGTTTGGCACCCTCCACAACCTTGCTTCCACCTCCACATCTTCAGCTCTGGGGCAACAGCAGCAGCCCCTGGGGAGGGCAGGTACCAGCACACTCTATGTTGAGGGCTCTTCAAAACACCCCCAATCCTACCTGTCCCATGCACAGACCCTGACCCAGCCAAGGCAGGGACAGCCATGCCATCCCTGGGCAGACACCAATTATCCTATCCAATAGCAATCTGCAACTTCATCTAATATTCATTCCCGAGCGGCTCTCCCTCCTTTACCTCCCGCCTACTTCTCCTCCCAGCCAGGACCAATTGCTCTGCACTAAATTATTGATGCTGTGCCTCATGAGCCAAAATCAATAGTGTTTCTCTTTGCCTGCCCCCTCCTGAGTACGTAGACAAAGCAGGCTCTTGACAGGGGTCTGGGAGCCCCCCAGGCAGCTTGGCAGTGCATATGCAGCTTCACCAGGAGATGTTCGGGGCAGGGGACAAGCACAGTGGCACACAGTGGAGGTGGGGTGACAGGGCCCACCAGTGATTACCAGCTGGTAAACAATGCCAGCTCTGGTATTGATCACCCCGAGAACTCCTGGAGCACAGCACACCCATGGGAAATACTCCTCTGCTGCTTCCAGACAGCAGCTCTGGCTGCACGGGATCAGAGGGGTGACAGTGCCAAAGAGACAGGCCAAGGGGTGCAGAAGATGCTCCCCTTCAAGTTCAGAGGAGGGCCAGCTCTGAATGGAGGATGGGTTGCTCAGGGCCTCATCCAGCTGAGTTTGGGAACCCACCAAGCTTCAAGTTCTCCTCTGTCACCCCTGTCTTCTCCGTGGTCCTCCAGGGCAAACAGAGTCTCATTTCAAATGCTCCCATCAAACCCTTACCCAAGGATAACACATCTTTCCAGTGTCCTCCAGAGATGCTCCATCACAACTGTGGTGGCACAGACCACTCCCAGGACATCACCAGCACAGCCTAGGCAGAGGGACAGCTACAGGCAGGGGACAGGCAGGAATTGCACAGGGCAGGGCAAGTGCAGCAGGCAGTATCGATGGCTCCGGAGTGGGTGGTGGGACCCATGTCCATTAGCAGAGCTGAGCCATTAGTGTACGGTTTCAGGCTCTCTGCGGTTTCTGGGCTGTCACTGCTGGCCCAGGCATGGCTGGTAAACAACCCTCCGAGGGGACTCAGCACTTCCCAACCCCAGACGCTGCCTAGGACCTTCCCCAGAGAGCAAAGTCTCCTACCTGCTGCCTCCTGAGCCAAGGCGGGGTGACCCATGCAACAGCATCTCACCCCCATCTCAACATGCAGTCACTCACCCACAGGACTCCCCGTACAGCATTCAGGGCTCTGCTCAACCTCAACTTATTTCTGCCCCTTGAGCAACATGTTTCCCTCTCCTGCGGGCACCTTTTGGTGATGGGAGAAATTGTTGTCAATTAGGAGCACCTGGATCCCACTTCCACCACCACAGCTGGGGTGAAGCTTCAGCCAGGCTGGAGTGACCCACAGCTCCCCAGTGTGGGGATGCAGGTGGAGGGGGACAGGACAGGCTTTGTCTCTGCACAGGGACACCATGTCCTCCTGGGGACAAGAGAGGACTGTTGGCAAGACCTCTCCTCCATAGGAGACAGCCACGTCACCATCCATCCCAGTTGCTTCTGGAGGGGTGCTGGGTGATGGGGACTAGTCTGGACACAAGACACAACATCTCTAACCTCCCTCTCTGTCCCAGACTGGGGTAAAGTCCCTTGCAGAGTTACAAGGAGTGTGCCCCAAGGGATGGAGGAGCATGGCCCCAGAGAGGAGCAGTCACACAAGCCAAGAAGTGGCCCCTGCCTTGTCCTGCAACCCTCAACAGGATTGCTGCTGGGCTCAGGGGGTTCTCTGCCTCCCCCCTCTCCACCATGCTGGGAGCCAGTGTGCTGCAGAGCAGCCACAGTCAATGCCACCAACTTTGGTCCAAAGATTCATACAGCTGCACAGGGAAGCAAAAGCACATGGAAGAGGGGAAAGCGGGGTCTGAGGGAGTCACCCACCAAATCACCATCAGAACTGGGGGATGGGGGTCCAATGTGGGCATAGTGTGGCTCTCACCAGGGCTCACAGGCAGGATGCTCAGTCCCTGCCTCAGTTTCTCTCCCAACAAAATCCACCTAGGAGCACTGTTGCTGGGGCACAGGGACAAAGCAAGCAGTTAAGCAGCAACAAAAGCTTCCACCCACCATCCTTTCTTGTCCTGCAAGCAGGTTCACATGGTCAGAGGGAGAGATCTCCCTATCTGCCCCCTCCCTCCCCATCCACAGGCAGAGCCGACCTGCAGGTGCAGCCCAGGGGTGCTGCCAAAGAGTGCCCTGGCACCATTCATGGAGAAGAGTCGGAATTCACCCCCACACCCAGTCTGTGCAATAGCCAGTGCTGCAAAATCAAAGCAGAACATCTCAGGGCACCAGTGGACCAGGCAAACTGTCTGTCACCTCCTCACCCTGTGTTTGCCCCAATGCCTGGGGCTGGCCAGGCTGCAGCATCCTCCAGATGGGTGAACCCCATCACCCCTGGGAGTGCAGGGAGCACCCATCCGAGCAGCCCTGACATCCCTCCCACCACACACAGATTCTTCCAAGAGGATCTCAGCTCCACTGAGCATGACCCACACATGCCACTCTAGCACCTTGCACACCCCGTGTCCTCCCACCCTGCAAGGGCCATGGGGGTGCTCCAGGAAGAGCCAGGAGGATGAACTGTAGCAAGGACCCATCCTGTCCAGGCATGGCTGCTCTGCAGGCTGGTGCTGGGTCTGACAGCACACATCCGCGCTGTTCAGGGTGAGATGACCACAGACCTTAGGGACACCTCGCTCCTCTAGAAGTGTTGGAAAACACCCCAGTGCCCCCTTAAATGCTCACACACAGTCCCAGTCCATAGCATCCCAGCACACAACAAAGTCACCACCATGCAGCAGACCCCACCAGCCCTCCCTGTCCCCTCCCCATATGCCCAGCCACTGGGACCTTGCACAGAGGAGACAGGACATGCTGCTCCTCACATCAGGACTCCCCTGCTTGCCCCTATAAGCAGCAGATGGACACCATGACCGAGGACTCTCCTGTGGATGCAGCGAACTCAGAGCCTCCTTGGGGGCAGCTCTGGAGTCCCACAGGCTGCCCCCGTGTTCCCAGAGGAGCCAGCACCGCCCGCACCCGTTACCTTCCAAGGACACAGGCTCGAAGAGGCCAAATTGCTCCAGCACCTTGACGAAGAGGACCAAGACCACCAGCACCGCAATCATCTCAAGGCCTTCCAGGTTCATGGTGGGGATGTCTCATGGCCCCCCAGAGCTCCACCCCCTCCCTACCGCTGTCCTGGAGCCCCTCACCCCAGCAGCGCAGCTGCTGGACCACACATCCCCAGGGACTCCTGCTGCTGTCCCTGAGGGGGGGTCAGCTGTCACTCCTCTACTCAGGGGCACCCATCATCAGCTGTGGGCAAGCAAGGGGCTATAGCAGATGGGTCCAGGAATCACCAGCTCAGAGCCCAGGCAGAGCAGGGCCGTGTCTGCGAGTAAGAGCAGAGAGAGGCCAAGCAGAGGGAGGCGTGGGGGGTGGCGTGGATGGGGGGGCTGGGGAGGGAAGGAGGCATGCCCTTCCATCCCAATGACACCACCTCCATCGATTTGCTTAATGCAGTTGCTAGGGAAATGGGCCGCAGATATTAAAAGGCACTCAGTCCCGGGGGGGAGAAGTGGGGCGGACATGGGGAGGGGACAGGATGCTGGGCACTGGCTAAACATCCAGGATGGAAATGACTCAGACTTGTTTTCTGTGCCCCACATGTGTGCCTGCCCCATGGGGACCACCACAGCTGAGCACCTCAAAGTTCCCACAGTCCTCTCCTGGGGAGGGTCTGGGGCAACATGTCCAGCTGCCCCACTTTCAAGCAGGCGATGGGTCCAGCTGTCTCACTGAAAGAGCCAACGGGAGATGGGGATTGGGGCAACAGGCTGGGAGCAGGGGCTGCGATGTAGGATGCTGGAGACACTGCCAGACCCACAGGCAATGCAGCAACAGGCAGGAGAGCAGGGGACACAGGTGCAGGGGACCCAACAGGACCAAGGGACCCAGCCAAGGATGGGCTGTAGCTGGAGGCAGAGAGCAAACCCAGGTGTCTGTGTGCCTTGAGCACACATCCACACACAGCCAAAGGGGCTATATTTAGCTTCTATGCTCTTTTTTTTTTTTTTAAACAGCATCCCAGCCCTTGCCTGGCTGCTCAGTCACAGGCCACAGGGACCATGGGGGAGCCAGGCATTCACTGGTCCCCGCCCCATCACCAGAGCTCAGCATCCCTTGGGATGCACAGCTTCCCCCAGGGACTCTGCAGGTGCTGCCCATCCCTGGGTACACGCATCTCACACAGGGCACAACACAAAAGCAGACCCAACTCCACCACCGGTGTGGCAGGCAGGGAGCAGGGCTGCCCTCATGTCACCACTGCTCCTGCTTTGTCCCCCACAGGAGCAAGGCTGGCTGCCCCAGGCAGAGGTGGGATGTTCATGCCCAGGCAATGGGGCAGACATGGTGTCCAGCTCTTGGACCTTCCTGCCCCCCACAAAGGGCTCTGCAGATGGGACCAGGACAGAAACCCCCTTTTTCTCCCCCTTGTCTTTGTGCCAGAGGAGAAATATGTCGCCAGATGAAGAAATGTCACCCTGGGACACCCGCAGAGGGAAGAGGAAGGCAGAGGTACTGGCTAATTCTGGCATGAGCTTCCAGCAGAGCTGCCCCACACCAACCCCCAAGGCTCAGAACCATCCCCTCCAGCCTCTATTCCCAGCAGAGTAGGCTGCAGGTTTGTCCCCTGGCAGGGGACAGAGGGGACTGGTGTTTAGTCTGAGGTCACAGCATGGCTGGGCTACCTTGCAGCTCTGTGCCTTCAGACTCAGCATCTCCTGCCCGCCTGGTGTGAACTCCCAAGGCTCTGACGCCAGCAGAAGATGCCAGCAATGCATCAGAGGCAGCTTGGGGAGAGAGATGAAAGTCCTCCCTGGGGAAACATCCTTCAGGGTGGAAGTTTTCAGACCTGACATTTCCTTTTCTTGGAAAGAGGTGAGTTTCCAGGCACTGAGCCTGGATTTCAGCAGGCTGGCTCCTGGCTTTTCCCCACCCCGAGCCAGTCCATTTGGGGACAGGGCAGCAGAGGCCTGTTGCACTATCAGAGGAAGTTTCCCACTGACTCCAACCACACTTTTAAAGCCATTTTTCTTGCTAAGCCCCAGTTGCACCTCCTCCTCTCCCTTAAACCTCGTGCCCATCCCATGCCCGCCAGCCTCCCTGGTGGAGCACCAATAGATCACCAACTGGCTGCTGTGTCAGGATTACTCATTTCCACACTGGATCCATTAATAAAAGCCCTCCACTGTTCACTACCAGCACAACACAGAATCCCACCAGGACTGGCACAGACACCTGGTGCTGGTCCCACATCCCAGTGCTACACACTGCACCAGAGCCCAGCTCCCACCACCCCCAAACTTGCCCAGAGCACATCCTTTCCCACCAAGGGCAACTCCAGATAGGCTGGGAGTGTCAGGGAACCACCCTCTTGTCTCACACCCAAGGAGTGCTTCCTCCATCTGGAGCTGTCCTGAGGATGGAGGAGACATGATCTCACATGGGGAGCTTTACCCATGGAGCCAGACCCACAGCCACCTGCAATGGAAGCTCAAAAGACCATCCAAAACGTACGCACCCTACCAGAAGTGGGACAGGGCTTTGTCCCCTGCACTGTCAAGGGGCATAGCTCCCAGGGGTGGCTCCTCAACCCTGCATCCAGCCAGCATGTGGCCATGCCATGGGAGGAACCACGAGGCCCTGGCTGAGGGAGAGGTCACACAGATAGATGGAGAAACGCACCCCAGACAGGAGAGGCCCTGCACATCCCCAGATAAGTGGCAGAAGTGCCACACCTCCTGTCCTGCTCCGTGCCTTGGGGGTCTCACCCTGCAAAGCCCCTTGCAGACACAGATCCCCATGCAGTGGGGCTTAGAGAGACCCTTCACCAGGAAACCCGGGACCCCAGCCACACCTCAGGACTCCCCAACACACCAGCTGAGATGCAAAGATGTAGGTCATGCCCAAAGGGACCAGGAGCCCCAAAATGCAGGTTGAGGTCCCAGCATCAGCACCAGACACCCTTCACAGAACGGGAGCCACGGAGGAGCCTGTTTGCATCCCCACCCCCAGCAGGGAGCAGTATTACCCCAACACCAGCAGCATGGCAAAGCCAAGTGCCCCTGGAGCAGCCCTGGGTGCTGCTGCAGCTCGGACGTGACTGCCACTGGCTGGTCTCACACACAGCAGGGCAGGACCAGGACCAGGAGGAACAAATAAAGTGACTGAGGAGAAGATAGAGATGTCCCAGAGAGGCAGAGAGGGGGTTCCCCAATCCCCCTCTCCCATATCGAGAACCCAGCTTGCCTCACCGCTTGTCTTGTGGAATGAGACAGGATGGGTCAGCACCACCCTGTGTCCCCACATCCCCAACCCCGTACCTTCGATGCCACTGATGATTTTGAAGCAGCGGGTGGTGAACCAATAGGAGATGAGGAGGAGGATGGCAATCAGGGAGGCATAGAGCAGGCTGTCGTTGTGCAGGGATGTCCTCTCCATGGCTCCATCCCCTGTGCCGGTTTGCGCCCCTGGCCCAGCCCCGCTGGTATCTGGGGCAGCCCTGTCCCAGCAGCCCCCCCGACAGAGGAGCCACCACCACGGGCAGGGAGGCGGGGGCCGCCAGGGCAGACAGGCAGGTAATTGGGAGCAGCGTGTGAGAGCCAGGCTCCCAAACCAATTACCTTAATTGTGCTCAGGCAGCACATGGCAAACAGTTAAAAATAACCCTCCTGGCCCGGGGGGAGAGTGGCACCATCAGCCAGGAAAAGGAAGCAGGGGGCAGAGCACAGACAGGGCTCGCTACACATGTGGCTGAGTCTCCAGGCCACAGGGCCAACAAGGCATAGTCACAGCTTGGTGGCTGCTCTGAGTTCACTGGTGACCTCAGGACACTCAGGGCTCAGTCCCTTACTGGTACCTCCCAGGAGGAGCTCGAGTCCTGGACACTGGCCTCCCCAGCAAGTAATTTTGCAGCCCAGGACTGGCAAAGACCAGGATCTCTGCTAGGATGGCTGTGCCCATCCTTGCTCCAGACACCGAGCCTTGAATAAAGGCATCTCCACAGCCCTGCTGACGGCTGGGTCTGGCAGAAAGGCACTGGCATCTCATCCCCTGCGCCCCAGAACAGCATCTCCCCAGGGATGCCTGGGATCAGCCTCCCCTTTTCTCAGCGAGAACCCAGACCCAACCAGCCTTCTTCCTGCTCTGCAACACCAGGGGCACTCTCGCAGTGCCCCTGTGAATTTGGGCACACTCACCAGCTAATCTCAGACCCCAGGGATTAGCTGCACCTGTGCTTGAGACACCTCCAGTCCCTGGACCATGCCTGACCCAATTGGCCACCTCACAGGACACATAGCTGAGGGAGATGCTGGACCCAATTGTTCCAGACACTTCTTTTCCTAAAAGATGTCCCATCCCCAGCCCTGCAGCTACAGCCAGGGGACATGGCCACCCAGGCATGGGGTGAGGAGTATGGCATCAGCCCAGCTGTACCCACTTCAAGGTGCGGAACTCAGGCATTAGGACCCATTAGGATCCTTCCCTTCTTTCTCCCCCAAGACCAGCTTCTCTACCCACAGGGGACACAGGACAAGGTGACAAAGCAGCCCCAGCACCCACAGCTCAGCGCTGGGGAACATGACAAGCCCTATAATGCTGCCCCAGGCATAGCTGTGCCAGAATGGGCAGACCAGTCTGTGCTGCCTGTCCCATTTTGGGCTGTGACACGAACAACCATGAAGTGTCCCCCTGCCCAGTCACCCCAGCCCTGGCTCTCCAGCACTGCCAGCAGTGCAGCCCTGCTACCTGGATAAAATTAATCACCCCACCAGCCACCAGCTGTGTATAAATAGAAGTGTCTGGTAGGTGTCTTGCCCAGAAAGCAGCTCTGTGCACACAGCATGCCACAGGCACACAGTGGGCAAGATCCAGAGCTGTCAGGCAGCCAGATGGCTACTCTCTGTCCCCATCCTGTCAGAAATTGGGCACAGGAGACTGTCCTCTGCTGCAGGACAGGAGCAGACAAGGAGGGAGCAGGTCAGTCACCCATTGCCAGGGGACCAGACTCATCTCTTCAAGAGGCAATCACAGACCCTGACGATAGCCAGGGTCGTCCCTGCAGGGGAGGCATCCCTGTGGCTACCCCTTTGATGCTCGTAGCCTGGTGCCACAGAGTGCTGAAGGACTACCCCTCAAAATGTGCCATGGGACCAGCTGAGCCATAGTGGAGGTGACAGTCCCTGGGCACAGCTGGGCAGCAGCAGCCCAAGTCATTTGGACACTGCTGACCTGCTGGGGAGTGAGGCTGATGGATAGGAGCCTCTCCTGGTTTTTTTGGTTCTTGGGGCCATCATCCATTAGGGAGAGTTAAATTTAGGTTACAGCTGATCCCTTATTACCTCGCTGCTAATCAGAGCACGAGCAGATTATTAATAAGCACATTAAAATATTGGCGAAGTGCTATTTTTGGGAGGTGAAGTCACAGTTTTAATCTGGTTAATTGATTGAGTCATTTCTTTTTCCCCCCATTGGTGACCCGTCCTTGGCTATCTCTTCAGGGCACCCAGCCCGGAGGGCACCCCATGCTAGGGCCCACCTGGCTGTGGTGAGCTCTGTGGGACCTCTGCAGGGAAGGCAGAGAGGCTCATTGCACCCCAAAATGGGCTGATGGGGGAGAAGAGAGGGAGGAGGGGAGAACAGCACCCCAGTGACCCATGTACCACATGGAGCAGAGCAGTGGCCAGGAAGGAGGGGATACTGCAGAGAGTACAAGGCTGTGCAAGCTCCACATCCCCGTCCCAGCCCCAAGCTCCAAGCCCAAAGAGGGCACAGGCCTGCCTGGCTCTGGGTTTCTCTACAGTTTGTCTTCTCCCACAGCTCAGGAGGAAATGAGTGAGCAGCGGAAGATGGCACTGCCAGCCCTGTCCTCTGCATTCATCCTAGGTCCATGCAACACAGCCACCCTGCACACTCCAGAAGGGCTGATGGGGCCAAGCCCTTGGGGCCACTGCACATGGCCAGGCCAGAGACCTGGTCCTGGTGGGACACCCACTACAGACCAAGCCCCACAGTACCCATATGAAATGCCCAAGACACCAGGACAAGGACCTATAGGACATCATTGCAAGTGGTGGAGACTGGAGGACCCCAATGTCCCCTTCCATGACTCCACTCCATCACCTGCAGCTCTGCCCCTTGCACTCAGGGTGGGTGGGACTCAGCTGACTCATCCTCTACCCACTCCACTCCAGGCTAGCTGGCCAGCGCCCAGCAGAGCCAGCTAGTGGGGACCGATGCAGCACTGCCCGCGGGCACACCCAGCCCCTGGAGCCTGGCATGCTGCTCCACCAGGCCCACGTTTACCCTGGCACCTCTGTCCCTATCGCCATGTTGCGAACTGGCATGGAGACCTGAAGGGCCCACAGGGCTGGGAAGTGATGGGAAACATCCAGGGGGAGGGTTTCCTGGAGCCAGGCAACCCTGCATTACAGAGCTCGGGTCCCAGCGGGCAGGGAGCTGGCACAGCAGCAGGGCATGGCTCACAAGGCAGGTACCACCCTGTGTCCCAGCCCCCCACATGGCACCAAGAGAATCCCCAGGGGCGAGGACACCCTCTGGCTTCATGGACAAGCAAGGACTGGGGACAGCCAGGGGCTCCCCTCAGCAAGGACAGGACAGAGCCTGGGAGGATTTTCCTGGGCAGGCTGGGCCCTGGCGAAGGCAGCGCATGTCCCAGCCCCACTCCAAGGTGTGATGCTGCCACATTGGCCCAACTAGGCTTTCTCCATGCTCCTGGCATGGCACATCCATCCCCAGCACCATCATGGTCCCAGATGGCAGCTTGGGGTCCTCGGTGGGGCAAGACCCTGGGGAGGACAACCTACCCCAGGCATGGGGATGTGAAGATGGGGACAGGAGTCAGAGCCTCAACACGCATAAAGCACACAATAACCTCCCCTAGATGTACCCATCGTGGTCAGGAGGTGGCTCTGGGCTCACACCCAAGAGAGGGGTTCTTGGCCAGCTGGCTGGGCTGCACAGAGCCTGGCAGGGGAATGAGGGTCCTGCCATGGCTGTGACAGCGGAACAGGGGGCACACAGGTGGAGGCAGGCACCAGGGTGTGTCACTGCCCCAGACCACATGTGCACCCTGGGCTTCTCCAGCCAGATGATGGAGGGTGCAGCCCCAGCCCCAGAGGCATTGGATGCCTGGCACAGCAGGGGAGGGTCGGGCCAGCAGCAATTTATTTGCACAGCAGTTTTTTCATACTCCACTTCGCACCAGTCCCCACCCCAAATAAAACATTCCCCTCATCCCAGGTCAAAAGGGAACCTGCAGGGGCTCTCCTTGCCTCCTGTGAGCATCTTCAGCTCTGCCCCACACAGAGCCCAGCACAACCCCTCTGCCTGGGGCTCAGCACTGCTCAGCACCTAAACAGCATTTCCCCCCCTCCTCAAATAACCTCACAGAGTGCATCAGACGGACACACGCAACCCCCCACGCCTGCAGAACAGAGCCCCTGTGCCCCCCGGGGCAGCACCTACCTTGGGAGAGGGTCCCGGTGAGAAACTGGTAGAAGAAGCGGATCACCCGGCCCAGCTGCCTCTTGCAGCGCTGCTGGCAGCGGCTCATGGCTCCAGCTCACGGCGCTGGGGAGGGACC
>NW_009953651.1:3726317-3745028 GCF_000747805.2 Chaetura pelagica | reverse complement strand
CGGGCTGGCTGCGGATCCAGGGAGGCCAGGGGGGCTGGCGGCGATGCCCCTCCCAGGGCTTAGCAACACAAGAGCTGATCGCAAGCTCGGTGAGGGAGTGGGGTGTCCGGGTGAACCCCCTCCCGTGCCGTGCCAGCCCCCTCCGTGCAGGGAAGTTGCAGGGAGAGGCAGCGAGGAGCAGCAGGGGGGGGATGTTCGGGGCCGGGGAGCCCAGCAGTGCCAGCCAGCTCTCCGGGAGAAGCAGATGGACGCCTCCCTGGCTGGCAAAGCCAGGGTTGCCCCCGGCTTCTGATCCGCCCCTTGCCGCCAGCTCGACCCGGCACTTCACGCCCCGGCTGGCCGGGAACCAAAGGCAGGTTGGTATGGCAACCCGCAGACTCCACAGGTCTCGCTGACCAATGAGGCACTGCTGCATCCCAGGGCCGCCTCTCTCCAAGAGCAGGGAAGGATGCCCCTTCCGGAGAGCAGCCGACACCGAGAGCATTCTGCATCCTTGAGGGTCAGCCCTCTGCTCCCACTGTTAAGTACTGTGAGCATCCTGCATCCCTGGGCATCAGTCGTCTGCTCCGGCCAGCTGGTGCTGCAAGTGTCCTGCATCCCTGGACATCAACCATCCAGCACTGCAAGAGTTGTGCATCTCTGTGGCAACAGTGCTCCAGCACTGCAAGCATCCTGCATTCCCAGGCACCAGCTCTCTGGCACTGCAAGCGTCCTGCATCCCCGAGCATCAGCCTTCCAGCACTTCTACCATCCTGCGTCCCCGGGCACCAACCACCCGCTCCCGCTGGCTCCACAGAGGGGAGGAGACAAGGATCAGTGCAAGGATGGGAGGAAGCAGAGTCAGACTCCCAGACAGCTCGGGCTGAGAGCTGCTCACCCCAAAGCTCAGCCTGGCAGCAGGTTCCTAGCTTGCACAGTATGTCAGAGACTGGTGCGTGGCAGTGGTGGGATTTCCCTGCTCACGGAGCCAGTGCAAAAATGCTGTATGCAGACTGGAAACCATATCCCTTCCCCAAGTCGCATTTTCCCAGCTGCAGTTCCCTCTCCACATCACATCCACACCCCAGACCAGCAGAATCTGTCAGCTCTGCATCCATCCAGGTGCTATTATCTCATAAGCTTCATCTCTTATTAATGGGGGAGGAAGCGAAGAAAAAAAGAGACTTGATGGAAAATATAGCTTCTGCTCCCTCGGGGATGGGAAACAGGGAGCAGGCATGATCAGCCAGGAACAGACAGACTACCCAGTCCCTATTAATGCCCCAAGGCAAGGGGCAGGAACCCCTCCCCAGTGGCTGGTATGGAGTAACCTTACCTTCAGATCCCCAAAAGAAGGGCTATCCATTCCAAACCAAGCTCTTCCTCTCTGTTATACTGACTACGCCCCTGCAAAAGGCAGCAGCCCTCCAACAGAAAGCCCCCACACCATGGCAGACATTGCCCTGGGGCAAGGGGTATACAGACAGTAGGGGATGCTGCACTGGTCACTGCAGAGCTGAGCCAGGTTTGGGGAGACACTACAGCAAGGCATGACACAACAGAGCAGGGGTTTGCAACCCTACAATAATACACCCACAAAGTCCGGGGCCAGGGAAGGGCAGCAAGGGACATCGGCTGGAGGAAGGGGACAGCGCAGGCCAGCCAAGGCATATTGGGCAGGGGACACAGAGGCACAGCTGCAGGATCAGTCTGTGAGTGCAACACCCGACTGAACATACCCCCTGCAGACCTCCTGCTCACTGTTGAAAGTTCAGAAATTTGGGCTGAAAGTGGTGCCCAGTCCCGTTCTGCCACCTTCTGTGGACAGGTCAGGGGTTTATCACCCTCATTCTTATCTACAGTATCCAGGAGCCCTGCTCCTGGCTCAGACTCACAACACAAACATGCTGGAACAATTTCTTGCAATAAGCAGACCCCGTAGGCTGTGTGACACAAAGCCAAAGCCTATAAACACAGAGCACCCTCAGGCTGGGAGAAAGACCCAGCTCTGCGGCATCACCGCAGGGACCAGCCAGCACAGCTCAGCCCGGGGCAGCTCCAGCATCCCAAAAGGGACATGGGAAAGGTGGCAGAACAGCCACAGGAGGGTGCCAGAGCCCGCAGGACCTAACAGCAAACCAAGTTTACAGATCCATTTCAAACCCACCATCTAGTTCCTTGGGAGCCAGATCCCACCTAGCCAGGAAGGTTGCTCCATCCCAGCATGTGTCAGGCAGGTGGGAGATGTAAGTGCTGTCCTGTGCATCCTGGTCGTGATGGCCATATGGGACAAGGGAGCTCACATACCCTCCATAAGCCTGCATAGACCACCCCACGCCAGCCTGCAGGGACGTGGCAGGAGAGAAAAGCCCAGCACCAATGTCACTCACACAGCATCCAGGCTCAGCTGGCAGCATCCACAGGTGCTACAAACAATCCAGAACCAGACAGTGCTTTCCAAAGCAGCATCACTCTTCCAAGCTGGCTTGGCTCTTCAGAGAGGCCCTCATGCACTGCCACCAAAACAGAAGCTCATGGGGCTGCATGGGCTGAGCCAGGGTACTGTCACCTCCCCCTGCATCCTGCACCCAGCAACCCCAGCAGGTATTTTGCAAAGACGGTGGATTGCAAAGAGATGTAAGTACTTGTTCCCATTCCAGGGCTTCCTCTGAGCACAGGCTCCCCAGGCTGGAACCAGTGACCATGTCTTGCCCTTGCAGCAGGGCAGCAAAGCCACACAGTCACCGACCCACCTCTCCCCCAGCAAGACAAAGAGGACTCCAGCAGAAATCAAAAGCAGGCCACAAACCAGGGCTGTTAAGCCCACTCTTACATGCACCTCCTTGCTGACAATCTGTCATCTGGGTCACAGCCACCATGAGTACACATCTCCAGCCTCCAGTCCCACCTGTGCTTCTCCCACACCTGCTCCCCCCGTGAGGAGGCCAGTGGTTCCTGAGCCCCTGCCCCAGCTCCAGGGGAACTTCAGGCCCCACAGGGCCTCAAAGGGCAAAGGACATCTTCTCCCTAACAGATACTTGGAGCCACTCTGTGTCTCCAGGGCATCTGCTGGGTGCCCAAAAAGGGACACAGCACTCCTAGAGCCACAGGAGTGGGCAGGAGGAAGAGCACAGCTCCAAGCTCTGTCTGCAGCTCAGCTCCTCCCAGGTGCTCTGGCAGCGGGAGCAGCTGCTCCACAGCTCCCAGTGCCCAGCCTGTCCTGGGGACTGACCCAGCTCCCTGCCGCGGGGTATCAATGGCAAATTCAGGGAACCCGGAAAGCAAAACTGCCCCTCGCTTCCCCGACCCCAACCCCTGCTGCTTGCCTGCAGGTTTTGAGGCTGTCCCGAGACACCACCCGGTGTGTCCCGGGCGCTGAGCCGTCCCGGTGCCGATGCCGCTGCCTGACGCTAAGAGGAGCCCCCGCACAGCTGAGCCGCAGCGGCGGGGGGCCGGGGGGGGGGGGGGGGGAGCCGGGAGGCAGCTGGAGCTCCCGAGCAGGCTGAAGGGACAGTGACAGCATCGCCGGGGAGGGGGACACGACACAGCTGTCCACACTAGAGGCTTCCTTCCCTGCCTGGGTCCTCTCCTCCTGAGGTGGCTTCTTGGCAGACAAATCCTTCCCAAGCCACCGACATCCGGGCTGGTACCTGTCACGGGAGCGCTGGGGGCCGGGAGCAGCCGGGGAATTCACGCTGGTTCCTGGCCATGAAATATTCATTAGCGCAGCCACAAAGAGAAGAGGGAAAATAGAAGATAAACAGAAGGAGGGGAGCAGACACAATGCTCACATGCTCCGCGTGGCACAGACAAGTCCACGGGGTGGCTGGATCAAGCTCTTCGGGGCTGGCACTTGTCCATGGGTGTCCTGGTGCCTGTGTAAACCCTGTCCCACTGTCAGGGGTGTCCTGGGCACCTGAACACCCCTGGAAAATGCAACTAAAGCCGTCCTTGCAGGCAGCTACCTGCTCACATACACACCCAGCATGGGCAGGGACACCCTGGGACATGAACATTCCCAAGGGGCACCATGCTGGGCTGGTGCTTGGGGACTTCTCCCACCTGTGCAGCCCCAGATGGTGCCCATGCTTCAAAGTGTCTCAGGCCAGGCCACATGCTCTGGGAACAGAACCAGAGCAGGGCTCCAGCCAGGGCCACCCTCACCAGGGCGTCTGGGTGCTCAACAGAGTTGTCCTGGGGTTGGCAGAGGGCAAACCTCTGTGACAGCATCTCACTCAAGAAGAAAAGACAATCAGGGTGGGAAGGAGACCCATTGCCATTAATGAAGAACAGAAATCAGAGTGGCAAGGAAGAAAATTTCCCTTAACGAGGAAGAACAAACAGTGTGGGAAAGATGCAGGGTACCCTGCAGCCCTGTGCCAAGCCTCAAGTCATCACAGGGACTGGGCAGACACTCTGTTTTCTCTGCACCTAAATCCAGCAGTCACCCTTCCTGGGGGATGGAGAACAAAGCACAGCAATGCCCGACCCACAGCTGCTTTGCAAGTGGACAGGGTGGCTCCCAGCTGGAGGAAGGACTCAGCAAGACTCACCCCAGAGCCAGGGCACGTCAAGGGATGAGGGGGGCATCTTGGCAGCAGGGACTGTGGTACTCCCCAGCCCCAGGCCCCAGCCACACTGCATCGGGGCAGGTGGCTCCACGGGAGCCAAACATCGGCAGAGGAAGGCTCAACACAGCGTGCGGTCCCACTGCTGCTCCTGCCTCCTCCCAGCCCTGCGGACCAGCAGCCTCTGGAATTCAGGGAAGTGCTGAAAATGTGACGCCAGAGAAAACAAATAAGGCAGCTAATGAGGTAATTTGCATAGCTATTAGCAGGCAGGATTTGCAGCGGCTCTGACATGAGATGTGCTGTCACAGCCAAGCATAGCCCGGGGGCTCTGCTGGTGCTTCCAGAGGGAAATTCACAGCACAACACTGCTGCATGGGCCCACCACAGGCACCCACCACCCCACCAGGCCAGGGAGGCAAGGGGGACAGGAGCAACCTCACCCAAAATATATTCCAGGACAAGCACAAACCCTTTCCTACTTCACACTGGTTGCCAGCAAACCCAGCACACTCTGACTCCCAGTAGGTGCAGCTTTGAGGTGCAGGGCTGTGCACAAAGCCCAACAGCAGCACCAGTTCTGCCCCTATCCTTAGATGCTTGGGTCAGGAATCACTACACTACGCTAGGCAGGAGGTTGCTGGTCATCCTGGTACCTCCAGGGATGCAGGGGCAACACACCTGCAACCTGCTCTGTCAGGATAAATGCCCTGTAAATCAGCTGTGTGATGGAGAGGGGTGGTGTGTTGGGCCACCCTGCACCAGGCTGCCAGGGCACGTCTGCTTTTGATCACAAACATGCAATGACAGCTCAGCTCATTCTCAGCTGATAAATCTTGTTAAAAAATGCATGTGATGTGATCTGTCTGCTTGGGAAGGCACTGCCAGGGTAGGAGCCAGGCCCAGTGGTGTGCACTAGTCCTGCAGCACTGACCTACCAGCAGCTGGCAAGCAGCAGGTGCTGGGGCAGCAGTCTGGCTCTGGTGGCACCAGGCTGGGGACTGGGACATGCTCTAGCCAGCAGACTGAGCCTGGGGTGAGCTTCAAAGCACTCCTGCAGTGCAGGAAAAGGGTGGGAGCACCCCCACCATCTGACAGCAGAGACAAGCAGAAACATTCATGGATGGGTGGTCAGACAGACACAAGCTCCACCAGCAACTTGGGTGGTGGGTATTGAGCAGAGACTGGGGCCAGAGCCACCACAGGGACCACACCAGTGTGTCCATCACCCCCACTACCCCTGTGATGGCCCCCAGCCCTCCAGGTTTTGCTGAGGCACTAGCTCTACCCAAGCTATATTTTTAAAGTCAGTTCTGCTAAATATTTCAGGGATTTACACAGAAAAGCTCTCTGTGCTTGGCAGCACGTCAGCCCCGTTGGCATCATGCAGGTGGCCACAGACACCCACCCCGACAGGGTGTAAATAATTCATCACCCCCACACACAAGGTACTGAGCAGGGGGGAGAAGAGGACAAGTCAGGGGGGGACAGGCTCCATCGACCCCCACCCAGGCTTCTGGGCTGCACCCCAAGACCCTTCATGCTCTGCAAAGGGAGGGTAAAGACCAGCATCTGCAAGGAAACTGAGGCACAGGGAAGGGAAAAGAGCCAGAGCTGAGCCCAAGCCTGGTTATAGGACTGACTTGTCAAGACAGCAGTGGTAAGCAAGGACACTACAGCCTGCTTGGAGTATCTGGGGTCTTCTCTGAGTTTGCTGGAGCTGCAAAACAGAGCAACTCTGGAGGCACCCCCGATATATTGGGCAGTAGAGCAGCACAGCCCCAGGACCTCCAAAGACTGCAGCCTTTGACAGGAGGGACCTTGCTGTCCAGGGGTACAAGGCTCATGCCAGGGCACAACACAACCATAGCATCTCTTTAACCTAAACTGGCATCCTTTTGCCCCTTGGATGCCCACACTGCTCTGTGCCCATGGCACCCCATGGGGACCAGCAGGGGTTTCCATCCCCACCACACCGTGCCATGTCCCCAGGCCTGTCCTAGTTCCCACTCCAAGTCTCACAAGGGTCTCCTGAACTCCAAGGCTGGGAAAAATCTCAGCCTGACCACAAGCAATGCCAGCCCAGCTTTCAAATCTGCTCCAGGGGAGCACATGACCCTTGGCACCCCAGCAGGCTGCCACCTGTCCTGGCCCCCCTGTGCACTCCTCTCCAGCTTTGCCACACTCACTGCCCCCCACCAGGCCACAGTGGTGACGACAAAATAACGAACCCCATGCAATCACACACAGGTTGGGCTCCAGTAAATAGGAGATGGCACTAGGCTAATTTCCTTGCAATCAGTGCTCACTCAGCCACCCACAGCTCTGGCTGGGCATGGTGATGGGATGAAACACAGCAGGGATGGGCTGGGATGCAACCACAGCTCCCACATGTGCAGGCAGAGTGGAGCTGCCTGTGGGGCAGGCAGCAGGACACCCTCCACCACCGAGCCAGACACTGATGGCGCAGGAAAGGCCATTAAAGCATCACAGCTTATCCAGGGGCTCCTGCATGCACTGGCTGCACAGCTGGGAGAGGGAAATAAGGCACCTGAGGGATCCCAGGAGGGAAAACGTACTTCAAACGTCAGGAATCTCCCCCAAAATGGACTTGGATTGAAGGCACCAAGAGTGTTTGTTGCTATTAATAACTCCAGTGCTGCAACAAACTCTTGCCCTCAGCTCCCTGGCTTGGACCATCCCTGCACTGGGAGATGCAGTGACAAGGCAGGGAAGAAGAACAAAGTGACAGTGCAGATGCAGCTGTGATCCTGACCCACAACTCTTCAGCTGTCCCCATGCCAGCAGCCCCTGGCACTGGCTTGGAACCCCCGGACAGGTTGTCACCTGTCCGGGGAACCTGGAGGCCTTAGGACAGGGGTGACACAAAGTCAGTGCTGTCCCCCTGACAGCCCACAGCCCACTTGCACCTTTCTTGTTCCCCGAGAGATGGCTCAGCACTCTGACCCCTGCCCAGCACTCCCTGCCCCACAGGGCACCCCCTTGGCATCTCTACAGGGCACCCGCTCAGCCCACTGCCAGCCCAGGGGGGCCCCCAGAGACTGCCTTGTTAAACTGACATTTTGGGGACAGGAAAGCTATTTTTGGTTGTTTCAGAGGCAGTGTTTCCATTGCAGTTTTTCTGCCTCTGCTGGAGGGAGGGATGCTCTCCCTGGGCATGCTGTGGCAGGTGGCTTTGTGTTGGGCTGCAGTGCTCAGCACCAGCTCCACACCACGGGGTTGTTCTCACTCTGGCTCTGCTACCTACCTGGTGTCTGGAATCAACAGACCCAGGAGCAGGTAGGAGAAGACCTCCCTGGATTCCCACCTGGGCACAAGAGTCAGGAGCATTCCGCCCCAGAGAGAGACTGCTGAGAGGCACAGAGGAGAGCCTGAGGACCATGCTCCCACGCAGGACCTCCCAAGCATCAGCAAGATGTCTTTTCCACACACCTTGGTGAGACACTCCCAAAACAAGCACACAAAGTTGAACAGCCACCTCTCCCCTGGAGGCCCCAAGAACTCTTGATAGGAATAAATGTGTCCAGCAATTACTCAGGGGGCGAGAACAGCCTTCCAGTCACAGACCTGCTGAGAGGCTCAGAAATAAATATGTTAATAATCAAATATCAATCCTGTGCCTGAGCTCACGGGAGGACTTTCAAGTCTAATTAGCAGCAGATTTGTACCATCACTGCCTGGGCTCAAGGGACAGTTCTCCGTGGTTCCCACGAAGCAAGAGGCTCTGCTATAAGCCAGCAGCATCCCATCTGCAAGGATTACCTCCAGATCCCCCGTGCTCCAGGCTGGAGGGCAGGCAGGACTCAGGTAAGCCAAGATGAGAGGTGCCTCCAGGCTTTGATCTGTGCAAAGCGACTCCCTGAGGTGCCAACCCAGTGCAGGCAGGAGGACAGGCAGGGGCAGGGAGGACAGGCAGCACACCAGGAGGAGAGGCATCCTGAGCCTACAGTTCAACCCACGCTCCACTGCTTGCACACAACCCCTACATGACAGGGAGCTCCCCTCCCCACAGCATCCTGTCATGAAGCCCAGGAGCACTCCCAAAATCTCTCCATCCCCAGACTGATCGTTGCCCCCAGCGATTACCCACAGCTTCAGGAGGCCACTCCACAAATAGAGGACATTTTCCAGTCTACCCCAGCCTCACCTCTTGTACACCTCATCACCAGTGCAAAGAGCTGCCCCCACCCTCCACCGGACCGAAGGGAAGTGCAGCTTGTGATGTCACTCACACAACCAAGCTCGGTGCGGGGGACTCGGCTCCACGAGGGAGGGGATTGCATCTGCAAAGAAACCCAGTTCCTCACTGAAGGCAAGCACAAACCCTGGGACTTGGCAACAGTTTGGGGACATCCATCAATCCCTGCCTGGGCCGGGCTGCCCTGCTGCAGCTCAGTGAAGTGCTTTATCTCAGGTAGATGGAAATGCTGTCAGATCAGACCTTTCTCCAATCCATCACAGTGGGACAGACAGTGCCCGGGGGGTGCTGCCAGCACCTCTGCCTGTGTGTTTTTTAAGCAGGGCCACATCCTGCTTCTGAGGATGCTATGATAGAAATCACACTGAGGACCACACTGAGCACAACTGGGGATGCCAAGCTAGGAACAGAACCCACTCATTTGGCCCCATCGGGGGAGCACCTGGCAGATGCTCAGCCAGAGATCACTGACCCAGCAGCAGCTGCCAGGGACACTTATTAGCACCAATTAATTGTGGGTGGGGATGTCTGGTCTGGCAGCAGGCACCCTGCTCACATGCTCCTCCCAGCCTGGCACTGGGCACAGCTCCGAGCTGAGGGGAGAATTACAGACAGGGTGACAGCAGTCACATCTAGGGTGCTTCTTCAGGGATGGCCTGGCAATGTCTTTGCCTGAGATACTGCACCCATGAACAACAAAATCAGCACTTCATCCCTCCCAGGGGCACTCAGGTACCCATGTTCAACTGTGCCCCCGAGCCAGGGCACAGCTGCCCCCACCCAGCTTCTCTGCCAGCCCCAAGAGACCTCCCCAGCACCACTGAGCTGTTCATGCTGGCAAACAAGGGGTTACCAGCCCCTCACTTCCCCACAGTTATTTAATTAAGCAGTGATAAAAGGTAAAATGTATTATCAGAGAGCAACAGCAGGTTGTAATTACAGCAGGGTGGGCTGAGAAAACAAACAGTGCTGAGGGAGGAGCAGGGTGGCTTGAGGCTGGGGAGACACCATGGCCCCTGAGAACCAATGTCACTGCCCCAGAGCTGTGGCCCAGGGCAGAGGTGGGTCCCTGGGGTGTGCAGGTGATGAAGAAGGGGACAGAAGGCTTCTTTGCCCCGATGGATGTGGTCCCAAAACGGCTCCCAGCACACCCAGTCCTGAGCTGGGCTGGGTGAGGACAGCAAGTTCCCCCTCCAGCATTCCCCCTGGGAGGCTGTGAGGTCCCCAGGAGGGAGTCCTGGCCCTGCTCAGGTTTCCATCCCGTGCGTGGGGTTGCTTTCACCAGCTGTTGCTGCCTGCTGGGACCTTGCTGTGAGCAGTTGCAGAGTGGCCCTGTGGGCCCCAAGGGAGCCACAAAGAGTCCCACACAGCCTGCACCCTGCTGGGGCTTCCTGGGGTCCTCGGTTCTGAAGCAAGAAGCCAGGAGAGATTTGGCTGCTGGTAGGAAGCACTTGTGACCCCACAGTTTGGGGAGCTCAGAGGAGCTGGAGCAGCACATGGTGGGCCAAGGCAAGGACATGGCAGGGGCACGGGGTGCCACAACACACACCCTGATCAATGCAGGGGATGGTTCTTGTCACTGTGGAGCAGTTGAGACAAGCCCTTTTCAGAGGAGCTGTGCAGGAGTGATCAGACACCGAGGCCACAACAAACACATCCATCCCTCCCAGCCAGGGTCCAGGTGGGACTCAGCAGTTTCAGGAAAACATCTCATGGAGCTCACATCATCACTGCCAGCACAATGCAGCTGTGGGACCACAAGCCCAGCAGGTCCTGGGATGCTCCCAGCTGGCCATCCCGCCGAGCTGCCCTTTCCCAGGGCAGTGGTGGTGGGGAGCCAGGGCCAAGCGTCCCTCACCAGAGCAGCCCTCCTGCTGATCCTCTCTGTTACGCAACAAATTATTCCACTCGCATTAATGACTTTGCGGCAAAGGGGGAGATGACATGAATGATTCCCAGTGCCGGGCAGTGACTCACTTTGCACGGCGGAGGGAGGAAGGGCAGGGTGGGAGGATGTTTGCTCGGGCCAGACAGAGCGGTGCAGGGCAGCGGGTGGGCTCAGAAGATGCAACTTCTGGAAGGAAAGTTGAGGGGGAAAAAGCGAGGTACTTAAGGGCATATCCCACCACCCAGGAGAGGGCTGAGATGTCCCCATGGGGCATCAGGATCAGCCCTAATCACAGCATATTACAGCATCCCTCACTGTGCTGCTCAAGCCCTGCAACCCATTTGCCAACCTGTGCTGCAAACCCAAAACCCAGCACCAGCAGCCACCCCTACCACTCTGGGGTCAGACTGGGAGCCAAGATCCCATGCAAATGCAACCAGATCTGGGGGAGCTGTGCCCAAATGCTGGAGCCCCCAACTCCAGCATGTCCCCTGGAGCCCAGCAGGATGGGCAGCTGTCTGCCACAGCCTTCAGGCAGCAGTCAGGGGCAAAGGGGACCTGTCACACTGGCTCTAGCACAGAACCTGGCACCAGACTCTCTCCCTTTTCCCTCATGTCCGGGAGGCTTTGCTAAGTCACACCACCAAAAATTAATCAGTATTTCCTCCTGATGTAAATCAAGAGCTGTCAACAGCCTGCCAGACCAGCCCTCCTGGGGACACCAGAGACATGCGGAGACACACCAGGGGCTTCAACAACCCACTGCCAAGTAGCACAGGGGGGTCCTCACAGTGACAGAGGGCCAGGTGGATTATTGCCTTTAAACCCATTCAGGAGCTTTCTGTAAGCAATGCAATTTTTAAAAATTCAATCAAGGAAGAAGCAATTAACCAAACGGGGCAGGAGCAGTGGCTCGCCTGTCTAATCTCATTAGCAAGCAGGCCAGCTCTCTTCCCACCCTGCTGTGGCTGGATGGGCTGCAGTAACCAGGTGAGAGCAGCCTGATGGCTCTTCCCTGGCTCCTGTTATGTCTGAGGGTGATCCATGGATATGTGAGTTTGCCAGTGCCCCCCTGAATCCTGCAGGGCTGCATCTTCCCCTTCCACCTTCCCCAGCTGGGCCAAGGGAAAAAGCATGGAAACCCTCTTTCCGGTTACTTAGGTCCTGGCCAGACTGTCACTGATGATCCATCCCTAAAAAGCACTTTTTTGATGTCCACGTGTACGGGTTTGGTAATGAGAAGAGGGCAGCCCCACTGCTGGGGCCAGTGCCTGGAGCAGGGTTCCCTTTGCTGCCCCACAGAGGCTCAGCAACAGGGTTGTTCCAGTCTCTCATGGTAGCATCTTGCCAAGAAACCTCTCCCTGTTTTAGGCTATCAAGCCATTTCCCAGTAGGAACAGTATTGCCACAGGAGGTGGCTCATAGGGGCACAGCAGGACAGCTCAGGGTAGTCCCTTCCTGCCTGGTCAGTCCCTCCATCTCCATACAGCTGAGCTCATGCAGTAGATTCATGCCACCAGACCTCCTACAGAGCTAGTCACTCCATCCCTGTCTCTGACCTGCTCTGTTAGAGGGGCCACAGGCAAAGCCATCCATCTCCGCTGCCAGCCTAGCACTGCCCCTTGGGGCTCTGAGCATCCTCTGCCTGCTCCAGCGTGGTCCTTGTCAGAGGTGGGGCACCTGCTTGTATGGCCCTCAGACCCTGATGTCTCCTGGTCCCCAGTGAAGGTGAGCAGGAGCAGCACGGATGGGACACCAACCCTCTCTCTGCACCCCAGAGCCCCCAGCAGTAATGGGGTCAGGAGGGGTGCCAGCCACCTGAACAGGAGGGATCCTGATGTGACAGGTGAGTTTCCCCATCTGGAACAGACTGGAAATGTCTGGGGAGACCCAAATTCAGATGCAGATGACACCCCACCCTCCCTCCATGCCCTCTAGCCCTGTCAGCTTCCAAACAAGTCAATTACTCACACTGCTCCTCAGGGGCTGCATCACTCATTTTCCTTTGAAGCAGAGGACAAATTCACTGAAGAGCCAGAAAAGCCTGAGACATTGTTATGGCTCAGAGGACAGAAGGATCCCAAAAAGAGCATCCTACCCAGAACAGCCCTGCTGCCACATCCCTTCTGCAAAGCCACTCCAGTGGGGCATCACTGAGAGCAGGGCCACGCCATCCCCTGCATCCCAACCCAAGCACTGTTCTGCTGCTCACCCCCATGGCATGGCACCCACCCAGCCCCAGCTGCTGGCAGAGCACCCTGGCACTGACAGTGGGTTGAACAGGACCCCTGCACCCACCTTCAGCCCTTTCCCTGTGGAAAGGGGCTTCTGTCCCACTTTGGTCCCTGGGAAGCTGCTTGCACCAGCCCCAGCAGTTCACTTGCCTAGCAATAACCAGCCCTGGGGCTCCACAACCCCTTAGCATAGGATTTTGACCACCACTCCAAGCAAGAGCCCCTCACCATGGTGTTGGGGAGGCAGCCTGTCCAGCTCAGTCTCCCCAGCAGGCACAACAGGGAGAATCACTTCACTAGAGGCTCATTCATCTGCAGCACAATTAAAGCCCAGAGCTGGGATCCATCCTGGTGGCAGGAGAGCTATTTGCCAGCAGATGGATTTATCATCTCCCAAGCACAGCAATTTGGCTTAAACAAAACCAAACCACTTCTTTTAATGAAAACACCATTTATGAGCAGAGCCAGGGAGGGAGGGGGAGAGCAGCTCCACTAATGGGGTCTCTTCCGTCATTCAGGGCTGGAGTGACACTGATGCTCCAGCTGCCAGGCAAGTGCACGAGGCTTAGCTTCAGCCAGGATGTAGAGACCTGGTATGGCGTGGGGGAAACCAGAACCCACTCCAGAGACCAGCTTTGCTTACCCTCCCAAACCTCCCCCTGTCCCAGGTCCCAGGACTCTGGGGGAAACTGCTTCCAGCACACCACACAAGTAGGAAAGCAGCAGTACCGTCTCAAGGACATGTTCTCTGGCTGCAACATAGCCAGCCGTGGGGAAAAAACTCCCCTCCATGCCCAGACACATAGATGGTGAAAGAGCAAACCCCTCCCTGCCCGTGCATCACCAGCCCAGTGCAGCACGAGCTGTGCACCATGGCTGAAGTTGTGACAACCCATGAATTATGCATTGGCATCTGCAGAAATCAGCCGTTTAACCTCCCCAACCAAACCCATGAACTTCCTGTCAATTAATACTGTGCCACCAATTCCCAGCGGGCTCCAACCTGCTTCTGCCTGTGGGGATGCAGCAGCAGCTGCCAAAAACTCAGCTCTAGCCTCTCCACCTGCAAAATCCAATCCACCCATGGCCAGTGGTATCCAGTAGCGTTGTCCTGGTGTCCCCTGCCCTGCGTGCAGCTCTGACCTGGCCTGGGCTCAGAGCAGCATCCCACATCCCCACTGGCAGGATCTCAACCTCTAGTCAGTAGAGGCCACGACACCCCTCCAGAGGGGATCCATCAGCACTGAAATGCTGCAGACAAGCCAGGACAGCAAAGAGGGAAGAGGCAGAAGGGTACAGATGCCAGAGAGAGGGAGACAGCAGACAGAGATGACGCAGAGTCAGGCAACACTCCCATCACCCCAGGAAGGTGCAGCATCTGTTGAGGGCAGGGCGCTTGGGCACAGAGGGGACCCCACAGGAGCCCCCCACCCTAGTGCATGACTGGGAGCCTTTTCCCCACCATGCCCCACCCTGAACTGGGGGTCTTCTGGGGGTGTTGGGGACCTGGCTTGAGGGTCAGCCTGGCTTCCAGCCCAGCCAAGCCACCGGGGTGCAGGCAGTGGTAGCAGAAGCAGCAAGAGGAGGTGAGTTGCGTGGAGCAGCAGGGGCAGCGTGGAGGAGGCAGTTTAGCAGCTGAGCAGGGGGATGCACAGCATGTTTGGTTCCCATGTCCCCCAGAAGAAGGACACTGATGTATGTCACCTCTCCTGGGGACTACTTCTAGAAGACAAACCATGAGTGCTGCTGGCCCTAGGGATGTGGGCAGCTCATCCTGCCAGACCAGTGTGGGCAGGGCAGAGTGAGGTGGCCATGCACCCTGTGCTGCTTGAGGAAGCAACCGGGCAAGAGAAGGAGTTTTGTTCTGCCTCTGGGTGAGGCACTGCCATGGTCTCAGGCACGGCCTGTATCCCAGTCCCCCTCCCCAGGATCCAGCCCAGCACACAGCCACAGCACACAACCTACCACACACGTAGGGCACCCAGCCCCTGCCTGCCTCCTGGCCCCACTGCCACCCCATCAGCCCTGTCAATCCATCCTCCAGATGCGGATCACAGCTCTTCCCCCTACACACACTATTACTGGGGACAGGCTAGCACTGACACCCTTTCCACACCTTGGGAAATACATTTTCCCTCTTGTAGGTGGAAGCCCAACACATCAGCAAGCTCACAGAGATTTTCCTCCTGCCCAGGTGAGCACGGTCTGTGAGCAGCCATGACGGAGCTGCTGGGTTTTCCAGCAGCAGAGCAAGCCCCTGGCACGGCCCTAGATCTGCCCATCACCCAGGACCTGCCTGCAGCAGATGCATCACTGAGACACAGCTCTTTGGCTTTATCCCATGGCATGGACTGGAGCCTGGAACCACTGCCCTCCCACCAACCCCACTGAAGCATCCTCCCTTTGGAATGTTTGTGGGAGACAGCTTGGTCCCATCTCTCATTTCTTACTGCTGCTGGGAGAGATGCCTCTGAAACACCCTCCCTCCAGGTGGGAAGAAGAGCTCAGCCAGATGCTGCACTGCCACTACACTGGTACCCGCTGTTTTCATCTCACTGGGTGGGCTGTGAAAGTGCTAAGATTTGGGGACTCCCCGTCTATCAGCTGTGCCTTGGGAGGCAGGAGGATCCCAAAGCTCTGTAGGTGGTCTCTGTAGCAATTGCTCACCTGCTGCAAACACTGCAGCTGCCTTTGGTGTGGAGCAAAGTGGTTGCCCAAGAATCCACAACATGACGACAGGAGGGAGAAAGCAGGAGTGAAAAAGCAGGAGTGAAAAAGCAGGAGTGAAAAAGCAGGAGTGAAAAATGAGCCTCCTAATCCCTTTCAGGGAACCAACAGCCCTGGAGATGAACCTCTCATCCTTCCAAAATGCAGCTAGGGGATCTGAATCACCCCAAACAGCCCAGGCATTGACCTAGTGCTGGCACATCCGATCCTGCTTGCAGGACATAGCACAGCTGGGCCGGGCTTGCTCTATGGGGTGAGATGGGGCCCTGGGCCACCTGCCCCTGCTCCCCAACTGGGGCTGGGGCAGCCCCACCACCCACACACCCCTAAAGAGTGGTGGACAGGAGGAGAATCTGCTTTCAAGCTGCCCTCACTTCTCCTGTTGCCAGGATTTGGGGACAGGGACATGGTACCTGTGCTCCTTAGAGCAAAGTGGCATGGGGCTCCCAGTTCTCCTACATGGAGGGCCATGTCCAGAGCAGTCCTGAGACACTGTCTCTGGGCTCTGCTTGCACACTAATCACTCATGCCATTAGAGGGCTGGAGAAATAATGGAATTTATGGATGGCTTTTATGTCTCACTAGCGTCATCTAAAATACCTCAGAAATAGACCAGTTTAACTTCCCAGTGGTGTAACCTAACCATTTATCTCCTAAACATCCAGGTAGGTGCCCAGCAGTCACCCCAGCTGCCCTCACGTCACTGCACTGGGGCACAGGCAGAGCCCATCCCAGCTCATCCCAGCACAGCCAGGCCGTCTTCCCCTGGCACACAGAGCCAGGGGCTGCTCCCCTCGCCACTCACATGGCAGCTCTCACTCACTCACTCACTCACTCACTCACTCACTCACTCACTCAGGCGCTCTCGCCTCTCACACACACATCCACGTGCCACACGCCCACATGGCTGCTCCTGCTGGGGACTGGGGCAGCCAGGAAGCACTGGAGATGCTGTGGGGATGGGGACTTGCCACCGCACCCTCACTTCAGCAGCTCTTTACATTTAAAAATCAACGTGCTGCTGGGGAAGGTGGGGGGGTGTTTCTACCCTGCACACAGCTGGGGGTCCTGCTTCTCCTTAGCCACTCTCCTTTTTTTGGAAGGAGGTATTTCTAACCCTCCTTAGGGAGGTCTCATCAGCCCAAACACTGTTCTGGGGGAGCGATGGGGAGGCAGCAGGACAGACTGCTGTCCCCATGCACACCACCAATTGTTGGAGCTGCTGTGGGGCTGTCACATCGCCTGACATCAAATAATATCTTGGTTAGTATCTCTTGCATTAAAGACATCCCCCATATCCTGACACACCCTGATGGATGTGGGCCCCCAAAGCTGCAGAAACACCCTGAACTGCTCATGGCTGCCTCCAGGCAGGGCTGAGCTACCAAAGAGAGGGTACCAGCAGGGACCCTCCTACCCACAGGGACACACGAAGCCACACGGGCATTCACTATGGCCTCACAAGGGTCCTGGCTCCTCACCACATCCCCAGGGAACTGGGAAAGCCCAGGCCAGGTTAGCAGGCATGAGCTTGAGCTATTAAACCCTCCCTAGAGCTAAGGCTGCATCCCCTCTCCTCCTGCCTGCCTCACTTCTGCACTCCTTCTGGGAAGAAAACAACTCTCCCTTCACAGGGAAGGATGACTTTGTTGTGTTCAGTCAACATGAGAGAAATCGGTGCCACTGGAACCAGCTCCCTGCCCAGGCAGCTGGTGTAACCACCGGCTCTGCACTGGCCAGTCAGTGACCTGACAGTGATGGTAAATGAGTGACACACCCTCCTGGGGCCTCCGTTTTCCATGCTGGGAAATGGGGCAGGTATTTCCAGCCTTATTCCGCAGAGACTTCCCAACAGGCCCATCCCTGCAGGCAGCAGCACAGCTCCCCTCTGCCTGGGTTCCTGCTCCATGGCTGGCTCAGAGGTAAGCCCAGGCATAAAAGGTCTCAGCCTTGGAGAGACTGGAATTTATTTTTAACCTCGGTTTGATTTAAATCCATATGGACATTTTAAAGTTACCAGAGGAACCAAAAGTTGCGTGTGGGTTCCAAGTTCCTACACAGCTCAAAAATGTCTTCCCTGCAGTACATTTGGGCAGGCAGCAAGTGGCATTTCCCACATGTGGGGCTGCCCAGGAAAGCAGAGCAGAGGTCCTGCCCTGCTACCACCACCTCCTCAAAACTTCAGAGCAAAGCCCAAAATCCACACCAGACTGCAGCAGGAGAAGCACCACTGGGACCCAGGGAAGCCTCCTGTGTACACACCCTAGTTCCTGAGGCACAAGGGCACCCAAGCCCACTGGCTATGGACAGGTTTAGCTCCATCATGGGTACCAGTAGGCAGGAACTGGAACTGCTGCCCCATTTCACAGCTCCTGCAATAGAGGGTCTGAAAGGGGACAGGATTGGGCCTGATTTGTGGAAAGCACATGGGGAAGGAGGGGTGTCACCAGCTCCAGCCCAGCTGCTTTGCTGCTGGACTGCAAGGCATGAGGTGTGATGGATGGGTGGATGTTGTGGTGGGATGTGGGAAGCCAGGCAATTCCCTGCTGGGGCAAAGGATGGAGGGGGATGCAATAGGGTCATATTTGACCTTTCTGGCCCTCAGCCACCCCATCCCAGGAAGAGAAGCATCACTGGAGATGTTCTGAGGGACACCGGGTGACAGGTGGAGAAGACACCAGGCTCTGTGGCACTGCTGGGGTTTGCTGAGCAGGGTGAACCTCTTGTTTCCCAGGGGACCCTGCTGCCGGGGTGCTGCCATGCTACCCCAGGGTGCAGTGGGGAGTCCAAGGCACAGCCAAGAAAGCCCGGCACCGAACCCTGGTGCCCGAGAAGCCTGGGAGCAGCAGTGAGGGAAGGTGAGCTTGGGGGAGGCCAAAAGCCATCAAAGCATCCCAACCTCCCGGAGGAGGCCTTTTTCCTGCAAATCTGCCTCGGTGCCATCCCCGCCCAGCTGGGACCGACCCGAACCCCATCCCCGGAGCATCCCCGGGGCCCGGGACAGTCTCCCTGCTCCAGAGCTGGAGTGGCGGCCGCCCTCCCCCTCCTCCCCGGGCAAGGAGTGCGGCGAAGCGGGGCGGGTGGGGGCCGGGGCTC
>NW_009953651.1:3713361-3725082 GCF_000747805.2 Chaetura pelagica | reverse complement strand
AGCTCACAGCCCCGCCGGTACATCTGGCACTGGGGGTCCCACTGCTGCCCCCGCTTATTTGCTGCCATCTGCGCGCGATACCATCCCAGGAGATGCCAACTGCGCTGAAGAGTCCCCACCAGGGGGAAGGCCAGGGGCTTTTGTCACGCTCCTGCCCATGTGCTGCCTGTTTGCGCTGTGCCAGGGGTCCTGGGCACATCTCAGGGGCTGCCCAGCTCCCAGCGTTCCCCACCTCTCCTCCACGCTCTGCGGAGAGACAGAAGGGCACAAGGGCTATGGGAGGAAGAAAAACATCCCATCTCAGTCCCTGCACCCAGCCCACCCCTCCCAGCCCACGGGAGGCACAGGACAGCGAGGGAACCCAGAGCAGTGAGGAGGAAGGGCCGTGCTCACGCAGCAGCGTGTTTTCAGCGTGCTTTGGTGTCAAGCCATGAAAGAAGCCGCCTGAGCGAGGCAGCGATGCTTAGCAACTGCCTGGATCTAAAAATAAGAGCCATTTAGCAAGGAAAACGCAGTGGAGAAATGCTCAGAGAACTAAACACATTCCCCCAGCCCTCCCTGTGGCCCGGCCACTGTCGCAGAGCCCATGTGTGCAGCCTGGTTGGACACAAACTCCTGGAACAGCCCTGGAGATGCTGCTTCCGCTCAGCCAGAGCCAGCCAGCCCAGGGACACCATGTGCCACTGGCCTTCTCTGTCCTGCTGCTCCTTGCCCTCCTTGTCATCTTTCCTACATCCTCTCCATCATCTCATTGACCACATCTTCTTGGCAGCCCCTGGGAACCAGCAGTGTCCCATGGAGGCAGCCTGGTCAGGAGGGCTGTGTCAGCAGAGCCCAAGGCCACTGTGCCCATCTCCAGCATCCTGCAGGTCTGTCCTGTTGTGGATGTAGTGGGCCCAGCAGAGCTGCACAGGGAAAGTTTTCACCTTCTGCCATCCCTGGTCCACTGGGAAGCAAACATGGCTATTTTTATCCCAGCTAAGTGCTCCTGTTCGTGCAGGCAAGCAGAAGATGCTTTGCCCACACTGGGGAGAAAGGAAAAAGTTGGGTTGGTTGGTGGGTACCACGGGGTAGGATGGGACAGCCCCAGGGCCAGGCTGACACAGCCCACCCCCCTGTAGTGTAGAAAACATGGGACACAGCTCACTTGCTCGTGGGTCACACTCCTTTCCTTAGCAGACACAAGGGCTGGGCAACCTGCCAGCATTCAGAGCCTGTGAGCCTTTCTCTGCGGGGGAAAAATGCAACATCCTCACCTAAATGTTCCTCTGGGCACTGAGAACTGAGGGTCTGCAAGATGATGGGGTGTGAGCAGCCCACTGATGGCTGCTGCTGCCTTTCTGCTGCAGGAACAAGTCTGGTCTGTGTTCACCTGCCCAGACATAGGCAAGGGCCCTGCTGCAGGTGCAGTGGTCACTGAGACACTTGGGTAGTCAGGTCTAGCCAGGGATGGGCACGGCAGCAAAGCCACACTGGAGTGCAGAGAGCATCCTTTGCAGCACATCTTACCAGGACGTGCAGCAGATGCAGAAAGGCTGGGCCAGGCTGAAGGAAATCACCTGAGTGACATCCAAGACTTTAATCAACACTCTCGTGCCCTGCACAGCCCTGCTGCCACTGGCCACAGCCATGTCTGCTGTGAAAGCAATCAGTAGGTTCAGGGAGGGCAGGAGCTGTACACAGGCAGAGCTGGTTGTCTGTGCTGCTGGAGATAAAGCCTGATTAACTGTTTCCAAAGGATTGGAAGAGCTTCTGTGGCTACTGTGAGCCCATATCCCAGTTACAAGGGGTAGCTGGGAGGGAGGACCATACCCCAGTTGGCCAAGAAGTGGCACAGGCTTCACAGTAAACAGGGCACAGCTCACTGTGCAGCCCATACCCTGATGCCCAGGGCCAGAGAAGTGTGGAGGACAGGCAGATAGCTGGATCCAGGTTCATGGGGCAGGCAGGGCTCCTGTGGAAGCATCCAGGTCCCCCAGCTCATCTCTAGGAGAGCAGCAGAGAGCCATGACAAAAACACAGCCACGTAAATGAGCCCCAGGGCTTGGCACAGCCAGCAGCTGATGGGACAGAGATGGAGAACAGGGAGGCAGGCAGAAAATGCAAGGGGAGAGGGAAGCTTTGGGCATGAGGGGTGCTGTGCCCTGAGGTGCAGTCCAGGCTGTGCAGCTCCCAGCAGCAGGCTGTCCCCAGGACCAGTCATCCACACTTGCTGTGATGAAAATCACCTGTTCACATCAGCCCGTGTGCGAGGCGTGTTCCCTAAGTGGCCCATCTGTCACCCTGTCAGCAGCGGCAGTGCCGTGATGAAGGGCCTCTGTGTGGGATTAATGCTGCTCTGTGCAGGGGCTAGAGGGCCAGAAAGTGTGTACAGGACCACACCGACCAGGTGGCTTCTCTGTTCCCAGGTCAGTGTGTGGTCAACACAACTTTGTCTGAACTGGGGAAGGGGACAAGTTTGGGGACACTCCAGCAGTACCTGGAAGCTCGGAAGCAGAGCTCTGCTGCAGGCAGAGCTGCCACATCCAGACCCAGGCTGGACAGACCTGAGCCCACCCACAACCATCCCTGTTCGTCTCCAGGACACCTATTCCTTTTGGTCATCTTTCCCTGACAGGACCCCCTGGCTCTGGGCAGCAGCCTGCTCTCAGCTGCTGCCAAGAGCTCATGTCCCTAAGGAGCCCTGCTGAAAATCCCAGGCTCAACATGGAGCCCAAGATAATCCCAAGTAAGAAAAGCCTGGAAAGGAGACAGGAGAGCTGAGGTCTGCATCTTGCCACCATGAAGCCAGGCAGGGATAGAAGGGTGCAAGGAGGCTCTCCCCCAGGCACGAACCTTGCAAGCCCTCTGAGAACAGCCCCTTGTGGCTGTTGCAGGGGACAGGAAAAGATGCAATTTAACACTTCATTAGGTAACCACGAGGCATCGATCTGCCCTACCAGCCTGTGTGGTGTCTAACTGCATATCTCCATTCTTATTAATTCTATCAGAAAAGCAGAGAGCAGGACTTTGGGAGTCTGATCCTATCTTTAGGAAATTTCAAACAGAGATGTAATTGCCAAGTGCTCTAAATCACGGTGTTTTATCCACTGTTAACAGTATTTTAAAGCCACGGTCATCAATAGCAGTCCTCGGGATGTGCCCTCAGCAGATGCCATTAATCTTATTTTGGCTGTAGTGCCTCTGAGCTCAGATTTATACTCGACAGTGAGGGACAGCCCTGCTCCCTGGACAGAGAGGGCTCTTGGGCAGCTCCCAGGCTGGGACATGGGACACAGCACCTGGGGGCTGGTTCCAGCAGCAGAGGGTGAAAACAGGAGCTCCTGAAGGCAGCTTCATCCCTTGCAAAAATGCCAGAAAACAGCACCCTTAGATGGAGATGAGCAGCTCAGCACCACGGGCTCCCAACCCCCAGCCCAGAGGTGGGATGCTCGTGGCCATGCAAGCAGCTGGGGGGATCCCAGGCAGGGCAACTAGCCTCACTCAGGAATAAAGCATGATATTTACTGCATCCACAGAGGAAATTAATCTAGATGGCTTGAGACCTAGAGGAACCCCTTGGTCTCTACAGGATTGGGATCCTGAGTACTGGGGGAGCAGCTACAGCAGACCAGCAGGTATTGGGGAGGTGATGCCCCAGCAGGGCACCATCCAGGACACATGCAGGGGTGGACTGCTCCCATCTCTGTTAACCTGCCCTGCAGAGACACATGGGGAGGTGGGAGCCACTGGGAGATGCAGATCTGGGGAGAATTTCAGCTGCTGAAAATCTTGCAAATCTAGAGGAGGAACAAATGCCTGCAAGCTGTTGGGTGAGCCTTGCAAGCAGGAACGCTGTAGGAGAAAAAGGAACCTCCTTTATCAAATGCAAATCAGCAGGTGGGAGAAATCTGGGTGTGCAGGAGGGTGAAATGACTCTGCATTCCACTCTGCATCCTCGAAAGCCCATCACGTGCCTCCATACCTCCAGCAACAAGGGACTCCCTGGCATGGCTTCACTGCTGGGCAGGCTCTGTGCCCACCCTGAACGTTTCTTCGCCACTTTTGCATAACAAATGCAAAATCTGGGTGAAGAGAAGCCCTTGTTTTAGAGAGCTGAGAGCGGACTGGAGCATTCAGAGACACAGGAGGTGCCCCTAGTCTCATGAGCCCTCCCAGCATTATAGACATCTGGAAACTGTGTGCTCAGTGCCTGTGGGCTCAGCTTTTATTTAAACAGGAACCAGATACTGTTTTCAGCCTTCACCTACATCATGCTAGAGGCCACACCAGGAGCCCTTTCAAGCAGCTTGGGTCTGCTATGAAGACATGTTCATCTCTGTCATGAATGAGTCCATGCTGCACACACACGTCCTCCTGCTTTGTCAGGGCAGGACCCTGTGCCAGAGCTCAGCTCCACAGATGTCCTTCCTGTAACTGTAGTCTCAGCACACTGCTCGCTGTTGCCCATCCTGACCCGTTGTTCTGGCAATGGCAACAGCAGAGGGGATGAAACCAGGTCATGGGGCCAGGGTGACACAGTGGGGTGCTGCTGGAGCATCACTTGCCTCCTGCTGGGAGCAACTCGCTCAGAGCTGCTGAGCAGGGCACAGCCATCAGGATGTGCTCTGGGTCATCAGAGCATCCTCACCCCTGTACACTGCTGGGAGGACCCTGGCTGAACCCTGGAGCAGTGGGACCACAGCTAATTAGTCACTAATCACTATACAGAGAAAAAAGGGCAAAACCCAACCTATGCATGCCTGTAGCAGAGTGACTTGTGTACCCTGGGACTCCGCCAGGCTGCACATCACCAAGAAGTGGCTGAGGGTTCATCTGTCAAAGCAGAGCTGGAGAAGAGCCCAGACCAGTGGATTGCATAACAAATGCAAAATCTGGGTGAAGAGAAGCCCTTGTTTTAGAGAGCTGAGAGCGGACTGGAGCATTCAGAGACACAGGAGGTGCCCCTAGTCTCATGAGCCCTCCCAGCATTATAGACATCTGGAAACTGTGTGCTCAGTGCCTGTGGGCTCAGCTTTTATTTAAACAGGAACCAGATACTGTTTTCAGCCTTCACCTACATCATGCTAGAGGCCACACCAGGAGCCCTTTCAAGCAGCTTGGGTCTGCTATGAAGACATGTTCATCTCTGTCATGAATGAGTCCATGCTGCACACACACGTCCTCCTGCTTTGTCAGGGCAGGACCCTGTGCCAGAGCTCAGCTCCACAGATGTCCTTCCTGTAACTGTAGTCTCAGCACACTGCTCGCTGTTGCCCATCCTGACCCGTTGTTCTGGCAATGGCAACAGCAGAGGGGATGAAACCAGGTCATGGGGCCAGGGTGACACAGTGGGGTGCTGCTGGAGCATCACTTGCCTCCTGCTGGGAGCAACTCGCTCAGAGCTGCTGAGCAGGGCACAGCCATCAGGATGTGCTCTGGGTCATCAGAGCATCCTCACCCCTGTACACTGCTGGGAGGACCCTGGCTGAACCCTGGAGCAGTGGGACCACAGCTAATTAGTCACTAATCACTATACAGAGAAAAAAGGGCAAAACCCAACCTATGCATGCCTGTAGCAGAGTGACTTGTGTACCCTGGGACTCCGCCAGGCTGCACATCACCAAGAAGTGGCTGAGGGTTCATCTGTCAAAGCAGAGCTGGAGAAGAGCCCAGACCAGTGGGTGTCCATCTCCCTGCAACCTCCCCAGCCCCTTCGTGCCCTCATGGGACTCCCAGGAGCTCCCAGCCTCTGGCAGCAGCCTAGCAAGGCTCTGGGCTGCGTTGCAGTGAGCGGCAAGCCCAGCTCATTTAATCTATTCAATTGGATTCAATTTCCAGCCACATGATTCAATTAGCCCTGGAGGGACAGCAAAGAAGAGCAGAGGCCGTGGAGCGTGGCCGGGCCTGGGCTCTGGCAGCTGCTGAGTGGGGAGCACAGTGTGGAGCTGCTGCATCAGCTGCTCCCACAGCAGCCAGGACCCTACACTTGTCCAAGCCCTCTGCGACATGCTGAGATGCTGGGGGCTGCAGGGAAGCCCCACTCTGGCAAGGAGAGGCAGGGGCTTGTTTGTCCACAAGGTGCTATTCCTGAGTAATATGTAGAAAGCTGTAGGGCAGAGGCTGGGGGAGCCCTGTCCTGAGCATCTCCCTTTGCAAACAGTCACCACCCTGAGAGGTGAGAGCCACTCTGGGTCAGCTCTAGCGTCTGCATCCCCAAACACCTACCAAGGGTGGCCTAAAGATGCTTTAAAAACACAACAGGAGAGGCAAGCATCCAGAGTGCTCCCTGTTCCATTTATTTGGGGTCACCTTTCTGCTTGATCAGTATCCCCCTGCACTCACCCACTCAGTGCTGTACTGGGGAAGACCAGGGCTCTGAGCACCACAAAGGACTCTCAGCAGTGCCAGGAAGGTGGTCAGGTCCCACACATCTTGCAACATCCCTTCTCCAGGCTCCCAACCCAGACTTTCCTTCAGGATTTACTTTCGTGCCTGCCCTCCTCTTGGAAGCATGACCAAAGGCAATAATCAGTTTTCACTAGGGGTAAAACCCATCTTATCCTGGCCCTTTTGGGTATCTGCAGCTCCCAAACCTGGGCTTTACCTCTTTCCTTTCAGGTTACTGCAACAGCTCATCAGCTAAACACAGGGACAAACCTCTGTCCAGTATGACCCTGCTAAGCACAGACAGGATGCAGTCCCTACTCATCCCAACAAGTACCAAACAAGAAAACTGAGCAGAGAATAAATATGCAGGAGGCACTGGTGCTGACACCAAGACAGAGAGCTGCTTCTAAGTGCCAAGAGCCAGCTGTAAAGCTTACAGCAGACTGCTGGCCACACACACCACAGCAGCCATGACTCAGCAAGGTAATGGCATCTCCCTCTAGCCACCTTGTGACAAGCTGGGAAGGACACAGGCTCCATCCCAGGAGGAAAGTCTGTGGTACACCTTAGGACTTGATCCCCTGTGCAAGTGCTGTCTAGCAGGTGGCTTTCCCCATGACAGCAGGTTTCTCCTGACACCCACCATGCAACAGACTGACAGGACCCCAGAGCAGGAGAAGAGTGTGCAATTCTTCAGACACAGAGAAAAAACCCAAATGGGCACCAGGACAGGCTTACACAGAGGGCAGTTCAACCCTCAAGTGATAAGGCCCCCATGCCATGTATGAGAATGAAGAGGTTTTGTAAACCAAACAGAGCAGGTGGGCAAAGGTGCGCCCTGCTTTCTGGCTGCTGTATGTGAGATTCAGGGGTCTAGTACTACCTGCTCCTGGCACCTTCAAGGAGCAGCCAAGCCATCATAAGCAGCTGACTTCCCCCACCAGCCCAAGGCACAGAGCCTCCTCTGACAACCCACAGCCCCAGCAGGGAATACTCAGCTCCTGAGGAGCTGCCTCCCTCCCAAGTCTGCATGAAAAATGGGACCTGTAAGACCCAGGGAAGAAGAGACGATACCAAAAATCACAGTGGCATTTACAAATCAATTTTTAATAACTCCCTTCAAAGTTTAACTCAAACTCAATTTTTCTGCTCCAGAATTTGGTCATTATTTTGTAAAATATGTCTCCCTGCAGCAGCTGCCTAATTGAAAGGCAGCAATCTGACTTCTCCCCACACACCCCAAGCCTCAAAAACAGCTCTTCCAATAATAGACAGGGCTTATGAACTGGGTATAATAAAATGCACTCAACTCCTCAGATCACACATGGGAAAGTTTGGGGCCATCAGCCATGTCCTGAGGCTGAATGTTAAATGACTTCCTGCTCAGTTCCAGCTGGCCTCAAAACACATGCAGTAGTAGGGTGTTTAACAAAACAGGCAAATCTGCAGTAGAAGCTGTGAAAAGCATCATACCATGCACAGGTAGATCTCTGCATCGCTCACTAACATCCACAGGCTCTCCACTTGTCCATGTTTTCCTTACTGGCAGCCCCAAGGGCACACGAGAGGCAGAGGACTGCTCACTACTAGCTGGTACTTACAGCCTGGACCAAGGAGGAGGCACCACTGAGCAGTGCTACAACCTCCCTCTGCAGAAGCAGGAAGAGCCCAAGGTCAAGTGACTGCCCTGTTGCAGCCAGTGTGCTCCCAAACCGTGACAGAGCCACCCTATAAGTACCCCACTCTCCCCCCTGTGAAGGACAAATGCTGCACACTCTGGCCAGGCAGGGCTCTGCTATTTATTGAGCTCCAGGTTTGTATGTACATCCATTTACAGTGCTTGGTTCAGTGACAGTGTGATGAGAAGATGTGCGTCACAGTCCCCCCCAGCTCAGCCCCTGGGGAGGGCTGCCCTCAGGAGCTGCTCCCAGTCACAGCCTGGGCTTCTCACTTCATCCCAGCAAGGGAGCACCGTGGGGAAGATGAGAACTTCAATAGCTGGGCCCAGAGGGGAAAGCTAAAAACCCCAGTGGTTGCCAAGGCAGAGGCAGACTCATCCCAGACTCTCTCACCTTTCCATCTAGTCTCAGCCTAAGGGGGATCAGAGACGAGGCACGAGGATAGCTGGGTGACTCCATGCTCCCACAGTAGCAATGCTGGGGCAGCACCTCAAGGAAGCAACTCAAGCCCCCTTGGGGACAAAACGGAGGTGAGATGGTCTAGCAAGAGTTCCCCACACATACAGACAAGTGCCAAGTGCTGCAAACAATTTTTACTCATTTTCCAGTGGAGATGCGCCTCCTTCCACATGTCCTGGGCTCTTCTCAAGACGAGAGTCCTATGGAGCCTGCCTCCTCTCCCAAGCACTGTCCCTCTGACATGTATACATTTCTACATACCTTCGCGGCAGGAAAGCAAGAAAGTGTTTAGCTTAGCTGATAAAATTCTGTGCTGAGGCAAAGCATCTCTGCTGGGAGAAGCTGGTGCTCCTGAGGAAAATATACTGTCTTCATCAGGTGCTGTGACCAGTGGGTGGCCAAGGACATAGCTTTCCATTTCCCATGCTCATGGAAGGTAAAGATGAATCAACACAATTAACACACGCTAGCATGAATAAGCCTTGCCTAAAAATGGGGGAGAATGAGCTTGACATTCACATCACTCACACTAACCTAATGAGGCTAAGAATGAGACTAGGCACTTTTTAAAAAAAACAACCAATATACAAACCTGTTTTCTAGAGGGGAAATAAAAAAAACAACACATGGATCTGGGATGGAAATAACTTCTCTACTTCAGTCCACCAAAACCGGCCAGATCCTAAACATCACTGCTGGGAGCTGAAAATGAACGAGCAGGGAGCAGGTGTTTATGCTGTGTATTCCTGAGTTGGCAGCCCCTGAACACTTGGCAACACTTGGAACATGTTCTGCTGCGCCTGGGCACCTCTGGAACACTGGCTCTGGAGCAGAAAGGTTTGCCTGTGCCCCAGAGCATCAGCCCAGAGCTCTTCCTTAAGTTCTCAGCAGACTGTTGCTGCAAGTCACTTAGTGAAGATGGGAGGGCAAGTAAAAAAGTGAAGTGACTACTTCTCCAGCTGCATTTTAATTGAGTGCTACACATACAGGAATAAACGGGGACTTCTTAGATCCTGAAGATCACCAGGCACTTGCAAACACGTGCAAGGCAGATATTCCTGGGAGGAAGAGGAGGATTGTCACAATGCAGTCTCTGACGGGCAATAAGGGGAGTGGGGGGAAGGAGTCAGCCTGTCTTCTTCCCCATGAAAATGGAATCTCTAAAAATGTCCCCATAACATTAGAAACAGCAAAGGTGAGCTGGGCTACTGGAAGCAACAGTGATCCCAAGAGCTGGTCTCCAGTTCCAAAGTGCTCTCTTTGATGACCCATATTCTGGCATATATTGGCTCAGAGAGGACCCCGTAAGCCAACAGCCTTGGAGGAAAAAATCTCTCCTTCTCCAGCAGTCCAATGGCTTGGTTCAAGTGACACCTCCTGACATCAGGAGCCAGCAGTGTGCAGGGCTTGCTCCTTGGAGAAACTGTTTTATATCCCAAAGCTGCTCCTAACAGGATGGCAGTGTATTTGACCTACATTGCAGGAGGGCAGGTTGATCTAGGCTGATGGAAAAAGACAGCCCTCACCTGGGATCAGAGAGCTTTCCCCATAGTGCAGGCAAGCAATCTCAACCCAGAACTGTTTCACACAGCTGGACTGATTTTATTATTTTGGTTGTGAGCTCTGCCCAGCTCTGCTACAATGGTTTTCAGTGCATCTTCCCTGAGGCTGTGGAGGGAATCTCCCATTGCTATGCCACGGCAAAGGCTGCCCACTCCCATGGTACCTTACAAAATTGATTCCTCCTCCTCCTCCTCAACATTCTGATCACCTCTCCTCAGCCCCAGTCCTGTTGAAACACATGCCTTTGGGATCAAACACACGGCAGCAAGGCTCTTCCCCTAGAAGATATACAGTCCCTTGTGCAGATGGAAGGCAAGGGGTGACTGGCTGCAGATCTGTAGTGTCCCTGCCCAGACAGGCCCATCTCTGGTCAGCCCTGCACAGCGGCTGCGTTCCTGCTTCACGAGATTGTAGAGAATTCCTTCAGCAGCAGTTCCTGGCTCAGCGTGTTGAAAGCAAGGTTCTTCCTCACATTGATGCTGATGGACCGAACCTGACAGAGACAAAACAAGATATTTTAGCCAAGTGACTCTTCCTGGCTCCCCACGAGCATAGCAGCCTCGAGACTGCTGACCTCCAGGTTCAGCACAAAGCCGTTTTGCATGTGCTACAGCCCCAGAGAACTTGCTGCAGGCAACTCTCACTGAGACTCCACCTGTGCAAAAAATCCCCCTGAGGATTAGCTGCTTCCTGGAATAATAGGAATGCCTGTGGTGATGTCCCAGCAAGGAGAGTAAATTCGAAATGGGACAGGAATGGGAGAGGATGCTCCATTTGCCTGCATGAGCTATGATGTGCTCCCCACTCTAGGGCAAAGTGATGGGGAAAATGAGCACTTCCCAGTTGCAGCTGGACAAACACTTCCTACCAGTGCCAACTGGAGTGCTGGCCAGTGCTCTCCTAGAGATGCATGCACGGCCATGGCCTCTGTCCTGTTCATATGCAAAGCCAAAGATACAGAGTTAAGGAAAGGACAGAGACCATGCTACTGTGCTATAAACACAAATTATCACTCAAGCTGGCAGAAAACCATGGGTTCAGAGCCAGCTGTGTGTATTCTGTGCCGAGTGCCTTGAAGCTGGCTCACCAGCTGTCTCTGAAAAAGAGGCACCTTTATCCCTTAACGATGCCCAGACCTCTGGTCACCTGCAGAGTCTGCAAAGAAGAGCTGGGTAGCCCTGTTGTGCAGCAGTTTCCCTTCCCCCTCCATGCCTGCAGACTCATGGGCCGAACACGCAGGCCCCAGACTGGGCTCAGTCTCAGCTGCACTCGGCAACGAGAAAACAAAGTCAAACATCATCTGTGTCAGCGACTGTGCAGCAGTGACAGAAAGCAAAACTGACACAAGCTCATCCAAACAACGGGATTACAGTTCCCAGAGACTTGGAGCCTGTGATAATAAGGTTGTTGCTGACCTGGTTAGTGTTTTGTGCTTTTGTAAGCACCAAGGAATGAATTATATAGAAGCAGAATGAAGAATCCAACACTGGGAGCTGGAAGAGCAAGTTAGTGGTGTTTCTTGTCAGGTAGCCACAGGTTATAGCCTATTTTAAACATCATTGCAAGTGGTTTCCAGAAGATTGGTTTGCATTGGGCTGTCTCCCTGCCAGGAAGCAGAAGCCCTACCAACAGGATTTGGTTCTGGTCCTGC
>NW_009953651.1:3705023-3713045 GCF_000747805.2 Chaetura pelagica | reverse complement strand
ACCTCAGTGATCCAGCCAGTTCTGACAGTGGGGAAGAACATGGCTCAACAGATGCAGAGGGTCCTCTGTCCTGGGGAGTGCCTGCAGAAAAGGGCCAGATGCTACATTCAGCATAAGCCAGCATCCTTCTTCTGACTAGTAGCATTTCTGTGTGTCCCAATGACAGAAAAAAAAAAGCAGAAATGAGCTCCTGGCCTCAGGAACTGCTGCGAGGGGCCAGGCACCAGCAGGAGAAGATGCCCAGCTTGTATATATATAATATATATGTGTGTGTGTATATATATATATCTGTATGTATGTATACGTATAGTTGTCCAAGAAGGATGCAACAGCAGTTGCACAAACCCAGAAAAAGAGGCTGGAGTAACACAATCAGAACACAGGGCTTGGCAGAAATTGTAGCTGTGGGGCAGAGCACAAGGAACTAAGCCTGTTTAGCCTGCAAAGAGAAGGTTTAGGAGGAACAGAACAAACACTCTCCAATATGTAAAATGAGGTCAGAATAGAACAGTGACTAATATTTCTCTGGCTCCCCAGGGATGGGGCAAGAAATACTTTGTTTAATTTAAGGTAAAGAAGATTTACACTAGAAAAGAGGAAATACTTTTAAGCTTCTGGTTCATGAAGCAGTGGAGCAGATCACCTGGGCCAGTGTAGAGCTCTTTTCACTTACAGGCAGCTTCAGGTGTCAAGAGGAGCTTAGACACAAACTTTGGTCAAGAGCATTCTAGACGGACTCAGATCTGCTTTAACACAAGCTGGGGAGAGGAGTAGGCATGGTAACAACACACAAGATGACTCTAACATCTCTAAAAATCTCTGCAAGGATGTAAAAGCAGAGCACATGTCCTCTCTTGCTTCTGTATGCAGCATGCTGGAGGACACCACAGCCAGAAGAGCTTTTAAAATTGTTTTCTCCCTATTAGGAGCTTGGATCACATTAACCCACAGACTTCGAATAAACAGGAGAGGCATGAAATGCTGATAACACCTGGAGAACAATGAGCAGATGAAAAGGCTGGATGAAGTGGTGATATTAACCACATGAGGAAAACATAATTCAGTTCTAGTTTTTTGTCATTACAGTTGGATGGGTGCTACGCTGTACAGACACTCCTATTTTGTAGGAAGACTCATCAGTTAAACCTGTTTCCAATCAACAAGCAGCTCTTCAGAAATTTGTAAAATGGGAGGAAGGTTTACATTGACTATCACATCTAATTAAAAGTTAAATTAGTGTAATTATCCCTGCAGAACTCAATCCCTAATCAGACTATTTCAAGACTCTGCTGAAATCTATCCAACTAGAAAGGCTGTGAATGTTTTGGAAAGATGCTCAATCTCTTTCCACACATTCCTCCAGCTGCAATGCAAGAGTCAAAAGCTCACATCCAAACCATTCATTCTATCAAAGCAGCATAGATCTCCAACGACATCTCTGAGGATTCAAAGTAAAAAAAAAAAAAAAAAAAAAAGTGTTAGAAAACTTCTTAACTTCCTTCCTTTAGCCCCTCAAAGGCAGCACAACAGGCCAGAAAACCCAGCTGATAAAACACTCTGCACATCACCTTCCACCTCAATGTGGCTGCAGTATTGCAGGCCTTTGAAAACTTCTTTGAAAAGGGAATGGGAGAAGAAAGCAGATTTTTCTTTGGGATTAGCAAAAAAGCACAGCACTGAGGCAAAGCCAGAGAAGTGGAAGCAGTGCATTAGCAAAGCACGTCAAAGGAGTGAGAACAAGATTTCTAAGCATAAAGGAACCAAGAGAATGGCTTGGGGAAGTTTCTGCTCATCCACTTATCAAGAGCACAGAGAGATGAAAAAGCAGATAACAAGGAAAATAGCTCCTGCATGTCACTCCCTACCAAGAAGGATTTGCTTTATTGCAATGACACAGACAGAGATCAGAGAACCAGGCAGAATCTGGAAGAAATTATTTGCAAACAGATCCTGTTCAGGAAGACCTGATGGGACCAGCATGAGTTTGGAAACCACACTGGAAACCTGTAGTTCACTGCCAGCCCTGCTCCTTTGGCAGAGCCCGTGAAGGAAACTGCAGCAACTTGAATCTTCCCCCTCCATGAAACCCTGCAATCCTCAGCAATATCTGGTTTGAAAAGGATAGGGGGAGGAGAGGGCAGACTAGGGCCTTTTTGAGGAGTTGTTCAAATAATTAATAAAGCCATCAGTTACTGTGCACCTAGAGGAAAAACCAGCGTGGAGGACAGGAGGGCAGCTGGGTTTGCTGAAGACAAATCATAACGTATCAGGTTGATTTCCCGCTGTGTTGAGGGAACAGCTTAATGGAATGCAGGGGATTTTCTGTAGCTGTGAGTAAAGAACATTTAATAAGGTCCCAATTCTCAGGGCATCTAGAGAAATGTGGATTAAACAGATTCACAACTGGGTCAAATCAGCACATTTAGACAGTAATTATTCAGGCTTTCATATGCTCTTAAGGAGAGGGTCCCAGGGGTACCTGGGTGGACAGTTTTCAGAAGGGAGTAGAGAAGGGACTGGTTATGCTAAATAGATTCTTAAATGATACAAAATTGGGATTTTTGAAAAAAAAAAAATTCAAGCTAGGAATAAAATTATTTTAGCTGAAGTGTTTTGTTGCTGTGATGAACTTAGGACTAAGAATGTAATTTTAATCAATTGGCATGATCAGCCTGAGCTTCTGCTAGGCCAAGTAGAAAGTGGGGCATGCAAGAAGCAAATCAATCACATGGCCAAGAGGACAGGGAAGGAGAAGCTGGCTGAGGAGGGCAGGAGCCCCTGGGACAGAACAGACGACAGAAACATGAATGTGCCTTATTGCCAGGGCACAGTAATAGGAAAAGCCCATGTCACAGGAAGGCTATGGCCAAATTTTTTTGCATGTATTCCGGATAAGGTATCAAACAACAGGCCAGAAAGACAAAAACAGGCACAAATGAGCACTGAAAAACACCTCGAAAGTGAGTGCAAGTGGTTTTGCCCATATCCCACCCAACATCAGTGCTGGAATTACCCCAAAAACATTAAAAAGCTTTCTGAAAAAAGGAAGCAAAACCAATTCAGGCATGCTTGCTCTGGAGTACAGTAGACAGAAAGAGGCATAACATTCCCAAACCCATGCAGACTCGTGACAGAGTGGGCAGGCATCAATTACTCATCAGTCAGCAAGGACAGAGCTGGGACAATCAGCCCTCACACTGGTGGAGAAAGCTGCGAGAGTTAGACATGTCTCCCTTTGTGGAAGCTGTAATAATTCAAAAGTGAGGAAAACCAGGCTCCTCTCAAATAGCAGTCACTACAAAAACACTGCCTCCCTGGTGATGTGGCTGCCGGACAAGCAAACATTGCATCAGGGCTCTCTGGAGCAGGCTGAACAAGCTGGCTTGCTGAAGGATATAACTACCAACCCAAATTATTTTGGCTGACTTTAGTCTTCACTATATGATTTTTGTGGGGCTTCCTACCATTAGTCTTCTCCTCTGGAAGAAGGAGATGTTTCTAGGGAATGCCTTTGCTTTTTTTGTTTGGGAACCCTATTTTGAGAGTGATGGAGGAAAGCAATGAGCAGGCAGGTATTGCATCAGCATCACATATTCTGCTCAGTCCCATACATTGTTGTCTCCTTAACAGCAGCAAAAAGGCTAGGTTGTTCTGTGTGACAAATCTGAGGTGGGAGCAGCCAGCTTCTCCACCATGCAAATTTACTACCACATAGCACAGTGGTTCCTCCCCCAGCCATGTTATTACAAGACTGGGAGCTCTAGGGAGCTTTCAGAGACATGCTCTGAAACATGTTGAGACATGCAGTGTCCGTCCAGATCCTATTCCTGCCCCATCTATGGGAACAGCCCAATGGAGTAACAGAGCTGCTCAGTTATACTCCAAATGGCATTGCCCAGGTCATAAGCACAGGCTTTGGAAAAGTGTTGTTGATTCTGGACAACCAAGGCAGCTTACCAGCTCTTTGAAGAAGGCAGCCTCTTTATGCTGCTCTGAGTAGCGCTCATACTGGTCCAGTCCGTCCTGCAGTTTCAGGGTCAGCGTGTCGTAGTTGGATCGTACCACCTCCAAAACCTGCCAGAGACAGCCAAAAACAGCAGAGGAGTCAGCATCCACACATGCCTCAGCACAGGAGGATTAAGACTGCAGTAGATCGCAGCTCTGGTATCTCTTTTTGCAACATACATGGCTTTAACAACACAGAAGTGGGCACTAAAGTCTTCTTAACACCAGTAAGGAGCAGCCCTCAAATGTTCAGAATTTCTCCTCTCATGAGAACAGTGGATGAGCCTGTATCTATGACAGCAGCAGTTTTCCAAATACTGTTATGTCACTGGGAGAAGCAGACATGATTTCATTAAATTAAGTAGCTAATTACCATGTCTACGCCCAAATGCAACACAGTAGGCAGCATGCAAACACAGGTTTGCCTGACCTCATGTCCTTCCAATGCTAGTTTTGCCAACATACCTCCCTCCTGGCTTGCTAATCACCATTCACAATCTGCTAAACCACCAGCTCCTGCAGCTGCTCAGGTCAGCTTCCACACAGAGCACAGCACTTCTCTCCTAATACGAACAAGCTTCTGACAGGCACCTAAAGATCAACCCTGGTACAGACTTCAGTTTTGGAAACAGATGAAGACATGAATCCAGGTCTTCCTGTCCAGGAGTTTTATTATCTGCCCTTGCTACAATCAAAGCACTGCAGCTCATGTTACTGCCTTACTCAGCTCCCAGCACTAAACTATACGTGCAAATCCACAGTTACTCATCTCTGTCCTATTGAACTATTCATTTTCCTAGCTAGGTAACACCAAGAGGGACTCTCACAGTGCTTTTAACTTCAAAGCATTGCATGGACAGATGCACTCCTCACAGCATTTGTGAGACTGTAAGTAAAGATAATCTTCCGACCAGGAACCATATAGCTCAGCACTCCTGAGCAAAATATGCTTGAAACAATTAACACATGAACTTCTTTCTTAGGCTGTTACCATTTGATCCAAGAGCTAAAGAGAACGTCAGCACCTGAGGTTTGCATTACAGTAGCCTCTACTCATGAGAAGCTTCAGCCAGGGAGACTACACAGTATAAGGTGCAAAGGAAGAAGACTCTGCCCCAAGGCATCATGATCTTTTTCCTAAGAAAAGCATTGCAGAGGATTTAAGGCAACAGTGTCCAGAACAAACAAGGAATCCTTCCACTTCTCTTGCACTTCCAACAGTGTAAACACTACTTTCAATTTCCCTTTTAGGCAGCTGGCAGCTCCTGCCCTTTACAGGACTGAATTGTGTCCTTCTAGGAAAACCTAGGCTTGCTTAGTTTTCCTTCAAAATCTTTGTTTCCCCCAAACTTTGCATGTGGCAATGGTACACTCATCATCCAAATGAGGACTGGGGGTTATAAAAGGTCCCAGAAGGGGTTCCCAGGTGAGATGGCCACACAGCAGAGCCACTTTGCAGCTCAGCTGTTCTCCAACATTGCAGAAGCAAGCTAGGAGTAGGAATCAGCATTTTGCAGCATTATTTAAGAACAGCCTGCCAGTGTCCTGTTGCTGTAAGAACACACAGCCTCCTCTCCAGGACTCATCTTCTAATGCTGCTTGTCAGCTCCACTGGCAGAGAGGAAGAATCCCCTGCAAAGACAGTCATCTGCAAATTCAGTCTGGCCTTCTTGTTCCTGCGTGCAGAACCTGCGAGAAGTATCACAGAGCCAAGACCAACGATGAAAGAAAGCTGCCTGGGTACAGGAATAGTTTACTCTGGGATGCAAGTATCCCCTAGGGACAGAGTAATAGGATAATGCATCTTACTCTGACCAATAATCTAGCAGTTTCCATCAGAGGAGTATTCTCCTGTCAATCTAAGAAAGCCAAGTTGGCCAAGATTAATAAACTGTAGGGGATAAACCTTGTTTGAAAGCAGAACACATTTCTCCAGCAGTAACTCAGAGTAGAGGCATTTTAGCCAGGACTACCCCACTCTCCAGGAGCCTTCCCCCTTGGTCCCTCTTCACTCCCCTGTGCCCCCATGTGCCGTGTCATATAGGTCTGGCCAGACAACGGACAGATGTACACACTTCTCTGTGAAGAATCAGGATTCCTCCTTGTTAGGTCTGAGTAGAGATCTCTTCAGATACTCAACAGGGACATCCTCAAACCACAACGAGGAGTAGTAAACTCCAAGGGCAGCAGTGAGCTCTGTAAGCAGTATCCTTTAAATCAGTCCTCCTGTGCCACCTTTGAAAGGCAGCTAAAACCTCAGTTTGATGCACTAGGAGGAGGACAGGAGAGAAACAAGACCCCCAAAGTCTCTACTGTGTTACCCACTACTTATCATAATCTCTGCAGTTAACTTGAGCTTATCCATTTAGCTATGTATTTTATTATTTTTTTTTTGGCTTCCAATCCTTATCTCCTCTAATTATGAAATAGAACTTAGAAAGGGTAAGTTAAAAATAAACAGCTTCTCCTCACTGCCTGATAATTTCCCTTTCTTGCTGCTGCTGAGCAAAAATGCTACGTGGGATCCGAGATAAACCCACTCACAGATCATTTCACTTCATACCCTATAATGGATAGGAACTGTTACTGAGATTAGGACCTGCCAGCCTTGAGACTGTTTAAGATTCTTTAAGACTCAGCTGCTAGGAGGAGAGGTTAAAGAGCAGTAGAATGTATTAAGCACACCTAACATGAAAGTTTGAAAGGCATCAGCTTTCTACACAGGTGAAAGAAACTCACAGCCTTTGTGTAACAGAAGATTGTGTGTTACCATCCTTCACCCTTCTCCCACACAGCTTTGACTTCTGCTCAGGAAAACTACTGCAGGAAGAACACCCTTTTGCATTCGACACATGAGATCTTTATCTGCACCTTTCTATCAGGCAAAAAAGGAGAAATTTAATTTTGAGATTAAAGTATTTCTCCTTAAAGGTCATATCCAACCTGGTCTTCCTAGAAGTCTCTATGGAAGACAAGAAAACAATTTGAGGACTTTTAGCTGGACTTTTCCACTCAGATTTTAAACAGCCATTCAGTTTTTAAAATTCTCACAAGCAGCTGGAAAAAACATCACACTTCTAGGGTCAGGCAAGGATAGAGGAAAACGGACTGTAGATTTCCAAGGAGCTTCATGTGACATTCCTCAGACTGCAAGGATAAACATGCGGGACTAATTGTTTTAAAAAAATGCTTTACTGAATCTTCCTAGTGGAAAAACTCACAACCTACATCTCTTTTCGTATGTTACCTTAGGGACACCAGAGTCTTAAAAAAGCCATATGATTGAAGTGAGCAACTCAGACATGGTCTATACAAGAAAAGGAAAGGCTGCTGAATTCCTTTTACCTGTATTAGCCCTAGAGGCTACATTTGTGCATTTACTCCACGGCAGCAAACCAGAAGTCAGTGGAGCTGCACCACTATAATTTAAAGATAATTTGCCATTAAATTAACTCCCTGCCCCACCACTCACTCACTGACTGCTTTCCAGAAGTTCTAGAGAAATGTTAGCAATTCAGGCCCCTGCATATGTGTCCCTAAACCAACCTTTCAGGAGCTGCTCTGAAAAGCTAGTGCTTTCTGTGGCACTCAGATTTCAGCCTCCTCCTGGCAGCTACAACTGTTCACACACTAGAACTCTCCTTCCCCAGTAATGCCTGTGAGCAGAGGCAACCCTCTGGGTAACATAGCAGGGGGGCTGGCTTTCAGTGGAGGGGCTGCTGTGGGGCTCAGCTCTCTGCCACATCCCACCCCTGACACGTCATGTCACTGCACCCAAAGGAACAAGATTATTACAGTTTTTGGCTCCTTACTTTGCTGCATCCACCAGCTTACTGCTCCCTTGAAAACTGGACGGACAACCTCTGGCGGATGGGTCAGCGGACCCTTGTGGACACATGCTCTGGAACCCAGAACCAATTGCCACTGGCCCAAAACTTTCTGCATTCAAAACAGACTGTATTTTGCTGCACCACTCTCTACACACAGGCTCCTTCCTTACTGCACAAGGGCTGTTCC
>NW_009953651.1:3703017-3705007 GCF_000747805.2 Chaetura pelagica | reverse complement strand
GCTCTCCCCCAGGAGAAACTAGACCTTCTGGAAGAGTCTGTCCTTGGGAAACAAGGGGATTATATGCCACAGCCTCCAATCCCCATCCTGCCTAGGAGAACACAGCCACTGTTAGCAGCAAGGCCAGAGAATGAGCTGCACCAGCAATGAAATCTAACAGGCAACAGTCAGAACAAGGGCCCAGCTATCTGGCAGACACAGTATGCTTCACTGCTTAGCAACTTTTTAACCTGCAGGATCTTTCATCATCTGCATCTGCAGTCTCTGCCTTACTACAACATAAAATGAGAGAGTATCACCAATTTATGGCACCCAACAAAGGACCTGCTGTTGAGGAGGTTCTGGGATGCACAGGTAGTGTCATAAAAATAAAGGAAAAATAGATGCAAGAAGAAAGCAAGGTCTCTACACTGTCTTTTTAATCAGTGCAGGAAAGGACAAGAATGCAATCAGTCAGCATCACTACTACTTCTCTAAAGTCTCTCCATGCCCGTAAGACAGTCATTAAGTACCACAGCACAGAAGCAGTTGGAAAAGAACTGACTGAATTATCTGACATCAAGCAAAAGGGAAAACAAAACAAAACAAAACAACACAAAAAAAACAACTGCCTCAACAACCCCCAGGTTAAAATGCATTTGCTCACACACACAAACTCCACGTGGTTCACAAGGCTGGGATGGGGGGAGGCTCTCAGATCAGGCCTTGCAAGCCCCCACAGGATGGAAAAGCCGGGTCCCATGCTGGAGGGTGGAGCAGCTTGTCTATGAGGCATGTAATTCCAACCTCTCACCAGTGCTACTGCATGGACACAGCATGGGGGCCAACGGCAGCCGGGGGCAGAGAAACATGCCTTCTGTCCTCTCTAAAAAGGTGGTGGAGTCCCTGTCACTGCCTCCATACCACAGAGGGAATTACATCAGTCTCACCTCTGAAACCTAGGCAAAGCCCAAGATACCACGAGCAAACCCAGCAGTCTGTCCCCTCAGGTCAGAGGATGGGAACCATAGGAAGAGGCACTGGGGTTTCCCTGGTAGAAGTCTGATGTTCAGTTTACACTGGAGTCTTCAAACTGGCTTGTTTACTCCAGCTTTAGTTCAAATCTTGCCCTTTTCCTCCCCCACTAATCCCCACAAGCAACTCATAGCACTCAAGTGTTTTTCCTAGTGAATTCAACTGAACAGCAATATTTCTCATTGTAATGAAAAGGCTGCTGCCACCTGGACTACAAAGAAGCTATTGCCTCTCCATAATAAAGTGCCAGATAATTGACATAAATTTCACAGTAATATCTTCTAATTAACATGGAAAACGGTATTTTTTTTTTCCCAAACAGCATCACACTTCTCATAGAGCAACTTAAAAGTTGCTGATGCAGGCTGGAGTTTTTGCTAGAATTTATCCCCAGAAGTACCAAAGACAAAGCACATAACTAAATAATTAGAAGTTAAATAAAAACATAGACACACAGCTGCCACATTTCCCAACACACTCTACCCAGACCCTGGTTGCACTCATCTCCTCATCCCATTCCTCTTTCACTGTCTGCAGGAGCCAAGTTCAGAGAGAGGATCCACTAAGACTGCCAGTGCCACACACATTTTGGAAGCAGCTGCCATCCACAGTGGCTCCAGGAAACGCACCCACCCTATGACTAGCAGCAGCTTTTGTCTGACCCAACACTACCTTATCTTTGCAGCTGTCCCAGAGCTAAATGTCATGCTTCAACACCATCCCTCCTCCCCAAGGTGATCATGCCATAAATATTAATTCCACATTCATGAGTGCTAAGAGGAAGAGGAGAAGGAAGATACGTGACAGTCCAACAACTCAGATTCTCAGAATAAGCTGTTTATACAGCACACATCTGCAGATCCAGAGGATGTGGAGTAGATCTGGTGCATGTGATGGGAAAGACAAAGATCTGGACTTGAGACTCAAGTGTAGTCCTGTCACATATGTGAAAGATAGGCAGCACATTGTCATTCCT
>NW_009953651.1:3689961-3702573 GCF_000747805.2 Chaetura pelagica | reverse complement strand
ATTCCTGCTCCAGTGCCCCAGCCTTCCTGCATCAGGCACTGCAAGTGGAGGACCTATGGCCCTTCCTTGCTTTGGTCAGAGAGTGAGAGGCTGCTTGGACTAAGCCTGTAAAATAGCCCTCACCAGTTCACACAACCATCTCAGAGTAGGAAGCAGTATCCTGTCTGCCCTGAGGGCCCTAGAGGGAAGATTTTTTTCCAATAGTAAAAAGCTTAACTAGTCCAAAAGATTAAGTGAAAGAGACCAAGGGCAAATTTCTCCTCTGAGGTATGAAACAGGAGCACAATAATGCAGAATGCATCAGCAATGCTGGGCAGTAAGACATAAGAGATCTGCTCAGGTCATAAAGGGGAGAAAGATCTGCAGAGGTGGGCACAGCTGTCCATGAGCCCCAGGATGGCACTGAGCTATGAATACATGCTCAAGTCCTGACAGCAGAGAAACACAAGCTCATGGGAGTCAAGAGAGTCTCCGGTTCAGTGCCTGGAGCTGCACACATGGACAAGGCTGAGCAGCACAAAGGAAAAGGTTTTGATCATACATAGAAGATTATTATTATTTTACTTAGCAACATCAAGGAGGGCCATTTAACACCCCTTTTCTTCACCTCAGCACAGAGCCATGCTGTCAGGTCCAGATGATATACAGATCAGATGTTTGTTCAGTGATCTCACAGAGATCTGTGATCTTTAAAGGAACAAGCCTACAAAGTTGACAGTTTCTATCCATGGAGTGGGAGGGTTCAGTTAGTCTTTCTCCTCTGCCCACAGGTGCCTCCTCTAAAGAGAAATATTTTACAAGCTCACTCAGAAAATGACTGTCATTCTCTGAACGCTGCGAGCAGAAATGGCATCCTCTTTTGGGACAACAGTCCTCTGCTCCAGCAATGTTTTTGAATCACAATCCATTAGAAGCTTAAGGTGATTAAATCTATTTCATGCTGGGGAAAGACTCACTGACCCAGCCAATCTGGACATCACACAGCTTTCAGAAACACCCCAAAGCCAGAACTGCTCCCAGCTCCACCCAGAAGCAGTTGTAAATGCACAACATGGTGCCCATTCCAAGCTCTCATGGAACTGGCCTTCAGAAGACTCAACCATTACATTAAGAAGCAGAAAGGCTGAAAAGTAAGACAAAGGCAAGTAATAACAGACATATGGTCACAGAGACCAGCTACGTGCAGAAGATTTAATTTGTAAAAGGTAAAGACAAATAGAAGATATTAATGTGGTTGATAATCCTTGATATCCCCCATGCAGCCATCACTCAGGCTAGTGAGTCCCATGCTAGAAGTATCACAACCTCTGAGCTCCAGGAGTCAGGGAGCTGAAAGCCTGCTTGCTCCACCAGAAAACCTGTGCCATGAATCTTTTTGCTACAGAGTAATTTCAACAAGTCATGTCTACACACTCAGCCACTCCCATGCATATTAAATGCAACTGACTCAATCCATTTGGGTTGGGAGGACAAAGAGCAAAAATGCACTTAGCCTCACTCTGTTTTTTCCCAAGACCAAAGCACTTTTCCCAATTTCATGGATGGTCAGCATGTTTATAGTAATATGCATATCCCCCTTGGTGCAAAGAACCTGGCACTCTCGGTGGGACTCTGGGTTTTCTTCCCCAAATTGCAGAGAGAGGCTCTTGAGAAGAAATACAGGAAGCAATTCTGTGTCATTCAAGGGAGGAAAATGGGCTCAGGGGGTTTCTGCCAAGAGAATGAACATCCATGTACTGCACAAGGCTGGCAGTTCTAAAGTCCAGGCAGGGAGAAAGAAATAAAAGATCCTGAAACAAATAATCTTAAAAATTAGCAATAAGCACCCTCAAGAGTAGAATTTTAGATCTGGATGGGGAAATCCAACAGAAACTGGATGAGGTCCACTAAGCTGTCCTGTTAAGAAATTTTGTCAGGCAGGGAGCAGCCAGGATGATGGGAGGAGCATAAAACCCCGAGACAGATAGATCTGCTATTTTGGAGTTACAGCCCATTTTGGAGCTGTGAACCCTTATCTCCAGCTGGTGGCATTTATGAAAACATTTCTCATTGCTAGGTATGTAAGAACACTTGCAATTCTGCCAAGGCCTGAAATGCACTGCAGATAGCTGTGGACTGGACCGTTAATTTTTTTATTTCCCCATTGTGCTTACAATTAACTTAAGTGCTGAAATGTGATGGGCTGTTCCAGGAGAAGCTTTTTATCTACCAGCTGCATTCTAGCACAGCAGTACATCAACTGCTGTCACCAAAACATCAGACAAGAGGAAGAGAACATCCTTATGCTCACTGTGCATATCACCCATTCAGCCCAAGCAGCTAACTGGCATTCAGAAAATTAATGCTGTGATTTGTGTGCAACCTTTGGTGCAAGCCTCTATTTACAGAAGACCTTGTCTCCCTGAACATAAAAAACCCCTGAAAAACCAATCAGCTGCAGCAGCTCTTCAGCATCAGTTAACTGACCAAAATAAGAGCAGTAACCTCAGTGCCCCAAACAAGATTAAAGAGTTTGAGTCATGAGCTGCTGCTTCAGTCAAACTGAGAAACCAGGACATGGAAAGCTGTCACAGAAATCAAAGACAGCCACAAGAACCTAAAAAAGAAGAGTTGAGGATTTTAAGAAAAGGACATAAAATCTTTCTAGGGGCAGCAAATGGCAGATGTTGAAACTCAAATACACAGCTTTCAATTCAGATTGCCTCAACGAGGTGACAACAGGATACCTGATGTACACCAGAGAAAACCCATTCCTAGTAAAGAAATTCAAATTTGCAGAGAAGACAGTTGGCTCAGGAACAAGGCTGCCTAGGGAACAGATTAAGAGCAGGTATGCAACAAAAACCTTTCTGTTCAATCAAACCCTGACAGAAGCAAGTGGACTATTTCTGTTCGAAGAAACCAAAAATCTAATTGTGCCCAAGGGAAAAACAACAGGGAGGCTTATTCTGGTTATGGTCTAATCAAACATTTGCAGCCACAGGAGGTTTCTGGAACTGTGTTGCCTGGTCAGGTTCACAGGAATCAGTAGGGAATCCATGAGAACTCGTGCTGCTCACACAGCCACCACAGATTTCTACAGGATATAATCATTACAGACACTGACTTAGAAGAAATGACTCACCAGGACCCTGACTTGATGATCAAGACAAAGGAAAGGAGAACAAAGACACCCCAAAAAGCCATGGGGCTCACCACACATTTGATTTTTCTTTTTTCTTGTACAGTAACTAACATGCAAGCAGCCTCTACGAATACTAGTAGTACAGCCCTGCGTCTGACACTTGCTGAGAAAAAGTAGATGCTAACCACCTAACTCATGACTTTTTTTTTACTTGATCAGAAATCTTGCTAAACTTGGTTTGCACAACACGAATAAATTTAATTAAAGGAGACATCCAAGCTAAATAGCAATACACTAAAAAACTGGCCGCAAACCAAGTAGATGCTGTATATCTAAAGCAAGTCAAAACAATACAGGACATACCAGAGAAACACTCAGTTAGGACTGGGGAAGGATGGTATGCATTTGGAGGCACAGAGCTTAGGAAGATCAGTTCCATAGCTCCTACTTACATTTAATCAATTAAATATGACAACAGAAGGCCAGCTATTAATACACAACAAAGGATAAGAGGCAGTAATTCAGTGATCTGAGGAGGTGTGTGAAAAGGCCAAGTCAAAGGAAAACCAGAACTCACCTGCCTAACTGACCCCATGCAGAAAATGAACTCAAGTCCATTCCAAAGCAGGGGAAAAACAGACCTTCTGAATACAAGCAAGAAGTCTAGATAGCCCAGAACTCAGAAGAGCAAATACCTGATTATCTGTAGTTCTATAACATCTTTTCTGAAATAAAGGCACTGGAACTGATATCCGAGATTTAAAACACGGGTTGTCATAGACTTACAGTGACAACACAGACTCCTGCTTTATTTTTGTTCTCTAATAAATTTCTAATTTTTCCATTGCCCTTCTGACCACTGCTGAGCCTTGAGACAACATTTCTGGGCTTATCATGGTGACTCCAAGAGTCTTTCCCTGCATGGCAATATCTAGAAGAGTTTACTACAGCTTAAATACTGTAAAAGACTTATAAATTCAATCTGCAAAAATTCTTTCTAGAGACAGAGCCCAATATAAATAGGTCTGTAGTCAATTAGTTAGCTACAAATAGCTGTAGCTACAAATAGCTAGAAAAATCTGTAGTATCTGTGTGGCAAAGTAGCTAGCTAATAACGAAAGGTGGGCAGTGCTTGGAAGTTTGTGTGACTCAACCCATATTAAAAAGTTTTAGATATTAAGGCTTTTGCAAATCTGGAATTGGAACAGACAGCTGTAAGGTGCTGGATAATTCTTATAACCAGAAAAGCATGTAGTGAAAATGGAACTTCAGTTGCAAAATGTCTCTTATAAAGCTGCAGTTTCAAAAGTATTTTAAGTCAATCTAAGTGCAGGTCACCTAAACTGCAATATAAAGTCTGGAGTTCCTCCTCCAAAGGCACTTATTTCAGAAGTAAGGCATTCTAATGTGCAACTCACAAGTCTTTTCATTCTGGACACAAGCATTGAGGGTGCTCAGGACCAGGGGCAGTACTGACATCAGGAGCAGCTGAGAAAAAAAGGAGCTGAGATGACTGGACCCCTATATATTGAGAATGCTGCTGTGCAAGTTAAGTTTATAACAATTATGACACTGATTAAATTCCTATCAAGACAATGGGATCAAATCTGTCCCAACTATGTGATTCTTCACACACCCCAAACAGACTTTTGGATCCCACTATAATCTGTGTTGCACATCTGGAGGAAAAGGAAAGGACAAAGTCTGTGATGAGGGCAGAAAGAAGAGAAACAAATATTCTGATATGACATGCTGAAAAGAGTGAAACTTGTTAACATTTTAATTTGTTAATTATCCTCTTTTGTGCTATTGGAATGTGTCATTCTTTTTGAACTCCATCTGGGCAATGCCCAGAGCTGAAACAGAATGAGACCATTTATGCTTGTAAGCATTCATGGCCAGCATAGAAAATGTCTTTTGCCTGAAAAACAGAACTGCTTAAAGTTGACTGCTAAGGTAATTCAAATGGAACATTTAAATGGCTGGTGGAACAGCTAGAAATACAGAGGCTACTGACCAAGAAAAGCACTAGCAAAGGTAGGCCTGATGAGATGCTAAACTTCTCGACTGAAATGGAGATGTGCAGGACAGCTGGCCAGCAGACATCTGGCTGAATCTGAGAGAGAGCAGACACTTAGGCATGGACCACACACAGAAAACAAGTCAGAAGTTTCTGAGAAGTCAAATGGGCTGCCACTTATTACTGCCTTTCTCAGAGAAAAAAGTCTGTGTGACACCAAAAGTTGGTGACACTCAGGTATGTCTAATTTTCTCCTTACATCTAACAGAAATAATAAGGACCCAAAATAATAGCTACATCTTTCAAAAAGAATTCCTGCCAATCCAGAGATGTTTGGAGGACAGAAAGGGCTTGTGTACCTGAGAACTTAAGTGTTTATCTCTGCAACACTTGTTCTGTAAATATCCTTAAAGCAGCAGACCTACCACCCCTTCAGCACCAGGTTTCTCACAATTCAGACACTCCCAGCAACAGCTCCAAAAGACCACTGAGGACAAGTCTCTTCAGAACACATGGCTGAGAAGAGACTGAAAAGATGTATCTTGCCTCCATGAAAGTGACAGTGTTATTGTCACAGACATTCAGATGCTGAAGGGGCAGGAAGGACAAGACACAAAGTGGAGGTTTGTTGGTAATAGGCCAGATAAGATTACTGTGTTGGCTGCACGCCTGCCACCAGCATTTAAGAAAAAGGTGACTTGTTCTGGCACTGGACCCACTCTCTCCACAGGATGAGGAGAACAAAACTTATGCTTCTTTTCCAAAGCACCTTTAGCTATCGAACCCTCAAGCTGAGCTAATCAGTACGCAGAGCCACAAGCTGGAAAACTACTTGTCCACAATGTCTGTCCTTTGAATCTAAAGGCATTTACCCTTTGCTGTCACAGCTCTAAACTGAACCTGCTGTCTATAGAGACAGGGTACACTTGTACATAAGGCATTACTGAAGACTTAGGCAAAGACAATGCCACTCTCTTGAGGATAAGGAGTTGATCTCTCTAAATTTCTCTTTTGCCATATTCCCAGGTAAGTACCTGCAGGATCTGTAATGGAAATATCATCTCCAGGGTAATTTCTGCAGTGCTTGGAGGACACCATTGTTCTACAGCCTAAAAATCCCTGTGCAAGGATTCAGTGCTCCCAATTGTCTTTTGGACATCAAACGTTTTCAAAGCTATTAGCTCTGATGTGCTTTTGAATAAGGCTCAGGAAAGCAACTCACTTGGTATTTCTCAAAAGAAAAAGGTAGTTCTGACCTGGCAGAGCAAAAATTACTGAGAAGGAGGAAGAAAGCCTACGCAGTCCACGTTCTCTGCAAGCAAGGAAATGAGATTTTATTTACTCCATGGTTCTGAGGTGTGTTCAATTTCAGCTTGAATTTCTACTGCATAAATTCAGCTTGGCTGAACAACGTCCCTATTAGAGACTGTCCAAAACAATAAAAAGGCAGTCCACACAATTATATTTGAACTGGAAGGTTCAAAGCTTTTGGTGAGGTGGGGTGTTTTTTTAGCATATTTTTGCATGTGTAACCACAAAGTTGTGTTTTCCAAGAAGTTAGAAGACAATATAAAAAAGCAATTAGATATAGTGCATGCACAGCTCCTTTCTGCTGCCAATTAATCAATGTATTTATTTAGCTCACTGGTTAAATTTCCTCTTACTACAGAGCAGATAACTCCAGGTCTGTGTTTTCCATGATTCAAAGGGATTAGATGACAAGCAGAAGTCACTCACTAGAAGGACTTAAGGGCTTCAGTTCAGGGATTAAAAACTCAGCTGCTTTTTCTCCAGATTTTAAAACAACTAATTTGTACTGCATCAGCTGGTAATTTTATTTGCAGAACTATTTTTGCTTCAATAGGAATCCTAAAACTCTGCTCTTCCCAAAATGCCACTGCCTTGCCCTCTTGATATTATTCTCACATCTGAATTTTGTACTGTATTTTATGAGGATTTCATGTTTGCTTAGCAAATTTCTCAAGAAACTGTACATTATACTACTACACACTAGTTGAAGTACAACTTGACTTCTCCTAACTAACCAGGCATGCCAGTTGAGCAGTTCCCTCAGGAATTCACCACCACTGGAAGACAGCTTGGGTGGAAGCTTTGGACCAAGTCTCTCTTCATCTTCAATGCAGCTTCACATATCAGAGAAGCTCTTGAAAATCTGGAGTTTGTCTGTGTTTCATCACATACTAACACACCTTTAAGGTGAGATAAGCCATAGGGGTCCATTCTCACCCTGGGTTAACACAATCATTTGATGCTGCATTTGTCTTGCGGAGAAAACAAGTGACAGAAGTTGAAAGCAGCCACATCTCTGCATTATTCTGCAGAGACTCTGATCTTACAGTTCTGGGAACCATTCACAACAAGTGGGAGTTTCAGAAAACTCTGCTATAATTTAACCTCAATGCTTCTACCCCCTTGGGCTGTATGAATAAAACCCAAAAGAGCAAGTCTGCTGGTTGAAAAATTCAGGTAATTTAAAGTTTTGGTGTTCACTGTAAATCTACAGTAACCTGAACTGGCCTGACACTGCAAAGACTCAATTATTTCCATATGCCTTTTAAAAGAATGACTTTTGACTGTTTGATACATTTTTATAAATGGTAGTAAGTAGAGCTGTTCACTTGGTTTACTGTTTCTAGATGACAACTGCCAGCTACAATCAACTGAGAGAAAACAAGAGGGCAGGGTTGGCAGCTGCCACAAGATGCATCATAACAGCAAATGATGGTTGTGCATTAGGAAAGCTGACATTGTTCTTCCTTCTCATCCCTCTAAAACATGTTGAGGGCACTAATTAACAGGGTATCCCAGACACACAAAGGCTAGGAAGAAAGATGTCCCCAGTGCCCTGTTAAGACCCAATCCCAAGATGACTACTGAGGCTTTAGGAGCCTGCTGAACTCTCCCAGTCACGAGTCTCCAACACTGATATTCAGAAAGAACTCAAAGATCACAAGAGCTGCAGAACTGAGAAAAGCAGAAAGGAAATACAGTGACCTACTTTATATTCTGCTATCACATGTTGAAAGATAGAAGATCATAAAATGCCAGAAGAGGCACATGTAAAGGAATCCTCTCAAATGCATGTGCTGTCAGCAGCGTGATGGCACACAGCCTCCCACAGAAGAAACAAGAGTAGGGAAAAACTCAAGTCAAATACTGTGCCAGAACAACAATTTAATACCCAGAGAGAAGGGAACAGAGTAGGATCTATGCAGAGTAAGAGAAGCCTGCAATCTGAAATGCCACTCACCATTACTCTAGCAGGCATTAAAACCTCTTACAGGAAGAGGCATTTAGCATGAGAATGATCTGACCGCCTTTTCTAAGAGCCAAGTGGGAGTGAGGAGAGGTGTGATCTTAAATATTTTGGAGATATTTCTGCAGCATCTGTTCTTGACTTAGTATAAAGAGAAGAATCTGCAGAGTCAGTGAGCATTTGGGTAAAACTATGTAAGATTACTGGAGACAGAATTAACCCTCCAGAGTCTGGATTCACCTTTTAAACGACAACCTTGTTGAGAGCTGGAAAATAAGGTCTTTTTTTGTGAGAATAAAGGTAGGTGACTTTTTTTAAAAGGGAATGCTATCAAAATAAAATCCTCCCCCACTCCACATTTGACTTCTGAAATTTTTGCATGAGGATCAAACCAACTGACCATTTTTCTTTAAACGTCTTAACCTGACCTTTTCTAAACTATTCACAGAAACAGCTCTCCCTAAAATAAGTAAGCTGAGGTCACACTGTGTTATGATCACCTGTACAAAAAGGATGGCAGCTTCAGTGCACATCTCCCAACAGAACAGTTGCCTCCATCTTCAAACTATGTTTGACTCAGGTGAAATGTTTCTGTGTGATGTTATGTCTCAAGCTAACAATGCATCTGAGACAAAACCACAAGTTTCTGGTTCAAATAAACATCCAATTTCCTGATGAGTGCTTGGGACAGAAGTGGCCAGTGGTCTCAGTACAGTGTCCAACTTCTTTACGCTGAGATGTTTTCTGTGACATTAACTGCCCTGGAAGTCTGAAACATTAAATAATGACAGATGCACTTCAGGACTTAGGCTGTCCTGAATATTATCCCTCTGGGCACTACTGAGGTTGGAAAGCTCAGCAAGAACTGGATGATGTGGGAAACTGTCATCAGCTGGAGAAATTAAATTCAGATCATGTTAATATTATCTCCTGAAAAAAAGCATGTCATGCTCAGGTGTCTGTGAATAAGGCTGAGATGAGGCATAAAAAGAAAGGTATCTTTTTTTGTTCTTCTGAGAAGGGGAGTTTAGCCCAGCAACAGACCTAAGTTTCCTTTCTATGCCTATAAAGCAACTTGTAGGTGGTACAGTAATTAAATAGCTCCATCACTTAAAATAGAAAAGCACTTCTTTATAGCTGAGATGAGAACTAAGAGTCTGTAGTGAGATGGTTCCATCCATTTTTTTTCAGGAGCATTAACAACAGGTTAGAAAATTCCCAGCAAAGCAGACTGGATGCAAAAAGCAAAACAGACAAAGTTCCACCATGACGACCTTGGCTTCCTCAAAACCCCACACTTCTGTTTCCAACAGTTGGAAGATTGCTCCTGTCCTAGTGCTTCAAGCTGTTTAACAGAGTACTTCTTGCAAACAAAATGCAGCCTCAGGTGCCTACACTGTAGCTCACAGCTACCTTATTTAAGAAATTAGAGATACAAAATAAAACCCTGCAGATACCGTCACATGAAGCCCCACCTACATCCATGTTCCGTCTTACATCCTGTTACATTAAATCACTGATAAGCCTCAGGGTGACAGTTAACATTTCATGCAAGCTGGTCAGATGCCCGACTCCAGCAAACCACCAACGTGACACAGCTAAGCAAAAGCTGGTATCTAGGTTTGGGGAGGGGTACATGTATTTCTAGTGCAGAAGAGAACTGTAAAGGGAGACTCAGTCAATAGCCTTTAAACACTTGGCATGAGAACTGCTGGCAGAACGAGAGAAATTTGAGGGTAAACTCTGTGTTACTTCCATATTCCCTTACGGATTGATTCCGCCTGGGTTTGGAATATAATTTTCACAGAAACAGGAGAAGGCTGCATAGGACAATGCAATGTGTCAGTGAAAAGACTGGTGTCTAACTTGCAAGAAGATCAATTGTTTGATTCACAGATGTTTCTGAAGAAATGTAACCTGAGGGGAAATTACAGCAGTGCTCAGAGAAACAAATTCTCACTGTATCACCATGATACTTGTATTTCTGGCCTTGCACTGGGTTAAACATGCTCATGAGGCTCCAGGGCACCCCACTTTGGTCTGCCAAAGATTGTGCAGACCTTCTCAAAGTCAAAACACCACAAGAACGGTTAGCTGGCCATGTCACGCCAGCTTGCTGACCAGCTCCTAGCCACTAAATCACATTGCTAGAAAGACACAGTGTCCTCCTCTGTCACATTTCACTGCAAGCAGCTGTCGCTGTCTCAGATGTAGTTTAGTAGGATTGGAGCTCTCACAAGAACTTCTCCACCTCTACAGCTTCTACATAGGGCCCTAACTCAGCATTTTCTGAGGAGTCTCAAGTCCAAGAGTCAGATTCCAGCAGCATTCTGGGTGTGTTTTTACATCCAACTCAAAAACAAATGCAATCTGCTGAATTACAACTGCTGAGGAAAGTACACGTGGGAAACCAAGATGGGTTTTGTGTATAAATAAGCTTTAAGTACAGTATTTTATTAGTGGGGTTCTGCACACAGTAAGACTTAGTAGCAAAGCTTCCAACTAGAATGCTAAGGCATATGGCAGGGGCTTAGTGGAAGCAATGTTATTAGATGTCAGGATGCAAGAAACTACCCCATTCTCTAAATGTTAAGGATGTATCAGGAGATTTTCCATACTTATTCTCTTAATGCCAGAGGTCGTCCTAACCAACCTGTGTTTTCAAGGAAGAGGAAAGGTTCCTAGTTTAAATTAACATTCATGCAACTGTGACACACCAGTTAACACTGATGCAAGTGATGATTTCTGGGTCACATCACCTTATTTCAGAAATCCTAGGCACTTTCAGACAACAGTCCAGGCCAATTAATCAGCTTCTTGTCTGGCAGGCTGGAATATCCTTCTCCCTGTTAGCAATTCTTGCTGCCAAGCAGTTTTTGGGGGATAACATAAATCCACAGTTCGGGCAAAAAATGAAAGAGGAACTCCTACAAGCAGGTGCTCAGGTGAAAGCAAACAGAGGGCTATGAATTAATATTCTTCCACAGGTGTACACTCATGACAGCTACAAGGCAGATGCTGCTGCTAAAACAGCATGTGCTGCCAGCAACACTTTGCTCCCCAGAAGCTTATTTGTGCCTTAGCTGAACCACGAGGGAACCCAGGCACCCTCTAAGGCAGTGAAACTGATTTATAGCCCCTGGCACTTAGCTGACGCAGAACCATCTTCCCCAGTTCCTTCTCCATAGACATTCATTCCCCCTTCTCTTGTTATCTTTGAAAGACCCATCTTAGTTCCCTAAGCAATCCCACTGCCTGCCTCAGATCTCCCATGAAAATAGGAAGAGTGACACATATCAGAGATGCCACCCCCTCCTCTATTAAAAGGTTTGCCTTTGAGCACCCTACTGCAGACAAGAAATCTGAACTTACTGTCTTAACATCCAAATGCCAAGTGATAAGAGAGCCAAAACCCACAATCTTCCAGCTGAGCAGCGCTCTGTTGAGGTGTGGCACCTTTTGGCTCAGCAGCATTTTACTCTCCTGCTCTGGAAGGAGTGGAGACTGCAAAGCTCAATTTGCTTCCCACTTTGAAATCAGAGCGATGACCCAATTTGTCACTTTTGGGAAACGGCTGCAGCTCCAGCTAGAGAATCCAGAGAAGGAAGGCAGAAAAACATCATTTGTTGCAGCAGGATACTACCAGAGACACGGATGAGTGGCAGTCTCTGAAGGCAGCAGTGTTACCCTAAAGAAGCCCCAGAATAAGCATGACTGGCAGTCACTGCAAAGCCTGTGACTTTGCAGAGAGAAGAATGTGACTCCAGAACGGGTACTCACAGCCACCTTGCCATCTGTAACAGCCACAGCAAGCTACAGCCTGTCTGCTTTTAGGGCTCCCAAGCAAACAGCTGACGGAGTGTAAGGAAGCTTAGGGTGGAGCTCAGGACTAGAGCAACAAAGTATAGTGCTACAAATCCAGCTTTACATAGGGTGATGAGAGAAGATTGCTTGGTATCTATATGCATTACGCACCTGGCAACAGCCAGCATCTATTGTTCCCATTTCACAAGGGATTAAAGAACCTTCTCAATCTGAAGTTCTACAAAATGCAAGTTAAATTGTGCATTCGCACAAGCCAGCCACTGACAGCTCCTCCTTTAATCGTAGCTGTGCAAAGTTGTAATTTAATCTTTACAAAAGCACACTGTTTTGATTGTTCTGTTGCAATCCTCTGTGGAGCTTTCCCTA
>NW_009953651.1:3683284-3689717 GCF_000747805.2 Chaetura pelagica | reverse complement strand
AATCCTTTGTGGAGTTTTCCCTCCCCTATACAAGTGCTTAGCAGCCACGGCAATCCGTAACATTGCTTTCCATTTCCACAGCAGCCTTCCCCAGCAGATCACACGGCACTTCAAACACTCCCTGGCTCCACAAGGGCTCCACACCAGCTCCCCTCTCACTCGGGAGAACACAGGGCTCAAGGTTTGCTCAAGACAGCACAGTGAAAGATAGGAAGGAGTTCAGATCCCAACCTGCAGTCCCTTCCCCTAGCCACCCAAAGCACCTTTTCCAAGATTACCTAAGTATCCCATAGAAAACAAGTCTACCAACCACCTGGGAAGTGTTTTGTACAACAAATTCACCAGGGGTACAAGACAAGCACTGGACCAAGAGCTACATCAGCCTGCCTCAACAGAATGGGCTAGAAGCTTATTACAAAGTTAAATCTGTGTGCCCAAATCTGTTGTCTCTGTAACCACAGCACAAAAACCTACCTATTTCCAGAAGACTTTACCCTGTTGCAGCCAGCAGCAGCACTGGAAGACAGCTCTTCCAAAACTAGTCTCCAGCATTCAGTGGTCACCTATCCTAGAGCAGTTCTCAGGTCCTTATCAGTCCCTGTGGTACCAACAACAGTCAGACAAGGATATGAAAACAGCCCTGAAAACAGAATTTGAGCCTTGCTTTGAAGTATACTGGATGTCCTTTGTTACCGGTTTCTACTTTGAGGCAATCCCTAATCTATCCAAGAGCACAGCTCACAGAAGTGGTAGGAAACATGACATGTCTTAGCATCCACAATGAGCAAAGGGTGGAAAGACTCCTCTGCTCCAGGGGAGAAGTCAAGGTCATCTAAGATCATGCTGCATCCAACAGGCACAGAGCAGCTAAAATGCCACTAGCGGCGGCGACAGGCAGGGTGCCAGGGCACCTTTGTGTTGAGCCTGAAAGAAGGGAATTGAAGGGTTTCTCCCATTGCTTATTGGGGTTTCTGGGACTGAATTAGGAAAAGGATTCCATCTCTCTAGCAGTAGGTTTTTTTTAGAAAAACAAAGCCCTTCTTTTGTCCCTCCAATGGCCTACCACGCGTTGTCCCCCTCCTCCGATGACACAGTTTATTGTATTCTGCATCTTGATAAAGGGCACTAAACAGCACAAAGTCACTGCTCCAAAGCTCACCTCTAGTTTAAAATCTCCTTGCAAGAAAACTGATCAGTCCTTGAAGCCTCTTCAGACCCATTCAGTCTGGCACACTGCATAGAGCAATTTGAGGCATTTGTAAATTTCCAGGATACGTCTCTGGTAAATCAAATAAATAAAGATATCTAAACCAGAGGAACGTGTGGTCCCCCTTCATCAGCCAGGCAAACCAGCAATTTGCCAACTCCAGAATACTTTTGGTATAATCCTTTTAAACCTGGGATTCCAATTTAATCTGGTGCTGCTGAGCTCCTTCTATTTGAACAATAAAATTTGTTTCAAGCCATTAATCACGCGTAGGTGTCTGTAATGAAACTGTGAAACCATAGATCCCAGCCTCGTTTGCAAAGCTATGATGACTTTAAATTAGGACTTTGCCTTGGTGACCCATTAGCTGGAGTTTCACATCCCTACTACTGGGTACAACCTGGCACTAGCAAGCTTGATACTTTCTACCCCAAAGCTCATTGATTTTCAGAAGTGAAGTAGCATTATGCCAAAAACATTTGAAAGTCTTTATGGAGCTCTCACAACATGCTATATTCATGTAAGAGATTAGGGGGATTCATTGTAGAAATAGCTGTGATGGTACCCAGCATTTTACATATATATAATGCACACATGCCAACAGGCCTTAACTCTTAGTGCTAAGAAACAACAAAGCATTTGTATCTGCCAGGGATTTTGCTGCTAGTTATGGAAACGAGAAAAAGTTGGATAAACTGACACACCGATGGCTCAGAATTAGAATATTTCTGGGCACCTAAAACCAACTGCACCCTTTTGTGATTTTCTGCGCAAGTCACTGGTGGAGCCTCCTTGAGCTGCACTCTGGGTTAGTCCCTCAAAGCCCCACCAGGTAACAAAAGGCCATGGCAATCTGGGGGGCGGGGAGGAACATTCAACATTGGAGGTACTATCTCAAGGAAAGGGAAATGGATTTGTGAGATTGCCTGACCAAACGGGATCGCAGCAGTTATAAAGGTATCACAATATGGAACAACCCAAGTATTACACTCATTTGTCACAATTTCAAAGGTGATACAGTTGCCCTGTTTTTCCATCAATCTGTTCTGGCTCCCAGCACTTTTCAGCTGCAGTTACCAGACTGATACACATCGTACACGTGTTCACAACAGTCTTTCACACTGAACATTACGCCATCTCCAGAGGTACCTAGTGTCCCTGCTGTGGCTGGGAGGAAGGGCTTCTATCAGCAAAAGCACATTTTAAGACCCTTAGAGCAGAAATCAAAGCAAGAAAAACTGCCAAAGAGAAAATGAGATCCTAATGAGCAATTTTGCCAACTGGCACATGACTTGCTTGACATGTGAAGCATCACTAGGCATTCCTACTTAGAGAAGATCTCACCAAAAGTACTGGGTTCCCCTCTTTAGCGTCTCCAGAATAATTCCACTACATCGCTATCAGGCAGAGAGCTACCTTCTTACAAACAGCTGCTCCTTCACATCCAGAAAAGGCACATGTGATACCCAGTTCAGATCATTCATGCTCTGTGTTTCCAGTCTTTCTGTTTACACTTGACCTTCTACAGTAACTGTTGTGCTGCTGTTTTCCCACTACCTTGACCCTGTTCTTGGCAACTGTTTCTGCCAGAAAATATGTTGGGAGCTTCTCAGATCAGATATGGCACAGAGAAAGTCTGCTACCAATATCTTAAGTACGAGGCAGTCCAGTCATCTGGAGAGTACAGATAAGCTTATGAATTAATTTCACAGAAGGCTATTCTGCCCTTTGACTTACGAAAGGACTGAAACATCTTTGAAGATGTGGGAATAATCACTTGCATGGAAGAGCTAAAACTACATTGACAGTTAATGGCCAATCCTATCTTTTTGACTGCAGCATCTTTCAGTTCCTTAAAGGACATGCAGGCAGGAGCCAAGAGTTTAGACAGGGAAAACACCACAAAACACAAACTAACACTGAAGTCAGATTTAACAAATGAGCAAATGAGGGAAGATGCCAATAACTGACTAAGACATTTTCTGTTTCATGGAAGAACTACAGCAGGGTCAAAACAGCTAGCAACAAACAAGGACTGAGAGTTTGCTTTGACAAGCAGACTCTTTGCAGAGTGGCACTGGCAAGGATCACAGGGTGTTGATAGACTGAGGTGGCTCATCATCAAATCCCTGGCATTTGTTTGCCCCCAAGAATCTCCCACTCTTTGCTTGAGAGAATATGGAAAGAAGGTATTTTCCTAGTATTTCTGATCTGAACACTGGAACAACCCCACAACAGTCAAAGAAGTACCATGAAGTCTTGCAAATATACCTGCCTATAAGCACAGATCTGATATTCAAGCTGTGGTTCCTAGAGATCTTTAGAGCTAAAGATGTACAGTGGTATTAACAGTTTATCCTTAAAACAATCCCATATACATAATTTTCTACAAATCCCATCAGCATGTAATAATGTTAACATTAATGCTTATAAATAAAAAAGGAGAAAGCACTGAAATGACAGACCTAGAATAGTAAAAAAAAGACATTAGTGATTAACAAGGTAATAAAGCTTTCAATAGGATTAGGAAAAGAAAAAGAGCAAAATCTCTTTCAGCTGATTACTTAGGTACTTTAAGGATATTAAAAATACAAACTAAAAATAATAATAGCAAAAAATCATCTAACACATGAGCAGGGTGCCAGAATAGTCACAGAGCAGCATAGTAAGCTTGACATAGGCTCAAGAAAGAGTCTGCAAACTGATTAGGTTCAAGTGAATTGGAATCAACTTGAAGCAGCTGGAAAATCTCCTTCATACAGAGCTATGTCAAAGCCAGGTCTGCCTGATTACAAGGAGATTCTCCAATACCACAAAAGGGTATAAGCAGCCATAGGAGAATCTGGACAAGGCTAGTGTCTGGGAAGGAAATCTTCATTAAAAGAAAACTTTGATCCTCAAAATTGTTAAAACAAATGCTCCCAGTAAAGAAATATCAGTCTCCTGAAACTACTGAAATAACTGAGAGAATGACCAGTCCCAAATGTATTATCTGTGCACAGCCACACAAGTTAAATGTCAGCATTAAATATTTCAATATAGTGTGCTTCAAAACCACAAGGCTATAAAAGAGAGTGGATTTTGTGCAGAAAGTATTTATGGAGAGTAGAGAAAAGGACAATTAAGTGAACATACAAGTAAAAACAAAAGGTACAGCTGGAAGGAAAAAAAGAGACACTCCAGCAGCCAAAAGGCAATCTTGACACTCCTATCCCATGCTGAACAGCTAATACAGAATGAAGACAACACATTCTGTTATCCCACAAAAGCCAGATCCTGGCCTTGATCTCTGCCATCTTCCATTATCTCTCATGTAGTTAACATGTGGGATAGCTCTGAGAGAGGGGAAACCACAGTCCAACACACAGACCTGAGCTCACTGGCTAATTCAAAGTGAAGGCAAGAAGTCTCCATCCCTCTCCTCTTTGTGCAGTAAATTGCAAAGCACTGCCTCAACACGCTCACTGAGACCACACAGTCCCTCACCACAGTGACATCTCTGTTATTTCTCTGCAGTTCACCAAGGCCTATTATTACCTTGCTTGGTTTGATGTTCTCGCTACATTGAAAGAAAGCATGAAAGGAGAAAAAAGATAAATCCGTCTTTCAGCTTCCTAGTCATCTTCCTCAAAACGCTCCATGCATCAGCACTGATTTCATTATCTGCCTGCTGCTATAGATTTTATTTAAAGAATAACACAGAAAGAAGAAAGGATTTAATCTGACCTTCCTGAACTGATGGGGGATGAATACTACACAGAGCTGACAATGAAAAGCTCATTTCCCTTCTCAGAATAAACTAAACACTATGCAAAATTCCCCTTCATCCAAGCCCCCAGTTTTAAATTGGGCTATTAAAGGCTTTTCTTTTTTAGGGGCCTGGGTTGCTGCAATCAGTGTCTCATCAATGAATGAGGACTGATAACATGAACCATCACAAAGCATAGCTGTGAGTACAGTGACTCTCAGAGGCTGAACAATAGAGAAAAACTGGGTACATTAAAACCAGTGTTCTTTTAGCCAGCTATATCAAGGAAAGCATAAAAAGCAGTTGGGTCCACATATTTTTTCCACTGCACTAATACAGCATTCCCCTTGAGACTTCAGGGTGTTGCATATTAAAGATCCAGGAGAACAATAAATGAAAAGCTTAGTAGGAAGCATGGAAGGGTACCATCAAGTAATCAGCAAAAATATAATCCACAGAGAGAAATGAATTGCAGAGCAAGATGCTGTCAAGACTTTTTAGCAGACACAAGCACAGGATCCCATCTGGTGGAACGAGCAACCTAAGACAACTCAAATGAGGTGTGGCCTCGACTGTGTATAAAATTTCTTCTCCAGAAGGTCCAGAGGTACTGGTGGGATGATCCCTCCAGCTCACAGGGAAGCTCTGTATTCTGTCCACCACAGGCTCCTGCAGCATAAGTTACCTCTCAAAGAGCAATTAACATACAATCCAAATAGTTTACTTGGGAAATAGATTATGTCTTCCCTTCCTGAGACCATGCACAGTACTCTGTTCTCAATAAGCCACATTTACACATTTATGTACTACAAGCAAGACATGAAGAGAGCAAACCAAGTCAAATTAAGGAAGGAAAGTCTAACCCCTACCACCTTCTTTAATAAAACCCTTCTCTTTTCAAAATCTAAACCAATTTAATTCAATTATCCTAGAAAATTTTTACCAACTGTTGCTCAAGTTCTAATTCCCTGATCTCACAGAATATCAGGCTGAGCCCAACAGTTCTCCAATAATTAAATCTGCTGCCAAAAATTTCCTGCCCTTTTTTAAATCCCAGCATCCTCAAGGTCTCCAGCCACACTTGCTGACAATTTTCATAATTGTACCCATACTTCTGCATTTTCTGGACCAAGTTGTCTGCATATGATTGTAAACTTGGCTAAAGCAAGCCTCATTTCTCTTCCTCTCATCCACACCTAAACAAGGAACACCAGTGTCCTGTCTTCACTCCTCAAGTTGCTGCAACACTGTAAGTCCCAGTGAGCACAAGGTACTCCTAATCACCTATATTCCAGAGGTCAACATGGCAAAAAGTCAATGCATGCCTGGCTTACCTGATCCTCGGAGAGCTGTGATATGTGATTGACCGCAGCATAAGACTCTATCTTCGGGTTGAAGTGATTGATGATGGCTCTGAAACAAAGGAGGGAAAATTTTGAGAGGTCTCAGGAACAGCTTAGGGATGCAGCAGCAATTCC
>NW_009953651.1:3659293-3683187 GCF_000747805.2 Chaetura pelagica | reverse complement strand
AGGAATTCCTTGCCAGCCACAGTCAGTGCACATGGATCCACACAGTCCTGCAAGAAGTAGTTCCTCCCTGACCACACTGTAGGACTTGCTCTGCCCCAGGCACCCTCCCTGCTGCAGGGCCAATGCAGATGCAGTCTCAAGTTCACTGGAATTGCAAGCACAGGTACTGCTCGATGTGTCAGTGCATCTGTCCCAGCAGACACAGGGCTGTGCTCACTGCCTTGCTGGGAACAGACTGCAAATGAGTGTTCCAGGGGAGGCACCTTGAACCTGGCCATCACTGCCCCATCCTACTCAGAAACTGCACCTCCTCATCCCTTCCAAAATTGGTATCACCTGACATTTTGCTCTATCCAACCTTGTTTCCTAATGCGTTGAAGCTAATGGCTTATTGCTTTGGACCTCCACTATGTTTAAAATGTTGTAGTTGGCTTTTACTTGTAGTCATCCATCACTGTAGCCATGACTTCGACTTCTTCTCATAATTACTTCAGTCCTCAGCCCCAATTCAGATCGTTAGAGATAAGTTATGGCAGTGTCCCAAACATGCCAGAAACACTCATCACTCCTACTTCTTCGTCTCTTTTCTCCTACAGTTTACACCAACATACTCCCCCTTCCCTTCTAGGTGAATCTAGAGGCAGGTATGAGAAACCTAAAACTGAAAGTAGAATAACTGGGGGGAAAAAATAAAATTGAACTGCAGCAGGAGTATTTCCTCAGCCTCTCCTCTGCTTGTCAGGTGCAGCTGAGAAGACAAATACCAAGACAGTAAAGTCTCCCTAGGATAGGGCTTGCAACTGGTCTAGTTGGGATATTTATTACTCATGAGACCCACTGCCAAGGTAAATGCTCATGATGGGAACAGCTCATGTCAGTGCTCAGCACAGATGTGCACCGACAGTGCCTGGAGAACACTTGCTTGGCCAAATTGCAGCACAGCAGCAGTCAGGGCTTTCACTCTCATATTCATCAGCTCAAAAATTCACTCCAGCTCTTTCTGCAGCTCTCCAGTGAGTTTCCTCCTCTCCACACCGCCTGCAGAAAGGTCTTCAGTTACTTTCTCCAGATTTTATAACAGCTAAGAGCTTGTGCCTGAGTCCAGGAATAAGTGATATTCAGTAGTGCAAATCAGAGCTTGTGGAAAGAAAAGCCTCCTGGAAGCATCCTTACTTCTTTGAATACACAGATAAACAGTGTGGGAGACAGGGATGGGGGGAATAAAAGACGACTAGAAAACACCAACAAACCCAAACAATCTGCAGGTTTCCTGCAACATTTCCCGCTACACACCTCATCAACACATCAGATGGAGTCCATGCACAGGGGCAGTCACTCCAGTGGCTGCTTCTACAGAATCAGTGCATACTTAGCACAAGGAGGGTTCTGCAGCCTCACCAGCAGTTACATCAGTAAAGGGAATTCAGCCCAGCCCCTTCCAGGCCGCCTGCACCCCTCAGGAGGAGGGCAAGCAAGCAAATAGACGTGCCCAAACTCTTCCCATTTCAACCTGACCAGAGTAGCAGCTCCTGTGAGTCACAATCACACCTTCCATTACCCAGCCTCTCAAACACTGTGGCTTTTAAGTTGCATGTTTCATGCCTGGCTGGAGTCATATTTACACTCCTACAGGACACACTACAAGCTATTGAAAGATAAAGGGAACACAGACTTGTAACAACTTAACTTCTGGCTTGACAGAAGGTTTGGCAGCTCAGAGGGGTTCACTGCACTCACATGGTTCAACATTTACTAGGGAACAGATTTAGCATTCATTTGTATCCACTGCTGTGAAGCTCTTCAACATGGGCCTCCTGCTCACAAGTCCCTGCTCGGATCTGAGCTAGTGGAGCGGCACCTGCAATTGCAGCTGAGATTCACCCAGGGAAAGGAAAACCAGCAACCAGCTGGCACTGCAGTAAGAATCAACAGACATTAAGGGAAGAGAAAGAATTCAAGTCTCCTTCCTCATTTCCCTAAAGGCAAATACATAACTGCTCAGTGACTAGATGAAGTACAGCCATTTAATTTAAGAGAGTTCTTTCACTACCAAAAATTATTTCTCAACCTGATTTTCTGCAGAGCTGCTTTCCTGAAACTGCAGGCAGCCTGGGAAAGAGGAGCGTGAAGAGCTTGGATTCAATCCTGCCTTTGTGCAGTCAAGTTCTTACTGCCCAGCATATGCTACTCAAGGCCAGGCTCTGCACATGGCACAGCTTCTCCTCACACATCTGCTACAAGAAAATCCATCCCTACCCAGCCCAAGCTGCTGTGCAATAGCAGCAACTTTCTCTGTAAGACACTCTGATATGCTTCCACTATTCTTCCATCTCTCAAAATCCATCTTGTCTCTGGAGTATACTTTTAGGCAACTGGTCTCCTGGGCTACTGAGCAACTTCTGGAATTTCACTTCGCAAAGCTGCCACTCCACCGGCATTTGTTCCAGGAGACAAAAGGGGACAGAAGCTTTTAAGCACAGTCTGCTCCTTACGGACACTAGAACAAGCACTTTGCCATCATTAGTTCACACACCAGCATGTAACAGCTAAACCTTGGCAATATTTTATTTTTACACTGTGACTGCCCTGGTTATTGAGATGTCAGCTTCCCCTTTAGGGAAGGTAGTGGTTAAAGTGCTTGGAAAAGATTTGTGATAAACTGTGCTTTACTGAGATCTTAATAATGATCAGTCAAAAAAACCCAACAAGAACAAAAAACCCTAACCAACCTTGTATTTGGTATTCACAAAGCACTAGCACCTTCAATGCACTTGTAAAGCAAGGAAATAGTGAAATGTCAGACTTAAAGATAAAACTCTGCAGTTCCTCAACCAACCTTTGTTAGCGTATGTGCTTACAGATTTCCACTCTACAAAGTCCCTCAGTGGGGCTGTGTAGTATTTTGTATTTTTGTCATACAAATTTCAGAGCACCTTTGGGACACAATTCTCCAGAGACTGAGACACATCTGGAGATAGGTCACTTTAGCAACAGTGTCTCCTCTGACAAATCCACAGTTCAGCAGTCAACTGGCAAGAGATGAGACTGTCACTGGACAGGGGGAGGATGCTGAACAGGCAGAAGGCAAATCAATGGTTCAGGAATTTTAAAACTGGTTCCCAGTGTCTTGTCTTGAGGTTAATGCTTAGTACTCTAAGGCAGAACACCATCTCCAGTTCTTTGTTCCTTGACCTCCCAAGTCAGTCATTTACACACTAGCCATGCCAGTGCTCCCAGAAAAACCCACATCTCCCATCACTTCTTCAAGCAGCACTTCAGAGAGCTAGACACCATGATGCCAGAAGCCATGTAGAGAGACAGATAAATGAACCTGTACTTTCTTCAATATGAACAACCATGTATTTATGCATTTATTGCATATTTATTGCATGTATTTATATCTGATAAGAAGGGAATGATTGAAGGAAAAATATAAAGCCTCCCACCCTGATTCAGGAACTTAAGTGCCAATTAATAATTTATTTGCACTAGCTGTATTTATCATGTTACTAGACAGTAAAAGCAGGTCCCACTGCAACAGGTATGGTACAGAGGGTGGAAAGCCTGTGTCTCAGAGAGCTAATCATCTCAAATGCAAGAGAACAGGGACAGCTCAGAAAACTGTGGTAACAGAAAATATAGCAGTACCTTTACTTACTGAGTGTTATGAAAGACTTCAGTTAGAGATAAACCAAGGACAAGAAAAAAAACCAAAAACAAAAAAAAAAAACAAAACAAAACCAACTAACAAAAAGAAATAAAGAAATCCAGAAAAGGAATGCTGAAGGAAATAGGCTGGAAAAAGGAGTCATAAGGGGAGATAGGATTAAGAAAAGCAGAGGTGAAGAGCCTGCAGAACAGATGATCAGAGCAAAAGCAACTGATCCCCAGACATTCCCTGACTAACGGAAAGTTTATACTTTGACTGTTCTTGACATTGCAACAATCAGCCAGTCTGGAAGTGACTGTTATTAGTCCTTTCTCCCTCAAAAATATATGGGCTGGAGGTGAAAATTGAGGGAATCTCCACATGCGCCCTAAGAGGTGGGGTTTTTTTCCCCAAAATGGGAACATCCTAGTGCTGCTGTCACCTTGAGCTATGGTGAGAGAAGGTGAATTGCATTCTTCCCCTCACCATCTTCACAGTAACAGGCATTGTTTCTGCAGTGGCTGCAGTAGCTCTCTAGTCAGCAAGTAACATTTAAAAAACTGTTTCGATGAAGTCTTTTAAAACTGCCTGGAGTTACTCCTTGATTAATAGAAATAATCAGTGCTGCCCCTCAGAGAAGCTTGGGGTAAAACACCTTCTGAAGATACAGATTACACCGACAGGAAAGAGCTCCTGTGAAAACCAATATGGCATGCACAGGAAGAAAAGATTTAATTGATTCCTCAATTTAATTTGCCACTAGCTGTAACATCAAACGTGAGTAGCAAAATACATCAGCCATACTACGCTACCAGTCCCTTAATTCCTAGCATCTTCCAGCCCATGTTTACCCACCAATGCAAGGAACACCACCCTGCTCGACTTAACCTCACGTGAAGCTGGTCTGGGTCCAATGTGCAGGGAAAGCAAAATCACTATGCTCAGGTGGGCAGCACTGCTTCAGCACGTTTTCTTTGACCTTCAAACTCTCCTCATCTAGTTATTGCAGATGAGCTGTCTAATACCCTCTCCTGCTTGAGAGAGTCCCATAAGACAACACTGTCCTTGTGTCCTGAGCAGTCAAATTGAGCACTCTGGAGGTGGTGAAAGTAGGCTAAGGGAAAAAGGGAAAGGTTGCAAAGCTTATTATAGAGCTAGGAATGCTGAGCCATCATTCACTGCATGAACCTGGTCTTTGCACCTACTTTACAGGTCCAGTATGCAGTGCCTGGCATAAAACATTCTTGTAGATACCCACACATTCCTTGTACAATAAAAGCAGCAAGCTCACTTCCTCCTACATTGTGCTACAGCAGCACTTGGCTGGTATTTAACCCTTCACAGGAAATCAAGGGTGACTCACTACACACATTCATCTCTCTCAATGGAATGCTCTTGGAAGTGCTCTGGGCAGCAGTGAGCACAGTTCTGTCTTCATCCAATTAAGCTGGACACATGGCAAAGGTGGACAGTCCACTTTCCCTCTGAGATGGAGAAATACTCCAGTGTGCACTAAACTTGTAGTACCATAATGAAGGCTGGGAACAGGCAGGAAAGGGCATAGTTGGTTTTTTATCACACCCTGCTTTATAAAGCTGCTTTACTGCTAAAGGGAGACCTGAGATACAGTAGTGGTTATTGTTCAGGAAGAGGGACCAGCTTAAGTGACCAGCTTCTCTTCCACTTGCTACAGCAACTCCCTGTCTCTCACGTGCCTCAGCTTCTCCCTTTACAGAATGGGAATAAGAATAATCACCTTCAGAAAGTGTTTTAAAACAACAAGGTGAAAAAAAGCTCAGAATGTTTTACTATGAGAGATTTTGGAAACTGCTCAAGCACGGGCAGCAAGTAAATTACACATAAAACAGATACCAAAATGAACATAAACCACCTACCCTCGTCCCCCGTTCATGCCAGCACAATCACGGTTGCTGGAGACCTGTGCAAAACTGCCAGTCACAAGCCAGCCTTCCTGCAGCAAGCCATGCCTCAGCAAGCTGCTGTTTGGGGCAAAGATCCTGCTGGCATTCCTCTCTTACACAGTCCCAGCACTCAAGACAATAAAACCCCATCTGTTTAGTGCCTGCAACAATTAGATTGAGTTACTCCGTATGTACAGCCCCACCTGGCAGGAGGTGAGAGGGTTTAGGTTATTTTAGCACAAGTCTATGAGGCATTGCTATAAAGTACACATCCCTGCCATGCCTAAGCTGTGTGCATCAAATAAAAGCAAGCAAACCCCCTGGAATGGTGCACTAAATTGTTCCATCCACTGTGGTTTAATTCCAGTCTTTTAAATTTCTTCTGCTCCTACACTTTAACGAGTAGTGACATTAAGCTGAAAGTCCACAACTCACGGGGGAAGGCATCTTCCAGACACAATGCTAAACTGCAGGGGAGAATCCAAGACAAGATAATATTTTAGTCAAAAGCTTCTGCTTTACAGGTCACCAGCAACATCCAAGTCAACACTGCTACAGTAAGTAAGTTGCTTGCAACTCCTGGCACTGTTTTGCCAAGACCCATCCTGCAAGGGCAGAAGCAGAGCATGTGTTTTCTGACCCACCATGCAGCTCCACAGTGCATCTTTCCACTTCCCTGTTTGTTGGATACTGACCTGACAATATCATGGCTTGCAGAATATGCCAGTTTTCTCTTCTTACAGTTCATCTCCATACCTTTAAGCCAAGGAAACCAAATATCTACACCTTTGTACCAAAAGGCCTCCTACTTGGCTTCTTAACTAAGGAAGTCCTCATGCGTATGCATGTAACTCTTTGGGACAGTTGCAAAACCTCACTGGACACTACAAATCAGGGAACTCACCCACTCACACATATTCATGTGGCCAGTGTATCACTGGAAACTCATCTAGATGCAATTCTGTTCCCTTTTCTCAATAAGCAGGCATTAAATTTCTTAAGTATGCATAACCAATGACACTGCTAGTTTAACTGATATGAATGACAAAGTATAAAATATTGTCTGGATATTGGGAGTAAAAATATCTATCAAAGCACAGGGCACCGACCTGATCTGTGCTCTTGCTCTTCTGCTGATCTGTCAGTGACTGTTCTACAACAAAGCTATGACTTGACAGTAATAAATTTCTCATCTCAATCATGCAATATAGGTGAGCTCAGATGACACATTTTATTGATCTGAAACAGCTGGCTACTAATGGTGAGAGCATGATGACAGTTTACTTTTACCAAAATAAAAGCATTAAAAAGCCAACCCTCCATCACACCTCAATTCCAGAGAACAGCAGGTAACCTGTTCACCTGCAACTACAAACAGAACTGGTATTTTTTAACAGAATATAAGAATGTCACAGATGTGTCTTCCCTGTGCGCCTGGGCTGATAGGCACTTGAACCTGAAACTCAGTCTAGCACGATCAAGATGTGAGAGCTGATCATGGTAATGCCAGCATACAGGATTATAGGGACAATGCCAATGCTTCCAGAGCTGTTCTACCAATTTAGAAATTTCATCCAACTTCTAAAATGAGAAGCCCTCCTTAGGTTTCTTAATGGATGCTTTTAGAAGGCGCATTTAGTGCAGAATGCCATACGGACTGCACACCCCAGATTCCAAACATACCAAGCAAAGAGTGAAATCTAAAAAGTTTATAAACTATCCCACTGGGACCTTTTAAAGTTCTCTGTGAAAGGCAATGAGTATGGCTGCTACTCTAATTAACTTAGCAAACATTTGCCATCAACCCTCTAATATCTGGAGTGGGTGGAAATGGTTCTTATTACCTCATTTTGTCAGGTGTGAGCCAGCAAGTAATGTATGAGGACCTGAACACGCCGTTTGCAGGCTGTGTCAGCAAGACAGTCTCTCCATAGGTCACATAACACCACCTCTTTCTACAGACTCACAGTAAAACCTGTGCCTGTGACAAAAGTTCCAGAGGGAAAAGAAGGCACAGAAACATCAGCATTTGCCTGGATTGAGCAAGTAAAGGGTTAGAACAGTAACATCTAGTCATGAAGTAGTTGGATGTTAAACAACACTAAGAGAGAGGGGGGAAAGGAACACTGCAGAAGCAAGAATCAACTACAATCAAACTTGTTTCGCAAGAGAAATGAAATTGAGTCCCACAATGATATTTAATTAACTTAATCATACCAAGTGTCAGTTGCAGCTGTACCTGTACAGCCATGTGAATCTTAACAGAGTTCAGAGTCTTAATTTTTCAGATACTAACAGCTACCAGCAGTCCAATCCTTTGAAAATGCAAGGTGCTGCAAACCTCACAATATTTTCTCATCACACAGTTTCAAAAGAGAAATACATTTGTTGAGAAATGCTTGATGGAAGCAACATCCTGCCTTCCAAAATCCCAGACCAGGAGTTAAAGCATGGAAGGTGGTCACCATCTCTGGAGGTATTAAACAGGTATATGTGGCAGTTCAGGACATACTCTATTGGGCATGGTGGGTATTGTGTTGTTGTTTGTTTGGTGGGTAGTTTGGGGGGTGCAGGTGGTTTTGTTTGTTTTCCATTCTGGGTGAATGGTTGGACTCTTATCTTAGAGGTCTTTTCAACTGTAAAAATTCTGTGCCTCTGATAACAATCCCTCATACACTCTAAGTAATACCATGTCCTCAATAAAGATGTCATCACACACATTTGGAGCAAGGTGAAGCTGGTTTTCAATGCCAAGGAAAGCTGCAAGCCAAACAGCATTGTAGCTGAATAAATGGTACTCTTGTTATGACATTTATTTCATGTCTGAGGCGCTGGAGTATCTGTAGTTCATTAGGAGTCTGTTTTCCTGGGACAGGGTGCCTAGTTTATGGACCACTGGAGAGCTTCATCTCATCGTAGATATATAACTCCTTTACTGTATTTCACGTGTATCCATCTTCTTTCCTGTTTAATTCCCTTAACCAGACCTGCTTCCCAGAAAGCCAAGCTCACTCCATCCCAGCATCTGCAGATGTCACAAGTATCTACTCTCTATTGAGATCTCTACTCTCAGTATGATCAGAAGCAAGTGATTTACTGATAACAGAAAGTTATCAGCTGAGTTACCCACAGTGGATGGATATTAAATCCATTGTGCCTGCAGAGTACAATGCTGTCCTTTGAGCCAGCCTGTGTGCATACACTCATAGTTCATCACACAACAGTGAGGACAAAAGGAGAACTGGGGGTCAACTCATCAGAGATCAACAGACAAATGGCATCTTTTAAATCACTTGCCAAGGGTTTTGAGAATTACTTTTACACTGTGGAGGAGGTTTTTTTGTCTTTACTTTTATTTTTCACACCAAATTTCAGTCAGATGTTGACAAAACCCATTCAGCTGAATTGGCCACTGAAGGACAGATGTTTGGAGACAGATTTTCTCAAGTCGCACAGAGGAGGAGAAAATTTTATTCTCAAATACCCATACTCCCCTCTCACCCACCATCATACCTGTGCTTCACCTCTCCCTCAAAGCTTTGGTTTTGTAATTTATACCTACATTTATTTTTTCTGCTCCATTCTTTGTATGGGAGTTACTGAGGGCAAGGCCAGTGAAGTGCATTTTCTCTTTCAAAAGTCAAGTATGGTTCTCCAGTCTAAGAAACAGTGGAGCACCAAACATTTCAAAGTTAAATGCTGATGCTTTCCTACTAAGCAAGCCAAAGAAAAAGCCCAACTCCTACAGTGTTCTGTTACAGATGTCTTTTATGCTTTTAAAGTATTTTTCAAGGCTCTTACAAAATCATAATGCAAAAAAAAGCCACGTGTTTTTTATCAGTTACATGTGATACAAAACAGGAGTTCAAGTTAGTTTCTTTGTGAAGTTTAAGTTGCAAGAATTCCTAAAACAGCACTCCCAATTAAACCTTCCAGTCCTTGGTCCAGCCTCAGAGTTAAGCAACACAGACTGTTTTGTCACCTCCCTTTCTTTTGTTTTTTAAACACAAAGCATCCATGTATTTAGTTGTCACTGACAAAGTTTGTCACCACCCAGCAAATGGGGGACACCATACAATTTTGAGTTCAGCAGCCAAAACATTAAAAACTGTTACACACAATCAAGTGAAAATGCAGGAAAAAAACAAGCAAACCTGATGTAAAGAGTCAGATGTGCTCTTCCTATTTCCTAAACAACTAACCAAAAAGGAAATCACCACACTTGGTTGTATTAATTCCTATAAACTCTGGGATTCAGAATTGCGCTAGCAAACACCAAAGTATTCTGAGCATTGCAAGGCTGTTGAAATCTTGAATTCTTGTTTTACTATTATACTTGCACTGGCAAAAAATGCAGTGCTGACTATGTACTTGTTCCTTTCAGTTCTTCCATTCAAAGACCAAAGGCAACATTTCTTTCCTAGTCCACTTGCTGCAGCAGCTGATTCTTATTCCTGCCCCACCTCACCACTTGTGTCTGCACTGAAGGGGCCAGGATCTTTCTCCTGTTATTGCCTGTGAAGCAGCATTAGCAATATCACCTCAGCATCTCATTTCTAATGCTTGAGATACCAGCATTGCCCTACGCTATGAAGGGAAAGCTGCTCAATTTAAGCACTTTGGGAAACATGGAAGAACAGGCATATCTTAAAGACATCCAGCACATATACAGGTCACTATTACAAAGTTTTAAACTGCCAATAATTGCTGTCTATTTCTGTGAGTGCTACTGCAGATTCCCCTTCATTTAAAGTGGAAAAAAAATGTGTATTGCTTCTATTACCTTGGCTAAGCATTCATTCTGCATATGTGCATAATAACTTAATATTGATAGGCACACACTTAGAAATTTCTGAGAATTAAACCCGTATTAAACACTGCTCCAACCAAACTGATAGAGCATTTATTGCCATACGAAACACTACAAAATCTTGCTCTAAAAATACTAGTCAAACTTGTGCAGAAAACCTGTTAGTGCAATATAAAGCAATCAGGCTGCTTACTGTTCACCTACCAAGCCCTGTTTTCCTTTCACTCACACTGCACTTGCTGAAGTCATCATTTTCCTGGCTATATTTAAAAAGTATTCTTCACCACCAGCTCCCCAGTGATGCCTGAGCTAGCTTGCATGGAAAAATTTCCTTGTCTGTTGCAAGATTCCTAAAGGAATTAAACCATGTATGTCATTAGAGAACTTTGATTATTACTTTAAATAACAGGTCGGATGATTACTGAACCCATTCAGTATCAAAGGGATTAATTGCTGCTTTAACAGCCAACATGTGCTAGCTGAGCAACACAGAAAAAGTGATATTGGCTGTGGCATTTGATGTTAATGAGGAATGACATCAGTTTGACAGTGCCAAGGCTTGGCAACAGGCTTACTAAACAATAAGAGAGAAAAACTGCACAAACCTCTCTCTAAGCAAAAAAAAACCAAAAAACACCCAAAAACACCACAAAAAGGAAAAACAGAAAGAAACCTGAACACTACCTAAAGGGCAGATCTATATTTGGCTTCACAGTGCCAGCTCTGCCACAGCCACACTGGGATAGCGCCACAAGAAAGATTATCAAAATTAGAACGAAGGTTAATTTCCCTTTCCTATAAAGGATTTAAAAATTTAGAAATCTGGCTTTTTTTTTTTTCAGTTCTGAATGAAACCATAAGATCTTGAACCTCTCCGTTAGAAAAAAAAAAATCTATATTTCTCCTTAATGTCATCTAAAACTTTGGACAAAATTTAAGATTCCAATCCAACTTTGACATGCAAAATTTGAGGGAAAAATTGTACCAAGTAAAATGTTTATGTTGAAAGCATCCAACAGCTGAAAAAAATCTAGATGAGGATATTTCAAAACAAAAATTGACAAATATTGCGAAGTCTTTTCATTTCAGCCTTCCACTGGAAAAAAATAAAATCCTACTCTCTTCCAGGCTCTAAAACAAACTCACTGGCTCCAGCAGACAGTATTTTGTTGAACCATGCATGTTTACATGCAGCAGACCACCAGGCACTCAGGACTCCTTCACCTCCCCTTTCTAGCAGGGCTCCTCTTGCCACAGAGCATGAAGCTCAACACAAGATCTTTAAACCTTCAGATGCAGCACCTCTGTGTTCAGAAGAGATGCACAACTGCTCTGTACAAAAAGCGACCACAAGACAAATGTGGCCAAAGGCCCCTGGCAGAAGGCCAGAGGTGCTGACAGAAGGACCCAGTTTGGCACATATTATCCCAGGCTGGCATACCTGCTCATTGCTCAGCACGGTTGCCATTCTGCCTTAACAGAAGCCAATGGACCTTCCTTGACCTTTACCTCCTACAGTTTTCAGAAAGCCTGAAAAATTAATATTCAGACAACATCTAAGGTTTCACTCTGCATAGTGATGAACAGGGAGAGCCAGCAGAGAAACAAAGAACCTCTAACCTCAACCCAAATGGCACAGGAGAGCAGGAGTAAACAGTGTGCTTAACGTCCTGAATAGCAATGGCAAACTTGAGTGTCAACAAACCTCAGTGACTTACTGCCCCAAAACACCTCTGCTGTTATTCAACAGGCAGAAGAGGAGGTATGAAATGAGCAAAAACAGACCTGTAGCTTCTATAGATTCTCTGCAGTTACATGCTGGGGCAGCTAATGAAAGTTCCAAAACCAGGCTATTCTGGGCTTTTAGATCCCACCTCCAGTATTGACTGCCTTTCCTATTCCTTGAATGGTTTAACATACAATCAATCATACCATCACTTCTGTTTTTAGCCATTTCAGGGAAACCACAGCCAGTTAGCTTCTAAAGGTCATGTTCTTTCCCAGCTCTAGCAGGAGTTAGGATTTGACAAAATTTACTTTCCCTGGGCATCATTAAGATTCAACTCCTGCCCTATCTCTATTCGTAAAGTGCTGCTATAGGAAGCACCAGTTGTGCCTGCAGACATGGAGATGGAGGCCTCTTAGGCAGGTGAGCTGCAGACATTGAAACAGGATCTCTTGTGTCAAAGGGTGTCTTGGCATCCTGACCAAAAGATTCAAGCACCCTCAAGATCAATGTTTAAAGAACACCAACACTACAATACACTTAAGCCATATGTATACACTTTGGAGAAGAGAAAGACTCTTGGAAACAACAGCATATTAATCCCTCCTCTGGGTTTGATGACAACTCCCTGCATGATTTACTGCTCCTGTACATTAACTACACAACTAAACACAGAAGGCTGAGCAAAACCCATTCAGAAAAAACTCTTTTTTTATATATTTATATAAGAAATAGACTTTAAAAATAGACTCGGAGGCACTCTAGCTTTATTTTGTTATTTATTACAACTTAGTATAAAACTCTGGACATTCTGAAAACCGATGGGAAAAATCCCTACTCCCATATGAACAAATAAATTACAGACATGATAGTTTTAGGGGGAGGTCAAGCTAGTGAACAATTTCTCCATACTTCTTGCAGCACAACTCCTCCATCCTGGCCTAGACTCCCTGAGCATAGCCATCAGGGTGACTGCAAACTGCAGAAAAATTAAAATCTTGCAGTTAATTGACATCATCTTGAATCTCACCTCTGTCCTGTGATCACAAGGGCAACAGTCCTAAAATTACATCTCAGGACAGCCTTTCTGTTTAATTGCTGCATGGATAAATTTCAGTAGGTCTAAGGCTGATGCACAGAAGGATAATTCTCTCAATGCAAAAAATGTGTCTGAAGCACAGGAAACCTGGGTTAATTCCTTAAGTTTTATATGCAAAATGAGATATCTGATCCTGTCTTTAAATGATTCATGAAACTAGAAGTCAGTGGATTAGCTTATCTGAACTTCTGTATATCACAGGCTGGTGCATTTTTCAACATTATCCTTGCACTACGTGGTCTCATGTCAGCAGCTAGCTAGAGCATCTTTCACAACAGTATCCTGCTCAGATACGAACAAGGGAAGAAAACCGATCACTTCTGTAATTTCCTACAATGGTTAACTGCCTACTAGAAATCGGGTACCTCATTTGCAGTTTCAATTTGGTTTCACTGTCTAGCCTTACAGTCCTTTTTCTGCTTTGGCACTTTCTCTTCTCAAAGATGCTTGAACACTCCAAAAAGCATACCTCAGGTTTGGTTTTAAAGAGCAAAAGATACTGAAATCTTGAAAGCATTTTTACTAGCTTCTCATAATGGAGGCTTCTCTGTCCTGTCTCTAGCTTTTCAATATACTTCTTGAAACAGACAAAATTGCAAAATATCTATGATCGTAAAATCACTTTCCTGCTCCTGCTAATATTTCAAGGGTCAAAATAAACATTTTTAGCTGAACATTTCACAGCAGACCTAGAGTAAAGCTGCCAGTCAATGCTTCTTGAGTCACTGCTTTTAAAGATACAGCCCCCTTCTGCAAACTGGCAGTTGCTTTTTCATGAACTGCTCTGCCTGACAGGTTAAAAAGTAATTCGGATCATACTGCCTCATCTACTTCATGATTTAACCTTCTGCCAGCCTTCAAATAACATGTGAATTTTATCAGAAATTCTCAAGTCTTTTCTGATCACTCAAAAATTTATACCATATGGTACAATTTTCATACCTGTCACCTAAGGAAGTGCACTCTCGACATCCTTGCCTTCTGGGGATGCTCCATGACAAGTGCTTTGTCACACCACTTACTCTTAGAATCTGCAGCACTGTTCTTGATGCACATGGCTAGCTCCTAAAGAAACACTGAGTTTCACATGTCTATACAACTTCAGTAATATCTGCTATAAAACTTACATACAAAAGTTCTTCAATATCTCTTGTCTCTACTGTCACAAGTTAGTATATTTATATGAGCTACAATGTATTGCATGTGAACCAAAAATACTTGGAGAATGAACAAGAAATACTTAAAACCAAGTCTGACCAGCACTAATCTCAATGACTTCTGAAGTCTCTGCCTGCACTGATGTTCAAAAGCTCTCCAAGCTCCTTGGACACCTGGAGTTCCTTTGGTAAGAAACACTGATCTATGATTGTAAATTCCTAAAAACTCTCAATGCCCATTGGGCAACCTGGTTTATATGGTTTGTCTGATTTAAACAAGACAAAGTGCTTGATGCAAAGCTACTTGAAGCAGAACTAGTGAATTCTGAAACTGTCTTACAACTGTAGTCTGCAATGTGCTGTTTGATCACATCAGCAGTTTTGGGGCCATCAAGTGCAGAAAAGTGACAGGAAGACAAGACTCAGCTCTTAAAATAGGCTGCATCCATGTTTCCTCTCAATTAACAATGCTAATAGCATGTAAACACATCCCTCATCCTGCAACTGTGGTGATTAACATCAAGTAACTGCCAGGGAAACATTGATTAGAAGGAATTTATGAGCATACAAATACATTTTTTCCCCTCTGCAGGAACTACCATCCCTCAGAAGATCTCTCCAGTGCAGAGAAGAACCCAAGCTGCCATGACCACAGAGCACTTCGAAGAAAATTTGTCCTCTTTCCACAGCCTTGACATGCTGGATATTTCTAATGGCACAAGGAAAAAAGAAAGCAGCAATCTCACAAATACCACATCCCTTTTTTGCTTTAGACATAACTGGTGTAAAACAGAGCAAAAATTAAATTGAATTTCTAAAAACAGGTCACCTCCAAAACGCCCATATACTTTCTCCAAGACTGCCAAGGAGTTATAAAGATCTGGACCTAGTCCAACCTGAAACACATTTTGGTGTCCTAAAGCCCATGGAATCTCAAAAGGACAAATTATTCATCAATGTCCCCTACTAAAATGCATTCTGCAATGTTGCTGGCACAAAAAGGCCGTTATGTTATGAGCAGACAAAATGATTTATTTAGTATATATACATACAGCTTCTGAAGCACTGCAGTCCTTCTGACAAAGAGGCATACAAATGTGAGGATTATGCAGACAAATCACAGGCACAGGACTGGATTTTACTGTACATCCACTGTGCGTGTGTATATATGATTTACAACTAGTTTCAGACAAAGTTTTGTAGTATTTTAACTGTAAAGCTCCTGTTTTATGAAGTTGATTATCATATGATTTACAACTAGTTTCAGACAAAGTTTTAAAGTATTTAAGTATTTTAACATTAAAGCTCCTGTTTTATGAAGTTGATTATCGCTTTCAAATGCATATCTTCCTACCTCAGTGCATTGCCTAAGACATTAAGCTAGAATAAGACAATATACTTTTTGCTTCACAGCTATCAAGAAGCTCTTAATCATTATTAGATTAGCTCAGTTCAACCCAGGCCAAAATTATTTCTGGGATGTTCCTACAGTACATTTCATCTAGTACATCTGCATTATTTATTGCATTTACACAAGGAGAATTGAAGGCTTTTATAAACTAAGACACAAATCAATACAAGCTCTTAGCAGATGTGGCCTTAGTAGGGTTCCACAGCAGCATCATTCCACACCAAGCTAACTTTCAGTTGAATAACTGGTAACACAGATGAAATGTTTGCTTAGAAATTCAAGAATTAGAGGCACCCTTGGCACTCAACCTTTCAATGAATACTCCACCTGGCTCACTTAGAGGCTGAACAGTCAGGGCTAGTTTTGCATGCAATACATCACTTAAACTGCTTCACAACATCAGACTGGAAGCCATACGATAGCTCCGTTTCATTTCCCAAGCCAACATAAAAAGGCTGTAACACAGATGGCTTTCCCTGTCACAGGCACCATGGACTGGGGAAGACACGGATGGGAGACAAAGGCAGCTTGGCACTTGGTCAGATTAGCAGTGCACTCCAAAGGAGACACCTCTCAGCCTCCGCTGTGTTGGCGCTTGTTGTAGGCAGTGCGGGTAGGGGGCAGAACTTGCCTGTAGGACCAGCCCTGGGCAGGAGAACCAGCTGGAGCCACAAAGTCTTAGTTCCTCAGTGAGGGAAAGATCGTCTCCATCTCCATACGGAAAGATCGTCTCCACCTCCATACGGAGGCACTTACAGCAGAGGTCTCTTACCCTGATACATTTGTTTTTCTAACCCATCTAGCTTGTGCACTGAAAATTGAGGATAGTTTGTTGTGTTTGGCTATTCTGTTTATTGAAATCAGAGTTTGTCTTCAGAGATTATGGCAGAAGAACCTTTTAAACATCTATTTATAGAGCAGTGCACAGGGATTTGCTGTAGCCAGAAGGAAAAAGGGCATGAACAATAAATTATCTAACACGAACTTCCTTTAGAACCTGCAAGAGAAAAAACAGGTTACATCCCTGTTCAACTCCTTGCTTTACAAGGGCTCAATAAAAGGATTTGTCCCCTTAACCAAAAAGAAAAATACAAAATAGGGCCTTTCATTTATTTTATCTTTTTTTTTAAGTCTTAAAAGGTCCCACCAACTCAATCTTCTTCAGTTGACAAACAATAAGCTACTGAACTTCCAAAGCCCTTTCTTCCCAACTGTTATATCTGAATTAGAGCTAACAAGAAAGGGGAAAAAAAAAAAAAAAGACAAAAATATCCTGTTAGTCTTAATTAAAACCATGCCTTGCTCAGCTGGCATGGATTTTACTTTCATGAGATTTAGGAGTTACTGATTCTGACAGCTCTCTATGAGTTTTTTCTGGAGAAAAAAGGAACACTGAAGACAATTAAACTCTAATTATGAGTGAAGAAAAATTTTTCCATGGTTAATCAGTCTGCTCTTCAACAATGCTCAAGAACATTACATACTTCTCTGACACTCCCACAAAAGAGCAAAAGTCTGCTAGACAGGAGCCCCAGCTCTTAGGAAAGTGTAGTCTTCTTTCTCAGACATCCTTCTTCTAAATTATCAAGGACAATATTTCTTGTGCACACACAAAAAGAAGCAGAAATCCACAGAAAGGCTGGCAGGTCTTCTCTACTGTAGACAAAGCTGATGTAGGTCAAAATGTAGCTAAGAGACTCTTCCACATAACAATGAATCCTTACAGATACCTACCATGGGATTTCAGCCTTCTCAATTTGAAAGTACTGACAGATTTAAGAAACCATGTCTATAACCTAGATGGGTGATTGTAAGTAAAACGTAATCCTTCGATTCTGAAAGCAGTGGGACAGGAATGCTGGCATGTTGCCTTACCCTTCGTAAAGGCTTTGAATCAAATAGCTTATTCCTGAGAAGTTGCTGACAAATAAAATTTATGTAAACATTAAAAATTACCATACTGAGTCAGGTAGGAAGGGCCAATTCAGTGTCCTGGCTTTGAAAGCGTCTCCAAGTGGGAGCTCAGGTAACAGTGTAAGAGCAGACAAGAATAAAACTATATTGCCCCAGAAAGAACTCATACTTCCAACCACATGCAGTTGAAGATGACATGAGGTAGAATTGTTACCTGTATGATGAGTAACCCATGATAGAATTTTCTTCCATTAATGTTTACAATTGCTTTGAATTCACATCACCTTTAGGCATTTCACAGCTTTACTAAGTTTTTACTAAGTATCCCTTGATTTGAGCTTATCTGATGATCTGATGCACCATCTCCTTGTAGCTCCTCTTCATCTTCTCTATAACATTTAGTATTTTTTACCAATTCTTTTATATTCTCTGCCATCTCTCTCCCAACCTGAAGACTTGTCATGTATATAAATATTCTTCATAACACATTTGGTTCCACACCTTCAGTCACTCCTGCTGCCCCTTTCTGAAAGTTTCCTAGTTCTGCTACACCTTTTTGAATTTTCTAAGCTCTGGATACAAAGCAAATGAGGGACCAGGTTAATCAATACAAAAATTTGCCTTGTCTTTGGGAATCAATCCCAATAGAAGATAACACACTATTTATGGAGAGAGAAGGACTACATTGAGAAGCAAATAAAAAATAGGTATTATGGCTGGATAAGAGAGAAGCTCCACTTTAGACCCTGAGACTTGAATTATTTTAAAACACCACAACTAACAGTTTAGTTGGTGCATTTTAAATATCTCATCTTGAGTGGTGTAGCAGCCTGAACATTAAACAAAAGAAATTAAGAAAACCAACAATTTAACAATGGAGCCACTGTAATGTTGCTGGGGGAACATTAGGATATATGTAAATCCCAAGCCTAGTGTTGCAAAAGGGTAAGGGTTATTTTGTGTCCCACGTAGTCCCTGACTCTGACAAAGGGAGAACTAAAATCCTAAGGACTGGGGCAAGCTTTATAATGAAAACTTAACATAACTTTTCCTTAATATTTCCTCTAATTTTTTATTGTTGCCATCCTTCAGCAATTTCAGGCCATTACCACAATTCTGGTGCTGTTAAACTTCTTGTGTTTCCAATTTGTAGGTTTTCAAAAATATGAAGTCTTGGGTATGGTCAGCAAGCACAGAGAAAACCTCCAAGAGCATGGAAAACTCACATGATTCTTACCTCCAAATTTGCCCTGAAACTTCAGCAGGTTGAAGTGCTAGAGCATTGATTTTTCAGGTGAGACAAAAAGGAAACAACTTGCCACTCAGTGAGCTTTAGATTTTTCAACAGAAGCAGAAAAGTGAGCTCCAGTACCCAGAAGAATTCACATTTGGGTGGCAACTCTAGAAATTTGCCTCTATGGCTTCAGTTTAGACATTCCTCATTCCTTGGCCTAGGCTGTCACGTGGTGAACCTGTGTGAGGTTAGTACCACTCCTGTGTTTCAGCAGCACACCAAAGAAAACACAGAAGCCTCAGAATGCATCTGCTACAGCACGTAATACTTCTGTAAAGGGAACCCAGAATATTTCTGGTCTAGGATAAGGGCAGTAACATTATAAAGCAGTGGTCAAAAAACAACATACAAGCATGTTTTCCTGAGGCTAGGAGAACACATGCTGTGCTAAACAATTTAATAATTAAATTGAAGTAGAAAATAGCATTGTAATTAACATACAAAGAACCAGCATGGCCTAGCTAATCTCATCACCAAGAGATTGAATAAAGTAGCATGCATTTTATGGAGCAATTTAATCTGGCAAGCAATTAATCCTAAGAGCACTAAGTCAAACGAATAGATTTCCTTTTAAGGAGATCACATTCGTCATCTGTAATGTATTCTAAACTGCAATTTGTTAGCCAGCCCCTGAATTTTACAGAATACATTTACTGTCTTCCTTTTGTGGAGAAGTGATTCCTGACTGACAGGGGGGAGTGGTATCAATCTATCTGAACCAGCTAGCCTATTAACACTAATAGGTTCTGAATCATTGATGCAGGAAGGAAATAACTCAGAAAAAGCAACTGCAAGTTTTTTTACAAGTCTCACACATCAGAAAACACTACAGTGGCATTTACTAGACTGTTTGAATCATGTCCTAATCCACTGGGCAACCTGATCTGACCCATTTCTATAATGCCTTGGAGCTGATAACATTACTGATGGGGGTGGAGAGAATTAAAAAACAACCAACCAAACCTTGCTCATTTAGAACATCAGCAGACATCTCTTATCCGTGTTCCTCCTGGTGCAAGTCTGGGACTCTGGCTCTCTCCATCATCTCATATTTTCAGTTACTAGACCAATCACTGACCAATTTTAAGTGGAACTAGATCCATTTAGGTTGCTTTTCTAGAGGATCACAAAAATGTCCTAGACCCTTAGTGCTTTTAATGTCAGAAATTCTTCCACTTCCAACTTTTATTTATTCATGACACTTCCTGCTCATTTGTTCACATAAGTTTCTCTTTAGCTTCAGAAGCTATTTCACCTTGCTGGTGTTCCCCTCTACATTATTAACCCCTAGGTTTCACTTTTCTGGATTGGACAAACTGCACAACAAGTATCCTTTGGAAGGAAATCATTCTTCCTCTTGCTTTTGTCTGTACCTGGCCCCACAGGAGCTTAACCTTCAAGAAGATGCATTTGAAGGCCTCCTCTCTTCCTATGAAAGGATTTCTGTTGAGTATTTTTCTGTATTACTGTGGAGAGGGCATTCTTATTCTTCTGCTTGAGTACACTTTTTGGATCATGAAGATTAGCAGTCTGGGAGCAATCAAAGCTCACATCCTCTAGGTGTCCTTGGGCCCAAACTGATTCCTCCCCAAATGCAGCAAATGCTTTAAAAAATAAAAAAGTGTTATCAGATCGAAAAAAAGGCCCCAAGAACCATACAGTGCATCTAAGTCTTAACAGGGACCATTAAACTTTACCAAAAGATATGTGGCAACATTTCGCTTCATCTAGGAATCACAGAAAATGCACTCAAGAGAATCTATGGGCCATGTGTGAAAAAAGCTTACTAGAAAAATACACTTTCTGACTGTGACTTCACACCCCACTGCCACTCAGAACCAATTCAAAAGACAGATTTCTTCAGAGTAATGAGAGGATGAGACCTATGCCTGGATGCTTTCAGTTGTCTTCCATCCTGATAACTCCCCTTATGCTCTACTCAGATTGAAGGCACGAACGTAAAGTAGCCCCATGCCACATCACAATTACATAAATAGTCCTGAAGTTAAAGTGCAACGAAAAAAATAAAAATCCATTATCTGTGTTCCACACAAAGTTCAGCTGGTATGGTCTCATTCCAAACACAGCTAAAACAAAACTTGTGTTAAACTGATTATGAGTAAATAGTACGTCAAAAAAAGCCATGGAGAAAAACTTATAAAAGCAAAATAAATAAAAATGCAGATTTTGGTCTTCGGGGGGGGGGAGGGTGGAAATCCACCATAGCAAAAACATGGCTACACTTGAGAAAAACTCCTCTGACCTGAACCTAAGTGCACAGTATCCTGATGCCTTTCTGCTGTATAAGATCATACTGATTCCACATTAAAATGACAGCAAGTGCAGGCACCATTAATTTAACAATTAATCTACCCGAGCTATCATTTTCACTTGTCATTAACTGCCTGTTAAATGCCCTCAATTTCACATAACCATACACTTCCTTTAAACTTACACGCAGGGGAATATGCATTATAGGTATTATTCAAAGAAGCGCTTTCTGTCCCCATCATCAACCACAGCATTAATCACACTGCGAAAGCTGCTTCTTACAAATGACTGAGGTGCATAGTTGGATCTCACCAGCAGGATCCAATTTGCTGATAAATTCACAGACAACAGACAATACCAGGTATCTGCAGCAAGACATACTGTGAGTCCTCTAGTTTTTAACCTTTACTGACCTTTCAGAGACAGAAAATAGATGCCAAGCACCACAAGCTCCCACTGATTTAAGTAAGTGCCCTCTACTCAGCATCTTTACCAGGTTGAACCCCGAGTTAAAACAACACAGTGCACTCAAAGAAAACAAGCTTTCTTGCTTCTTTTACCATTTGACCATGCAGTGAAGAGAATGCTCTCTAAAAAACCAAATAGCTTAGGTTGGGAAGAACCTTTGGAGGTTATGTGGTCCACCTTTATAGCCAGCATAGTGCCAGTTAGGCCAGTTTGCCCACAGCTTTGTCCAGGTGAGATCTGAATAACTCAAGAGGATGGAGATAGCATAACCTCCTTGAGCAATCTGTTCCAGTATTAGATCACTCATACTGACGAGAATTTATGAAGAACCCCCCTTAGTGCAATCCAACTTATTTCCCAGTCAAACATAAGATCTTGGAGCAGCAGCCTAGTTTTGTGGCTCTTCGTTTCTCACAGAAGTTTATGCTGAGGGTGCAAGTCACCAAACAAAGAAAATAGGTGCTATCCAGTGAGAACTGCACAGTCTGCTCCCTCAACAAGGCTCAAGAACTCGCACATGGCCTAGCCTCAAAACAAGCACAGCTTTCAAACTCTAATGAATAAAGGAATGAAGAACAACATATGTCAGACCTATTGCTCTCCAAGTTCAAAAGGGAGTGTCTGCCTCAGTCAGCTCATCTCAAATGTCTATTAAAAATTAATGTCAAGCTCAGATTCCAAAGCAGTATTTCAAATTATAAGGAGGACATTAAATGAATACTGAAAAAGTATAAGTAAAAGCAATTGGCCTTTGTTCATGTCCACTGCCCTGCTTTAAATGACCCCTGTTAAGCATTTTGAGGCACTCCATGAAGGACATTATATAGAAGTATATCATATTCACATCCCTCCTTCAGCAACAAGAGCTTTACATTAATTAACATAACACACAACCTTCTGGAGGAACAATCCAGTTTAAAGTTCCTCATCCAAAGTGTGGGCAGTATCCCAAGTTTGTTTAGAATAAAAAGCATTTATCCTGCCCACAAAGCACTTACCAGCTAGATTTTCTAATGTGGATAGAAGCGTATTTTCACAGTACCCAAACCATCATTGAAATGCAGTGTTTGAAATCATCTTTCCCTCGGCCATAAAGGTTGCATTACCTCCCAGCCCACAATGATTAAAAAACTTTCCATAATCCAACTAATGAGAAAACAAATGTCACTGTAATTAACACATAAAGTGATGACCTAATTAATCACTGAAGCAGCAATATGAAAAAGGATTTGGGCTTTCAAAATCTTCTAGCAAAGTCAGGCAAAAGGACTGCCAGGGAGCTTTTAAGGCCATTCCACTTTTGGACACTCTCAAAACAAGCCACCTTTGAAAGCATGCTTTTATATCCTATCAAACAGGAGTCTAGTGCAGCAAGAAACATTCAATGCATCAGCAATCTCCTACTGCAGCCTCCCTGCTGAGTAGCACCTAATTTCTCCCTTTTTGGGCTCATGGCAGTATTGTCTCAAACTCAGTAGCCCAACCAAAGCTGTAGGCAATGGTTATGTTGATATTTCTCTTAACAGCAAGAACAATTTGTAAACATCACCCCACACTATACCAGCACAAGCAAGAGAACATGTGCTTAGAGCCCTGCAATGAGTCACACCAGTGACCACTGATGACAGCAGACATAAAACTCGCTTTGCAGCTTATTAGTCTGAAACTGGTGTAACAAGTCGATGCTGCTAAGAAAGACTGTTCTGTTGTCCCTAATGCCAAGCTGCTTGTGTGCACATCCTCTACAAGACCGACAACCACTCACACCTCTGTATGTAATGAACCAGGCTCCAGAACTGATCCAGGCAAAACCACACTGGTTTAGTTATTGGTTTATTCCTGCCTAGACAGTTTTATCCAGAAACTGGTCCCCAGGCTCCTCCTTCACATGCAGCTGCTCAATTTAGGCTGCTCCCCATGGAAGAGATGGCAGGAATGAACGGGAGGTGAATCCTCTTGCTCAGCAACTCTCAGTTTATAGCTGCTTCAGGTGATCACAGCAGCACAGGCTGAGGAAGCACACTGGGGCAGTTTTGCCAGAGTAACATCCTTTAACTAAATCCTTATCAGCATGAGATATCAGATTCTGATATCTGTCACGGATGAATTCACAGTTACCTTAATCTGGTTGGCTTTGATTGCTGAGAAGCGGCTGAGCACAGGGGCATTTCTG